>NW_026889752.1:1452500-2052500 GCF_033153115.1 Saccostrea echinata | reverse complement strand
TTTTCTGAAGTTACATGTATTTCATTTCTTAAGAAACATATTCATTCAATATAACGATAATTTATTTCTTTTATTTTACTTTCTCATTCACATTTATTTCAAATCTTATCCCGTCAAAAAATATTCCTTCACATGCACGTACATGTACGTAAATCAGAAAAAAGATCTATTATATGATTTGCAATTCGTATTTATTTGTCTAAAATTAATCAGGAGAAGATTTCTCTTCACTGATACGTTAACATCTGTATTTTGCATTTCTAAAACCTTGACATCTTTTTTTCTAAATTGCCTTAAGATTACTCAGATGAATTTATTGATTGTTTGATAGGTACATCTATACAGTGGCCATCATGTATCTTTATATATATTAATCATCCACCTAATCAGGAGTTATCTTGGGGTGCAAAGAGCAGTGAAGGTTCCGTCTTGTTTTAAACCGACACTTGGTTAAAAGGTGTATCCCGTTACCATGGGCACATTGTACCTAAGTATAACCCCCCTTACATTAACACCTTCCTTCATACCCCACCCCCTGCCCCTTTTCCAACTCCATAAGCTACCTGCTATGGATACGATTTTTTGAATATATAAAATTTGAACACCGTGATAGAAAAATAAATTGAAAGTCCCAAAAGAGCTGTCGACGCCAAAACGCCACAAACAAACATAATTGCAGGTAGAAAAAAATAGCTTAATTTGTTACATTTAGTACTTGGTGACCCCGGGGAAAGAGGTTTTACTTATAAATTGTATGTCGCTATATATAATTCAATTGAAAACGTTGATAAAACTGGTAAATATACATGTATATGAACCCTGAATATATATTTTTTTGCATTAACTGTATAATCAAATGTATGTATAAAATCTGCCTCATGATCAAGAAAAAATATTATAAATTGTATTGTTATTAGCTTCTAACATGGAAATAACGATGAATAAATTTAAATTATTAATCGTTAGACGGTTAAGAAAGGGATTTCCACCCTTTTTTCTGGTTATGGGAAACGAAAAGAAATAAAGCATGACTTACACAATGTCGATGTAAAAGAATTCAATGTGTATGTATAATATAACGAAGCATTAATTTTTTTTACTGAAGAAAAATCGGAGCACCTTACCAAAGCTTTACCCCTTTTCGTCAACTGGGCTGCCACTTATTTTCTTTTCAATTATAAAACGATTCAATAATTCATTGAAAAAATAATAATAAAAGAAATTTGTACATTTTTTGGCAAATGTACCTGATTTTTGTGTTCTTATCATCAAACCATAGCAATCTAATAAAATACATGTATACAACATTCCTTGAAGACATAAAAAACAAATATTTTCCAGTAAATTACAGTCCCCGAAATTTTTTTTTACAATCCTTGTTTTACTAGGATATAAAATATTTATGTAAATAAAAAACACACAAAATTGTCCTCTCAAATGATTATAACGCAGATTTTCATCTTGTCAAATCCATTCTCGGTTCGGACAATTCTTTGTAGAAAATACGACTACTGTTAAATTCTGGTAATTTCATTAACGTCCTCTGTTTGTCACTTACTGGTATACGTGCTTAATATAGTGACTGAACAACAAAGAACAATTTCAACTATTTTACTGTGTATTTGGAATATATAAGGGACACGGCGGCTTCCATGCGGTAAGATAAAACGGGGTTCGCTTCAAGCTTGAGTGGAAGCAAAGGCGGGGTTCGCTCTAGCGGACAAAAAAGCTGACCCCGAGCGAACGCGCAACGAACCCAGAGAGCATTCAATTCTTTTAATAGCGGACTCCGAGCGAACACAAAGCGAACCCGGGGCTCTGGTGTTAGGTTGTGTCCGGTCGGTTCTGTATATGTACTGATTGCATTCTATAAAAGAGTATCAATTTTTGAATTAATTGCAGAAACATTATTGATATAAAAATAATTGCTTACTTGCATCATCTAAAGGATTCTTTGACATCTGATGGGCTGCAAAATTTTTGAGAAGAGAATGTTGTCATTGAATATCAAATTTCAAATTTAATGCTTACATGTATTAAACTTTGTGACAAATTTCTTGTTTTCAGCAATGTTTTACCCCATCAAGCTTATTTTAGGCTATTAAGCTTTATTTCAATTTAATTTGATTTATTATTTTAATTTCAGCACAATTAAAATTTCAGTCCATGTTAAAATAAAAGAACCTTGCATTACATATTGATATAAAGTAATATTTCAACACACATTTGTTATATTGCAAATGCTGAAAGAAATTTCAAATGCCGAAAGAAGATGCAAAGGCGTGCTCGAATGAGAGGGACACCAACTTAAGGTCAACCAGCCCTCAAAAGAAATTTGCGCAATTGCATTCTTTTATTTTTTTGTAAATGTTACTAATATGGTTGTATTTTAATGCATTTTTGTAGTAATAACTTGGCGATTATAAAGATGACAAGAGGAAAAGCCCGGTCCTACAGACATCGCCTAATCTGTCAGCACTCGGGAACCTTTCCAGACGTCTAAGACGTTGTATGGTTAGAACATTCACGTCGAACAACAAACAACAACATGGTATTTCTTTTGAACTTTCAATGCGATATACAAAATGCAATAGTCTTATTATCTGATATATTTAAGTGATATTATAACAAAAAGTAGAATTGACAAACTTGTCATAATAATTTTTTACACGGTTGAAAAATTTTTGACACCAATTTGAGTGAAAATTAGCCAAGATACTCCGTGACCTGCCAAAATAATTCTCGGTCATGCAGTTAAATTGTTTCTTTTTATCCTTCAATACAATGTTAAGTCTTTCTGATAGGTTTAAGTACTTACATATAAGCATCTTTCGAAATTTTTTCACAGCAAAATAAATACCGATGGCAACAAATGTAAGTAAAGCAGCTCCCATTGCAATAACTGCATTGTTCATGGCCCTGAAAGCGGACAAAATGCATATAAAAGCAGCATAGCACGCTAAGGTAATCATTATTATTGGAAAATGTGTGTATGTGTGTGTGTGTGTGGGTGGGTGTGTGTGTGTGACAAGACAAGGCAAGATTAAAAGTAAATCTTATCTTTTGTAAGACGAAGTGCCTGTTACATGTAGTAAGTTAGCTATGTGCCTTAAAACCTTTAATTTATTTAAATTTAAACCTTGTCTCCATTTCCTTGTTTACGAAAGTTGATGTTGAAGACACTTGCAAGATACTGTGCTCAATTGATAAAGTGAGATCGTCGTAGCTGTGGTTATTTTCCTTCGTTCTGATCTCAGATGATTGAGTGGACGTTTCAAAGTTGTAATTATTCTCTTTTAATATGTAGCAGGATGGATCTTTAAAAAAAAATGGTAAGTTGTTATTTAAAGGAGCATAGATACTATTGCATTGCTGTTTTGTTTACAGTTTAATTTTTCTATATATAATAAAGAAACCACTTTAATGAATTAAACTTTCATGATCATTTTTAAAATTTAATGCACTGTATGCAATTTAATAACCCTACCCCGCTTCTTCATTTGTCTTTCAGTATAATATGTTAGTATCTCCTGATGGGTTGAAATTACTTATAAGCATTTTGTGTAATTGCTTAACAGCTATGTAATTACTGGTTAAACAAACAAGACAATATTCACCAATAACCTGTGTTTGTAAGGATGGGCAGGAATCGCCCTATGTTATTACTATTGTTTGAGTATAGTATGTGAACGAGTATATTATGTTTTACCAGGTGTGTTGCAATTGCTGATTCTGCATGCATCCCTCTACACAAATTGACAATACTTACAGATAAATAATTATGAAACCTTTAATTTAAAAAAATCAAACTAAAAATTTATGGTAATCCAAATATGAAACTTTTACAAATAAATTGTTTCTAAACATGCTTTTGTACATAGGTCTGAAGTGCTCTTGCCACGTTAAGTCATTTGACGTTTGATGCGTTTTCAGTTCGGGGGGTCACTGCAAATATGTGTACATGCCCGCTCAATGAGCAAAGTATACAATACATATGAATTTACTTCGATTGGTTGATTGACTGTATGTTGTTTTACTCTTCATTAGAGAATTTATCACTCATATGGAGACGCCACCATAGACAGGTGAAGGCTTAAAATCTAGCAGGGCTGTTGAGCATTTAGGGATTTTTATCACGCTAATGCCTGCAGTGACACGGGGCCTCAGTTTTTAAGGTCTCATCTTAAAGACAGTCGAGGCCGCTGGGCTTTAACCCACGACCTTCGATTTGAACTCACGACCTTCCGATCTCGGGACGAGCACTCGGTTTTAGTTCGAATTTTTTTTAGCTTTAACTATATTTTTATTTCGTGAAAGTCACTTACATTTATAAATATCTGTAGACACATATCTTTGGGGACATGCAGGCTTCAACTTTGTACAATCAATGTTATGGTTCTCCGTTACCTTACTTTGCATGGTATTGAAATCGGCACAATAACCTATAAAATATGTGTTGATTGAAAATGCAATCATAATGACAATTTTAATGTTTTCTAACACAATCTTTGCACAGATGTAATAAAGGTAGTAGATAGCGTTACCTAAGACAAACCGGATTGGTGCACACACCTCTAAGGTTGCATTCACAAAACTGTTCATAAGACAATGATACTTAAATTTAGAAGGATCTTCAACACATTTTTGAATGTTTGCTAAACTTTCGCAGTTCTTTTTTAATTCTGCTTCTCTCCATGACGCTTCATCACTGGTACAGGAGGTTACGTAGCGAATTGTTGGAACAGATGCTATACATGTTGTCTTTCCGAAGTCAATCTTCTGTGAGCACGTATTAAAAAAAAATGCTTATTAGTCCAAAAATAATACAAGTAAGAAATATATCTTTCTCCAAATTCAAGAGAAATGGAGTCATTTTTATAATTGATACATGTTTCGTCACTCAAAACTTTTTAATAAAAACTGGCCCGGGTACCTGTAAACTATCAAGAAACAAGGTGAAAACAGAAAGAAAAAAAAGATTCCAAAAATAATTGAAAAGTATTTGTAATAAGTTTATTAATGAAATTCATAATATTGATTTCAAAATGTTCTTTCGAATTCACAATGAAATTAGACGTGTGTGTGTGTGTGCGCGAAAAAAGTGCAAGGAGGAGATTAAGTACTCCATGTTTTGAGCAAAGACCTCCTTCTAAATGATGACTATATATCCGAACTTGCATACTTACTGCTGTTCCTAAGACGATGACAACAAGAGCCATATGCTGCATCTTAAATTTAGATGACAATTGATAATAAACTTATAATAAATAATGAAAATAAATAATGATAAATATATAATAATAATGATTATAAAAAAATGATAAATAAAAATGAAACTGAATCTGGAATATTAGGCAACCTACTTGTAGTAAAAGGTTGTAGTAACCTTTCATTATATATTATAGTACATTTTGAAATTCATATATTGTCTTGAATATTAAGAAAAATCTGCATAAATATTATTATTGTTCTGTCAAACACATGATGGCAATCACAGATTGTTTGATCATTATATCTTATTCATGAATAGATTTCAGCAATCTTTTTTCTTATTCTAGTTGAATTACAAGAAGTAGTCATGAATATATATAGAAAGCTCTAAAATAATACACTGTACATATCCTATGTGTCGGATCTACTAAATAGATACAGAGTCAAGGATGGGAATTCATATGGAGCCCTAAAAATGATCAACGACACCTACAATAAAAATTATCAAATTTTCGGGACGCTCTGTCCAATCCTCAAGACATTGAAAAGGTGAAAAAGTCATAAAAAAAAAAAAACAAAAACAAAATACACTGTAAATGCGACAAAATGAAAACAAAAACATCCAGCACTACAACTACGCTACTAAAGCCTATTTATTTACAACAAAAATATGACTATTCATGGCCTGTAAATATAGATGTACTGTATTTAAAAACTTCCTGTTTAATAATTTATTAAAACAAAATATCCAAAACTTCAACTTACATATCTATTCTGTTTTTGTTAATTGTTAATTATTACCCCAGCTTATTCTATATGCAAAAGCATATTTTAAGTACCATCATTTTTTAAAATAACGCAAGCTACAGGACTTTCAACATCCTCGTTAAAGTCATCATTTTGCAAATTCTATGTTCAGTATAATGACCATAATTGCAAATACAATATACAGTCCCTGAAACGTTCTACTTTCCCACTTGAACGGTGAGCGAACGCTGAACGAACGGTGAACGAACGCTGAACGAACGCAGAGCGAACGGTGAGTGAACGATGTGTGAACGCTGAACGCAACTTGGTGAACGATGTGTGAACGGTGAACGGTGAGCGAACGCAGAACGCGAACGGAGCGCAAACGCGAACGCAAAGTGAACGGTGAACGAACGGTGAACGCAAGATGAACGATATATTCGGAATGCCTCTGATCTTTTCCTTGCATTGAAACAATTTTATTGTATTATAATGTCAGGTGCCAAAAAAAAAAAAAAATAAATAAATAAGTAAACCAATAAATGAATGAATAAATAAGTAAATAAAATAAATTCTCCAAAATTGTCCTAAGAAAGACGATTCATGCACATTAAGTTTTTAATCACACGATTTTTAACGCATTAAAACATTGCAATTGTTGCCGAACGCTGAAGTATAAAAGATTTTTTTTTAGTTGGAAAATAAAAATGTTTATTCTTATTTGATAACAAATCAGAGAAAACTTCTGACTTATAGAATGAATTAAAGCGATTGTAACATCCATTCATATATGTATCTCCGTGTCAAGGCGATTTCATGTAAAGTAATAAAAAAAATTAATTACAAAGGTCAGTGGACGTTTTGCATTTATACGCTCGTATTTTAAATGTTTAATACAATAATATATTATGTGTCATTTCTATTTTTCATGATGATTTATTGAGCCGACTTCTACATGTATCTGTAGATGGCCGTGATTATACTAAGACAAGATAATACAAAGATACATATTCATATTATTTGTTATAAATTCAATTTTCAGAACTTGATATTTAAGTAATATGCTGTTATAATTTTTATCAAACAGACAAATAAGAGAGAGAGAGAGAGATTCCGTTTCAGCCCCCCCCCTTCTTTTCAGGCTTCACTAAATGTTTGCACCTATATCAAACAATAACTCTGATATTTTTTTCTAAATATATTAGACAGTGAAAGTAACTTTTTTTTTATCAACAAATCATATCCATCTGTTTGACAGTATTACTCGTTTTTATTTTCCTGCTTCAAGTTCACACGAAGTCCACGTGCTTGTCCTGTCAATCAAAATCATTCGACACTGTGCAGGTGTGAAAGTTTCGTCACATCGAAGAGGAAGTGCGAGTATTTGCAACAAGTTATAACATTTATTTTTATCATTTATAGATTTGATACCAACATTTGAATAATTAGTGAATAAAATATATTGGGCATTAACACTTGAATTTGAAACATACTCTCTGCCAATTCCAAATACCACCGCCGACACGTGTACATTTTGAACTACTATTGTTTTGTGACTTTTTTAGATGCATGTTTGTTTTGAGACTGAAATTTTTGTTCTAAAAAAGACCTTAACTTTTTTTTAACAGGTTAATTAAAATTTTCTGGAAATACAGTACTGACTAAGTAACAGATTTAGGGGAAAAGGGGGGGGGGGGTATTAATAACATATAAAGTTACGGTGAAGAAAGATTTTTTCTCTATAACTATAGACTTTACATACATGTATTATAGTAGCGAATATTCTGTAGTGCATTACATTTTAAATAAACACACTATCAATTTAATTCGCTCCAAAGATAATAAATTTACAGGATATCCGCAGTACTATGTATAACTCTCAGAACTAGTTCTATCATATTTTCTGTAGTAATTGAATAAAAAACGCGGTAGAAATAAATATTTTCGTAATTTTGCTGCGTAATTATTTGACTTGGATAATTATATCTCCATTAACGGTTTGTCGTCTTTAACAAAACATCAAAATGTTGCAGTGCTTGAAGTATTTGCACATTGGCCTTAGTTAAATTTAATATTTCAGCATCGTTCTACATAGGTACAGGATGTGCTTATAACAACTTTTTTTTTCCAGAGTAATTTAATAAATAACCTAATAGCTAACTTAGAATAATAAAAATATATATCTTAGATTTTTCCCCTATGAAATAATGATTCTTCAAACACGATATGTTAGTATTAAATTAAAAAATCTGTAACTCCTTACCTACAAAAAGGTAAGTCCTTTCACTTGGGAGTTCCGAATGGCAATGACAACTGAACGATAAGTGAACGCTGAACGCAAGGTGAACGCAAAGTGAACGGAACGAAGAGCGAACGCTGAACGCTTTGTGAACGGTGAACGCGAGCGCACGGTGAACGGTGAACGCAAAACTGTGAACGGAGAGCGAACGGTGAACGCACGGTGAACGAACGGTGAACGCACGGTGAACGAACGGTGAACGAACGGTGAGCGAACGGAAAAATGGGAAAGTAGAACGTTTCAGGGACTGTACCGTCGGGTCGTATTTTGACTGATACATTTCATAGCAATTGTTATTGTATTTATTCTATATATTAATTTGGATTAAGGATTGATCCATTTGCCTGATAAATCACGTCGAGTGTGGCCAATCCTCCTAAGAACCTGTTATGTGCTTGTTCACAATTAAACCATTTGATTGTGAAGCAAGGAAGTTTTAGATCTGACGTCACAATCACAAGTCTGACGAAAATCTTAAGAGTAACTGCCATCGTAAATATTTTGCAATATTTACATCTGCTGTATTTTTCTACTAAGTCAACAGTGAAATTGATTTGAAAGCCATCTTTGTGTATACTCACGTGTAGATACGTACACGGAGAAACTCGCGCTTAAGTGACGTCACAAGGAGGCTACAGAAACGTTAATAAAAATATGACGATATAGGGCAGCGAGAAATTCAAACATTGAGATATTTGTGTTGCATTTAAACATGTAGAATGTAAATATAAGGATTGTTTTTAAATTTAGTGTGAATTATTGGTGTGTAAATCACACAGACTTGCATGAAGGCATATTTTTCATGAAGCGCGCATGCCTACGTGACAAGTCTGTGTGATTTACACATCAATAACTCATACAAATGTACTTGTAGTCGATTTCGTGTAGAAAAGTACATAAATTCTCAAAAATCATTTTCAAATGGCAATAGTTACCGTAGGTAGTGATTGGTAAATGTAAGTTTCGAAAGCATGAAATATATGGAGATAACGAACAGTATTCAAGCTCAAATGTCCATTAAACAATACAAAATAGGAGCAGAGCAAACACGGACCTCCAAACATCAGAGGTGGGATCAGGTGCCATGGAGGAGAGAGCATCCCCTGCCGACCGGTCACACCCGCCGTGTGCTCCTTGTCATGATCGGGAAATAACGGAAAAATCCGTCGACAATTCAGTGTGTAAATAATGGCCTAACAATTAGTATGAAAAACGTCAGTCAGCATTTGACTCAATGATAAATTGTATTTGCTGACAAGGTCATTGTATCGACCATAGAACTTACGAAATGATGACTTTAAGCGAGACAGCTGATATTCTTGTTTCATCAACTTATTTGTCAATAATTTACCTCGTTTTAGAAATTGTACATACGTAGAGCATACTCTTGCGTATCGAATCAACTGAGAGATACATACCCCGTATGCAGGTGATGAAGATATATAGCTGCATAAGTAAGGGAAGTTGACGATTGAAAAGTTAAAGTCATCACGTTTATCATAAAGCTTGGTTGTTAGATTACCATTAACGTCTTTTTCAAGTAAAATATCCAAATATGAAACAGATGTGTCAGACTCTGTGGTATCTTTTATTTCAAGTTCACCAGGATATATCGTATCGACATAAGAATGGAAATAGCCATTGTTAATTGACAATACGTCGTCGATATATCTAAATGTCGAGTTGAAGGCCACAGCAAGTGTTTTCTTCTTTTCACGTACAAGATTTTGGACAAATTCTGCTTCATATGAATACAAAAAAGGTCTGCTAATAACGGGGCGCAATTGTTACCCATGGGAATTCCAACAGATTGTTAGAAGACCCGGTCTCCAAAAACCACATAGATATTATCAATCAGAAACTCAAGCATCTTTTTAATGTCAACTTCAGAGTACTTGTGTGTACAATCAGAATGTTTTTTAACAAAATAATTTTGCAAATGACCAATGACAAGGTAAGTATATTTACGAGTTCCATTTTTATTGAAAAAGCAGCTGTCAATGATATCAAAAAGCCTACGTATTCTTCGTACACGCTACTTCAATGCTTCAAACGTGTTGTCTCATATTCGGTCTAGTTTAATACAGTGTTATAAGAAAATAGTTTTCAGTAAAGCGTATTCAATTATTCCAGCTAAAAGGGTAAAAATCCTTAACGATCCTTTATAATGTTTAGTTTTTATTAAAGTTACAGGTTAAAATATACAAAAACCACAAGTATCTTAGTGTTCTGTAAGTTTATTGACAAGTAGGAAAT
The DNA here is from genome assembly GCF_033153115.1 of Saccostrea echinata. Lineage (NCBI taxonomy): Eukaryota > Metazoa > Mollusca > Bivalvia > Ostreida > Ostreidae > Saccostrea > Saccostrea echinata. The sequence continues at coordinate 2,041,987 of NW_026889752.1, read as the reverse complement.
TGTAAAGAGGGAGATATATACAAGTATTATACTTCCTAGATTAAAATTCCGAATTTGTAGATTTAAACATTTGTTGGAATCTTTGCTATAGACTGTTTATACAAACTTATCTACGAAATTGTAGCTTTCATTTTTTTTTTATACCATTGAATATGGATTTTAGGAAACTCTCTATGACATCACACAAAAAGTATGAGTTCTTCAAATTACCACAAATTGAATTGATTTGCTATTTTAAACTGTTGGATAGCTTTAAAATACATCAAACCTTACTATTGCATGTACATTTGTCGTTGGTTAATCCCACACAACAATATATAAACAATTCACTGATCGCAATGCACTTGTCAATGTGACGTCATATCGTAAATATACATTAACTTGTCTATTTTATGATTTTATTCATACACTTCCTGTATATTTCCCAGACAAGCGATGCTGCCGTATACGTGTATGCAGATTCATTGAAGGGTAATAAAAAAGTCGTAATTAATCGATATATTGCAGGGGCATACCCTTAATCGAATGTGACAAGCTTTTACACATTAACTCAAGAAGTAAAAAGATATTTGAAAAGTGCTGCGAACCCGATGAAGTCTTGCAAATGAATTAATTATATCTATATTTAATGTAACTAGCAAAATATTCAACATACGGTCTAACAAATCAAGTTAAGCAATTAGATAGTAGAATCTATATAGGTTCGCAGCACTTTTCATTAACTACAAAGAGTATTAAAAATAATTATAAATTACATTTTTTCCTTGGTTATTCATTTGCAATATTGGAATTCATAGATGACCTCAATACTGCAGGTATATTTGCTAAAAGCACATGAATATATTATCTATCTAAAAAAATTCGTCGATAGTTCCATTTGGCACCTTAACTGTACTGCGTAGAGAGAGAGAGAGAGAGAGAGAGAGAGAGAGAGAGAGAGAGAGAGAGAGAGATTTACACTCATCAAATTCAGTCTTCGAGAGAGCTTTTTTGAGAAAACAAGTAAAAAATCTCCAACCCTAGGCATAAAATTTGAAACTTCATCTTTCAAATTTTCATCATGATCTCTTTTTCATTTTTGTTTTGTGAAATAGTTTCTCAAAATGTACGCACGAGTATTTCTCAGATCACAACAGTATTGCTTTAAAAAAACAATTAGGTAATATCCAGTTGGATCCCTCTAGTCATATTTTGGAATTCATCCATAAATAGCATACCATTAAAAGTAAAATCAAGTACATATACAAAACTATAATGTTATGAAATTGAAATTACTATTTAAACAACAATTTTCCTTGAAGAATTGTAAAGAAAAATTATTTGTTGACGGAAGTATATGATGGGGATACCCAATATCTGAAAACTACAATAAATACAGTTTTCTGAAGCTTCGTTTATCCAAAAAAAAAAAAAAAAAAAAAAAAAAAAGAAGAGAGAGAGAGAGAGAGAGAGAGAGAGAAATTGAGCAGGAGTTTGCTTATTTAGCAAGGTCAATGCTAATTCCGATATGGATATCGCTTTTAAGAATACGACAGTATCGCTTGTCACTTGATAACTTTAGTATTAGATTTGGATGAAGTTTTGCTTAACTCCTTAAAATTGAAGATCCCTTCACATCAATTCATCATCATGTGCGGAAATTGATATAATACTCAATATCAGGAAGAACATATCTGATATCATTATTTAAGCAAAGCGATCTGTAGGTCGACAAAATTTATTAAATCTCGGAATGAATTTTTTAATGTGCAAACTGACATTAACTGCGTTTTTGCAAAGTCATGTACAATCGAAATGTGCAGGGTAAGATTTTTTTTTATGTTAATGAATGATGATGTTGATGTTTATGTTGATGAAACAAGAATATCAACAGTCTCGTTTAAAGTCGTCATTTCTTAAGTTCTATGGTCGATACAATGACCTTGTCAGCAAATACAATTTATCATTAAGTCAAATGCTGACTGAAGTTTTTCATACTAATTGTTAGGCCATTAATTACACACTGAATTGTCAACGGGTTTTTCTATTATTTCCCGATTATGACAAGAAGCACAGGGCGGATGTGACAGGTCGGCAGGGGATGTTCACTCCTACATTGCACCTGATCCCAACTCTGATGTTTTAGAGACCCGTGTTTGCTCTGTTCCAAAATTTGTATTGTTTAATGCACCTTTGAGCTTGAATACTGTTCGTTATCTCCATACATTTCATTGTAAATTGAGAGTCTGGTATGAAAAATGCATTGCTGTTATATATTAATTTTACTATCTTTCCATATCAGAACCGGAACTGAATGCTGTTTTGGATTCTCCTGGGATATTCCGAGTCAAAGTTGCAAACGTAAGACAAGTTCATAACGTTGAATTGAGGCACCATCCAATATTGTACTTCTTTGTTTATAATTTTTTTTTCAAAAGGAATAAATTTACTTAATCCAGTCAGGTAAACAAGGGCGAAATTCGTAACTTTTATATAGCTTATTCAAAGGAAAAATACTTTTAATGTTATAATTGGGGGGTAATATAAAACACATATTTAGTTAATACATGTAGCATGTACTACAAATGAAAAAAAAAATCATATTTTTTGCAAATTTCTATTACAAAGCGTATTAGGAGATGTATCATCGTATACCCCTTTATAATTAAAAAAAAAAGGATATTGCAAGTCCCTGATTGATATTTTTTTATATAAGCCATACATTTTAAGACTACAGAAAAATATAGTTGTTTATTTTTGTATGTCTTAAATGTTATTTTATCCTTTCCCTTCATATTTAAAAAATCTTATTCCAGCCCGGAAAAACAATATTTTGATACTCATTGTCTTTTTAGCTTGCAAACCTGGATATGATGGGGTAAATTGCAGTCAAACATGCAGATACCCTGGTTTTGGACTGGAATGTCAAGGAGAATGTAAATGTCCGCCTGAATTATGTGACTTCTCCTTAGGATGTTTGATATCAAGTGGGTTTGTGTTTCACCTTAGTTTTAATTCTATTAAAAATATAAAAAAAATGACTTAAACAAAACATCTCTATTTTTCACGTAGAACATTAAAAATGAAAAAAAGGAGGAAAAAAGATCAAAATCTAGAAATAGGAGGAAGTATCACGAAGTAATAATTTAGCACTTTACAATCTATTTAAGCAGCAAAATTGGAATGCTCGGAAAGAACAACAGAACTCTCAGAGATATATAAAATTACAACTGAAACGGAAACGGAAACTGAATCAGAGCTAGTGTTTTTTTAGATTAGACAAGCAATGGTTAATTGCTTTCGTTACTCTGTTTTGTTCTCTTATTGCATTCATTATATTTTTTCTCTGCTGTGGAAAAAAGATTAAAAGAAGATTTTGCCGAAAAAGAAGAAATGCAAAATCACAAGGTCGGAAAATGGCAAAACCATCGTCAGAACCATATACTCCTTTGAAAAAGCATATTTCTCGTCACGAAATTACTTTGAATTCTAATGCAAACCAAGGAAATACAAAGGCATCTTCAATTTATGAAGAAATTGATTCAGAAATTCTAGAAAATCCTAACGTGGGAGAAACATCTATTAAAATGAAAAGCGATTTTAAACTTTCACCGAAAGAAGATATCGCCTATATAGAGGTAATTGACTCTGAAGATAATAGTTCATATTTCAAGAAGAAGGAATATCAGGGAAAGTGCGATGAGGAAATCAGGCAGTCTCGAAAGAGTGATCCAAATGAAATTGAAACGTGTCAACAAAACGAGGACAAAGATTCTTATCTTACTGCAGTATAAACGATATAAAACATACATACATGTAACATTCATTTATATTTGTATTAATGTTTAAATTCACTATTGTAATTTGTTGAAGTATGCATGTTTCCTCAATTTTCTATCTGTAGTTCATGAAATAGATTAAATTAAATAAATTTACCTTGACCTATTTGAAGCCAATTCTAATGTCTAAACCTAACGCAAATTTTGAACTATCTTTAATAGCCCAATGTTAGTTAAGTTTTATTTATTAATTATTTTGATTTGTCTTTCTAGTTCTAAATGCCACATTTCCTAATTAGTGAAGACGCAGTATAATGTGTAAAAGCAGACACTCCCTGCTCCAACTTTCCTAATAATTTTCGAAAATAAAACTTCCAATAGTTACATCTTTCTTTCAATATGAATTTTCAAAGTATTTCAAGAACCAATAAACACCTACCACATGATATATTTTTTTCAAGTGTTAACGTTGATTTTTTTCTTGCATGGTAAAATGAGGAGTACTGTTCGCTCACGAGTTCACGAAATGATACCTCCCGCTCCCATATAGGTATAATTACAAAGCGCATTTCTAAGCATTATGAAAACGAGACTCTGTGCAAACGCCACTGAAATTCAATCAAGGGTAATGGAGGAATAACAAAATGGGAACTCTCTTTATCGAGTATTATGGCAAAGTCCATTTGCTATGGGGAACACCAATATCTGTCTTATCAAATCAAGAGGTACACAATGCTATTATGTAATGAAGGTTCTGTGCAAGTCTCATAAAATGTTATTCTTTGTTTTATTCAGTGGTATAAGAGTCGTGGATGTGAGATGGGTACTTCCAATGTTAATCGAAGAATTGCAAAGTTCATTGCTTTGCTTTTGGAAAGCTCAAATATCTTTCCGATTGAAACGTAGAGAAGGAGGTGCGAAATAGCACTCAGTATTAAAGGTTCTGTGAAAACCCCATTAAATTGCATTCAATGGTGTAAGAGGAGTTGTGGATAAATGATGGCTACATTTACGTGTATCAGTATTGGCAAACCACATTTTCCAATGAGAAACCTCTGTAAGATCGAAATGTAAAATTGGGCAAACTTAAAACCCCTAGTTTTCATTGTTAGCATTTTGTCCAACAAATACAGACACTGTGTCGGAGCAGAGAATTTTTTTTGACAGTGTACGTATTTCTGCTGCATTAAAATAAATGAAAGTATTTATGTTCCTTTAGATATATTTATAGTGTTGTATATTGCAAAAATCTGTTACAAAGCAATTTTCTGTAATATACATCGTAGTTAAATTGAAAATTAAAATGTTTTCTCTTTTTTTAAATCCATGAATTGACGGTTGTACATAATAGTTGGAACCGTTCATCTAGCATTTTTAAACAAAGAAAGACATCCTATTGTTAAAATTTATGTCTGTAAAAATGATGGTATACGTAGAACATTGCATTTTGATGTGTACATCATTATGATGGAAGGGCAGTTTCTAGCTTTCTTGAAAGGATATCTCCGCTTAAATTTTTGATTTTGGATACAAATAACTGTTGTACAAAGTTTAAGATGTGCTACTACCCTGTGTAAGCGTGATACGTTTGTAAACATGCAAACATGTTTGAAATTTGAAAGCTTCTATAATATTGAAAAACAAACATAAAATGAAATTCGGTTTTATTTCAAAAGTTATACTTTGAAAAATGACTGAAGTATAATCTTAGTTAATAGTCTCAGGGCCTGCTTTCAAACCTTAAACTTGTTTAATTCAAAGTATGAAAAATTTAGGTCAGATACATCCACTTAAGCAATGCAGACAGGTTTTGTCCAGTATTTATAGCTACATAGGAATAAATTTACTCCAAAAGGATTTTTATGGTCACTCATTCGGAAAAAGTAAACCAGATCCAGCATCCAAAGCCACTATGATTTCTTTTATTCCTATGTAAACTATCCATACGAGTTAACTTAAGGTTATAGGTACTAAGGAATTAATGGTGTGGTCTAAAAACATTAATCTGTTCTCTTACATGTACCTGGAAAATATATAGGCCCGAACCAGCATTATAATCAAGTATGGTGATGTGAATTCATTAATGCATCATATTTGCAAGATTGGCTACAATAATGCTTATAAATACTTGCAGATGGACCTGCTCCAAAAAAAAAGCATGTAATCTGTTCATTCATCTGAAAATGCACATTCGAAGCTAGTTTTATAGTGTGCATTTTAAAATCCATGAAAATATGGTCATCATAGGGATCATAGTCTTTAACCCTCAAGCTTTTCAATGAAATTGTAAATTAAGGTCAGATACATCATTTGAAGTAAGTCTCTTAGCTTGCATTCTTAGGTGGTTGCATCCTTAGGTTGTCACCATAGGTCTTATAGTTACTTTCGACTGAACATGCTCAAAAAAGTTTAAGCTGGTCAATCGTATTGGAAATGAAAGTCAAATACAGCATCCGAAGCAAGTCTGGTAGCGTCCTCTAGATGCATCCTCAATACTTCTGGTAAAGCTATGGCTTATAATTACTTGGAAATAAGACCTGCTCCAAAACTTACTTAAAACCGCATCAAAAATTTTAACCTGGTCTTTCTTATAAAAAATAATTGGCTGAAAATACAGCATTTGCAACCTGGTTGTTAAAATAAAGCATATTAAATGCAACATTCATGCACCTCTAATCAAATGTTGGCCATAAAATTATTTGGAAAGAAATCTGCTCCAAAACCTTTACCATTGGACGTCGGGAGTATTACATAAGCTCCCCAATTTTGTTCAGGTGAGCTTAAAAAGAAAATCGCCTTGCCTTAACAGAAATCGTGGACAGATGACAGATAAAACACTCTAAGATACAATTGCACTTTAAAGGTAAACTGACATAAAATGATGTCGATGTTATGTCAGAATCTGGACTGGGTGTGTCGATATTATGCTTTCAAATGCTTACTGCAGTTTGAAGATCCGCCCCTTCAAACAACAATGTGAAGCCATCCTCACTACGCATATTATCGTCCACATCGTCATAATGTATTGACGCTAGTTGCAAAATTTTACATGTACATACTACATGAAGCTGGCAACAATATGTACCTACCTTCACTACAAATATATTCAACCAACTGTTAGAGCGAAGCACCGCTCGTCACTGCGAGCTCTTAAAGCAACGCCTGGGCGAAAAGAGAAAATTCGGACTTTGCACATTGATCCAAATGAATTTTTTTTCCGCAGTTACCTGTGGTCCCATAATGCTTTGCGAATTGCATTTCGCCGCAAACAACGTTATTGCGGTAACAAGAAGTTCCAAGAAAAATATAAACTCACGTTGATTTAAAGGATATATAGCAGTAGATTAAACCTTCTTTATTTAAATAAGCACTGTTCAGACTTCGTTTTGGTAGCGCAACTGACAAGCGACGTCAAGTGACGTCAGAGTCTAGACGTACTATATGTCACGTGCGGTTTGAAGAGCCCGATCTAAATTAAAACTGAATAAAGTATAGATCTGCGCTCGCTTTAACGGTCGCACCGTCAACATATTATGGATTATGATGATGATGATATCCAAATTTATACATTCAATTTTCATGAGGTCTCTTAATTGTCATTATTTCAACTTCAATGAGTAGATGAAACGACTGCTGTATTTAATAAAATTGAGTACAAGTAATACTTCGAGGAAAAGAAACATAATATGATTAACATAAATTCATTAAATTCAAGAAAATCTCTCTCCTCTCTCTTTCTCTCTCTCCTGATGAAACTCTGGAACTTCAATTAAACACCGGTTTTGTGTTTTAAAAATAGATATATAATCCCTTTAGGCCCACTGATATCCAATGCACTAATATATTAAAGGAATTCCACAATATGACTACTCAAGTATTATGTATTAAATGTCTCAATAACTATTTGTTATTCTTTGTTATTTGATGTGATGTTTGCTATTATTAGAAGGCCCTGAGGAAGAATAGTGTGCCACACTAATCAGGCTACCTTCTCTGGATAAAGTATTATTATTATCATCATTATTATAATTATCATTACAAGCGCTTAAGAATGTTTAAGTTCTTTAGAAGCAGACTTAATGAGAAAATCTTTAAAAAATATATATTTAAGAATCACATAAAAAATATATTCCAGATGTTTTTTATTATTGAACAACTGAGCAGGAAAATTAGCATTCAATCTACAGAAAATATATCATATCATACCCGAGTAAACCGAAAATTTTCTGTCTATATTACTGCATGCTTATTTATCTAACTGCAATACACTCTCTCTGTCGGTCTCTTTGTCTCTCTGTTTTACTCTCTGTCTCTGTACACAGCAAATTGTGCCACGTACGTATCACGTACGTTAAACGTATGTGATACGTACGTGACTTCACGTACGTATCACATGAAAAAAGCACCACGTATGTTAAACGTACGTTTTTACACGTATGAATATCATGCGTGACACGTACGTTAAATATACGTATTGACTACCATACGTTACACACGTTGCACACGTACGTTATTTATATGGTTCACGTATGAATAACGTACGTGCAACGTGTGTGTAACGTATGTTTTTAGAAACATGCGTTTAACATGTTTGTTAAATGCACTGCTCATATGATAAATGTATAAGTACCATACATGTGCCAAACCATGGTTAAACATATGTTTTGACCACCGAACATTCTTTTTCACATATATATTGTAAACATATGTGAAACAAAAATGATATTGTGCAATTAAAATATTCATTTCATGCATTTGACATAATTTTCTTCAGGGGCTTATTTTCTTTTCATCTGTTGAATGATCCACATTTTGAAGGTACATATCTGGATATCCTTCACCTCAAATTTCCTGATCCTAATTGCTCTTTAGGCAATCACAACAAAAGACATATTCAAATTTAAGCCAATTTTAATGTTGAGATGTTAACATCAATTCATTCTTCTGCAATTCCCTTTCATCTGTAAAGAAAAAGAAAATATTAAACGAATTTGCATATGGAAAAACACATAGTTTTTTTTTCAGAACATTATTATTTTCTACATATAACTCCTGGTTGTCTTCCTTTAGAACTAAACTAGAACTGTCCAATATGGACAAATACCCCCCCCCCCCCCCCCCCCCCACTGGGTTTTTCAGAGAAGATGCCAAGTCACTAATAGTATACTATAGTATTTTAGGATCTAAAAGGTGTTCAAAAATTGTTTATACATTTAGAGAGAAAATTTACCAGTAATTGCTCATTATATTTTTTTAATGAATGAAACTTTGGCATAGCCTAGTAAAACAGCAATACTAATAATAATATTGTTTTTTATTACATTGAAAAATTAATAACACTTTTTTCAAGTATTTCTCTGTTGGAAAGTATGGATGCATTATTTATCCATTTTTTCTACAGTATGTGACTATAGGTCAGGATCATGACACACCCTCAGGTCATAAGCAATCTTTGTGTGAAGTGGATACTCCCAACATCCAAATTATCCTCCATAGGAAAGATACAGACCAAACACGAATTATGAACTTTTTCTGTCAGTGACCTTGAACTTGTCCAAATGACCTTGGGTCAGGTCATGACACACCTTCAGGTCATAAGCAATCTTTGTGTAAACACGAATTATGATTTTTTTTCTGTCAGTGACCTTGAACTTGCCCAAATGACCTTGGGTCAAGGTGATGACACACCCGCAGGCCATAAGAAATATTAATATAACATATGGTTTTGTTGTTCTTGAGCAGAAATTTTTTAAAGATTTTTCTCAACATATGCCTTTGTAAAAACTTGATCCCCAGTTGTGGCCTCTCCCTACCCCAGGGTTCATGATTTGAGCAAAATTGAATCTACACTACCTGATGATGCTTTCATATAAACATGACTAATCATGGCTTTTCTGTTCTTGAGAAGATTTTTTTCCTATATATTCTACATGTATGTAAAACTTTGATCTCCCATTATGGTCCAATCCTATCCCCAGAGGATCATGATTTAAACAAACTTGAATCTACACAGCCTGAGGATGCTTCCATTTCAAAATGACTATTCATGGCTTTGCTATTCTTGAGAATAAGAATTTTAAAGTTTTTTCCCTATGTATTCCAATGTATAAATATTGATCCCCCATTGTGGCCCCTCCCTACCCCTGGGGGGTCATGATTTGAACAAACTTGAATCTACACTACTTGATGATGCTTCCTTATCAATATGACTAAACAAGGCTTTGCTGTTCTTGAGAAGAAAATGTTTTAAGATTTTTTCTTATATATTCCTTTGTAAAACTTTGATCCCCCATTGTGGCCCCAACCTACCCCTGGGGCTCGTGATTTAAACAAATTTGAATTTACACTTTGACATACAAGGTTTCCTATAAGTTTCAACTTTTTTGGCCCAGTGGTTCTTGAGAAGAAGATTTTTAAAACATCCCACTAAATTTTCACTATTTCTTAATTATCTCCCTTTTATTGAGGGTGTGCCCTTTATTTGAACAAACTTGAATCCCCTTTACCCAAGGATGGTTTGTGGCAAGTTTGGTTGAAATAGGCCAGTGGTTCTGGAGAAGAAGTCGAAAATGTGAAAGTTTACAGACAGACAGACAGCTAGACAGACTACAGACAAAATGTGATCAGCAAAAGCTCACTTGAGCTTTCAGCTCAGGTGAGCTAAAAACAGATAGCAATAGGTCATGACTGACTCAGGTTATCTAATTAGTTATAACATTTTTTGTGATTACATGTAAGTCAGCTCAGGTGCAAAATATTGCTTATCACTGATATAAATACAACAGTAAAATTTTAGACATAACCATATGTCTGACAATTAAATTCTATATAATAATAGAACTTACCCTCAGCATAAATCTTTCATAGCTTGGCATGGACCTATAAGATTTTGTGTCTGTTCGAAGTGTATACTTTTTGTCCTTGGGGAAAAAAGAAAATATATGTTAAAAAAAATTGCATTTCAGACTTGTAAAGCAAAACAAACAATATGAAAAATTACTTATTTTACTGATAACATTTAACATTTTCTCCTCTTGTGATCGAAATATAATGCACATCATTACATGATTACCTAGATTGGATGTATTAAATTGCAAGTCTAAAAGCAGTGGGATCAGAAAATTTGATTTCTTTTTTAAGAGTATTACCATAATGCTGGTTAAACTTTCAGAATCTGTTTTTGAAGTCCAGACTTGGCATTCAGGTGTTTACATAGGAGATGAGCTTCAGCCACCATCCTGGAGTGTGCATTTAAAATCACATAAAAAAAATCACAATCTCAAAATACATTATTTATAAATCATAAGGACTGTATGAAAAAGACATCTGAAAAATAAGTGTTTATATTACACCCTTATTGCCCTAAAAGATAATTTATATTTCCTCTACATGTTTTGTATAAAGAAATACATTGGGTGGGTGGAACTTTTTCAATCAAGTGTTTTATTGCATCTTATTGGTAGGCTAAAAAAATCTTACAATAAATATTTTTTATAACAATATGTTTTATACCTCACCTTAATTTTGATATAATGTGCCAGTGTTGATTCACACCTGGGCTGGGGTGCTGACCAAGACAGTTGACTGCGTCAATATTTTCTTACTTATATGGTAAACTAAGTTTACATTATGTTATAACACTAAAATAAAAGAAACACACCCGTTAGTTTACATGCAACACAGTCTGAAATATAAAGTAAATAAATAACTGTAGATGTTCTGTATATTCCTCACCGTTACTCCTATCCTAACTCCAGACACTGTCTTGCAGACGTCAGACTTCTTACCAGTGACGTCACCCGTTAACGTAAATAATAATCGGAGGTGAAAATTCCGGAACGTACATTTTACGTATTTAGTGTTATACGGACGCTACCAACTGTATAATTATGTAATACCTATTTAGGTGAATTCCATTTGAGTTCTGTTGTGAAATTATCGTGATTTTCTTCTTTTTTTTTTCAAATTCAGCTTTTGCTCCTGAATTCGGAATGTTTATATCTACCGATGATCGAGTTCAATTTTATGTGCCTCTACCAATATCCGATATACATATTACGAGATTGGTGTACTTGTATGTAGACTATGTTTTACTGCTCTAAGAGTAAATTATACACCAATGCGAACTGATTACTCCATGTCAGACATGCAAGTGGACGTAAGGTAAACAATGTGAAATAAATTGAAACATTAAACAAAGACGCAAAACACGCACAACAAGTCAACAATGCACACACCTGTGAGCTTTCAGAGGTGATTGGGTTTTAATCATCATTATCATAGATCATGATATGATATTATTTTTTTGAAAAATAAAATAGTTAAATCTTTAAAATATATTACAGTATAATGATTACAATCCACGCAACTTATGATCTAGGGTCCCGTTTTAAGAGGGATTTTATACTTGGACCAAGTTGGTCGCAATACTCTGTTTCATGAATTACAGGTTATTGATCAGGTCCGGCACAATCTCCTGATTAAGCTATATAGCTTGATTTAGCTATATAGCTTTATTAAGCTATTCAGAATAGCTTGATTTAGCTATATTTTATCACACTTTTTTCTCAAATGTGTTATTTTCCTAGTATGTACAAAAAGTCGCACCTTGGTGCAGTGACGATATTCAACCTTGAACTCTTATGAAGATAATGCATGTAAAAATCACTCATTAAATTGCGTCTCCTTAAGAGCTTTTGTACTCAAAGTTCTAAAAGTTTTGGGGGCTATATAAAGCAATTGATACAGTTACCTCTTCAATGAAATTATAAAGGAGGCCAATTATGGTCAACAAGATAATTGATTGGTAATAATTCAGTACAATGAGAAGCAATCATACTTATCCATGCCTCAACTCACACAAGGTAGTGTACAGTTACCCAAACAATGGAAATTCATCTTAAAAGTATTCAAATGCTGCAATGTTAGAACTATCTTTGATTTGGGTTGTTGATTTGATAACCCGTATTACATATATGAATAGTCAAATACTTGCGACTTTTTGTCTATTTTGTACAAATAACATTTTTGTGAAAACCTGCATATAAATAGCTTTATCAAGCTATTTTGAATAGCTTAATAAAGCTATATAGCTATTTCAAGCTATAAAGCTTAATCAAGAGATTGTACCAGACCTGTTGATTGTTAAACATTATCTTGATTAGTTCTCCAAATTCACTCTGAACTATTAAGTAAAAAAAAGTATTTGGTCTGAGGTGTACTTTTGTACAAAAAGTTCCTGTTACAGTATTTGAAAATGTCACCAATTTATGAATATTATATAGTCCCAGCAACAATAAAACTTTTAGGGATTTTTTTCACTTGTTGACAAAAATTAATAATTTTACTAATTAATTAAACGAATTAAAAAGGATTGAATTTAATTATAGTTGACCTACATTTATTGTACATGTATGTAAAAGTACCATTAATATAGAAAATATACAGCCTTCTCAAACACAGCCAGCTTTTCACACACATGTAAAAAAAAATTATTAACCTACATGTAACATAGCTGATAACACTCATACTTGACATTAATGTACATGTAATGTGTGGTTTTTAATACATGTAAACCATGCATATATTAACGTATGTGTAACGTGTGGTTGATAATAAATGTAAACCCTGTGTGCGAAATATGTGTAATGTGTGGTTTATAATACACATGTAAACCGTGCGTTTATTAACGTATGTGTAACGTATGGTTGACAATACATATGTAAACCATGTGTTCATTAACGTATGTGTAACGTGTGGTTGACAATACACATGTAAACCATGCGTTTATAAACGTACGTGTAACGCGTGTAGCACATACCATATGTGACACGTATGTGAAACGTACGTAACACGTACGTGTATTCCAACCACACGTTTCACGTACGTTATGTGAAACGTATGTTGTCACACGCATGTTATCCATACGTTATACCACGTACGTGTAACATGGGGTTGGAATACACATATGTGTTACGTATGTTTCACATACGTGTAACATATGGTATTAGCTGTGTATGTGTCAGTACTCTCTTAACGACCCCAGATAATATTTATGAATACGTTGGCAACAAAATGTGCAGATATTTACTGGACATAGTGTAACCGACGACAATATGTGCCGATGTTTGACTATACATTTTGTCGTCAATTCTGCATGAGGAAAAAATAGATCGTCCAGGTACATATTCTAGCCGGTGATGATATGTACCGATGGACGACAATATGTGCAGTAAGGTTAGGTACATAACGCCGGCGATAGTTTGTACAGAACGACAATAGGTACCATCACACGCCTCAAACTAATCCGACCCTTGTGAAAAAAAGTTGCATAGTACTTGGGCAAATCAAGTAACATTCTAATCATACATTTACAAGAAATTCAGCAAAAACCATTACCTTCAATTTAGCACGAACAGTTGACTGTCAAAGTATTATTTTCCAGCAATCTTCTTCCTCAACACTATTTCAGAAAACGACAACTCGAAATGTAAACAAATGAAACAAGTGTACACTTAAAATAAATATGAGAGTTCCTCGGGATGTAACAAGTGACTTCAATGAGAAATTACCTAAGTGTTCTACGTCTACAGTCTGCAATCGATTAATGAATTTTGAAAATATCTGCCTATAGAAAAGTAATTGCATAAACTTTTTGATTTTTACAATTCATGTCTTTCATAAGTTATCTTTCGGAAGTTAGTCATTGAATTTACCGAGTCATTTAGTATAAGACTACATAGTTTTATTGCAATTTGATATGTATGTACCTCAGTTCGTAAAGGGGATCCGACAAGAATTTAAAAAAAAAATCTTCTGAAAATCTTGGGGAATATAAGAAATGGTTTTCATAAAAAGCTCACCAAGAATGAAATACTTTTACACATCAGTAACGGTTTTGCTAAACCGTATTTGACATTTGTGTATTCTGAACTGAAAGATTCCAACTTAGATGTATGTTTTGAATTGTACTGAACTGCTGGAATTTTTTCAGCTAATTAAGCTCCGAATTTTATCAAAATGCCCACTCAGATCAGCTTTTTATGAATGTATCTTAACCGAGGGAAAATTATTGAGATAACACTTTGTATGCCTGGGTCTTTCTTAAGAAACAATGTAATTATCCGACCCTTGTGGAAAAAAAAAAAAAAAAAACAAAAAAAAAACAAAAAAGAAACAAAAAAAAAACAAGCTAATTCAGAGAATTTGTGTCCCCCGCATGCACAATTCGGGTGGTGGGGGTCGGACTCCCCCCCCCCCCCCTGAATTTGTAGAATTATTACAATGTAAGTGTATACGTGCATTTTGAAGCAAATAAAGAATGCCAATATGGATATAAAGATTTGTTTGCTTATATAGAAGATTCTTTTTATATAGATCTATCACACTGGAATAATGATTTTATGAGTTTGTACAAGCCAAATAAATAAATAAATAAATAGAAAAGGTTCGACTGGAATTTGAACCCGGCACCTCTCACATGCTAAGCGAGAGTCATATTAAATGCAAACATTAGGTCACATATAATGTTTATATTCACGTTCGATATTGGCAAAATTTTACACAATACATGGTGTCTAATTTAGCCTTTACTAAACAGTTTTATTCGATGTATAATAATAATATAAAGTCCGCCCACAACCTGTATTATACGTAACAACCCTTCACATGCCCCTGTGCAAAAAATAGTGCCAAGCGACATTTAATACAATAAATAATTTAAAAAAACCGGCGGGACACTTTGAGAGGGGCGAGAGAGGCCCTAAGGATTGTATAAAATTTCATTGCAAAAGCTCAAAAGCTTCTTGAGATATCGCCCGGAAAGAAAAGTGTTACACACAGACGGAATGTATGAATTTACGACCATGAATTTTGACATTTTGACCTCAAAATCAATAGGGGTCTTCCTTAGACCACAGGGAGTTGTTATGTAAAATTTCATTGCAAAAGCTCAAAGGATTATCGAAATATCGAGCGGAAACGAAAGTGTTAAAACAGACAGAATTTATGAATTTATGACCTTGACCTTTGACCTCAAACTCAATAGGGTTCTTTATGAGGCCATAGGGAATTACTGTGCAAAATTTCATTGCAAAAGCTCAAAGGATTCTCTAGATATCGCGCGGAAACGAGAGTGTTACAGAGAGACAGAAATACAGACGGACGGACGGACAGACAGACCCAAATTAATATCCCCCACTTTCAGTGAAAACGGGGGACAAAAATGCATAGAATTAGGGCAAATCAAATAAGACTCTATCATACATTTACAAGAAATTCAGCAAAAACCATTACCTTTAATTTAGCACGAACAGTTGACTGTCAAAGTATTATTTTCCAGCAATCTTCTTCCTTAACACTTTTCCAGAAAAACGACAACTCGAATGAAAACAAATTAAACAAGTGTACACTTAAATTGAACATCAGAGTTTCTCGGGTTGTTGTATTACGTCCCGTTCCAGAATTTTTTACTCATATAGAGAATTCACCATATACCAGTGAAGGGCTTCAAATTTAGACCTTTACACGGCACTCAGGGCCATTGAGGGTTCTTTATCGTGCCAACGCCTACTGTGACATGAGGCCTGGGTTTTTAAAATCTCATCCGAAGGACCCGCAACTTTTATTTCAAAGTGGCAAGCTCTTGCTGAAGGAACAGTTGCTACCTAATTTTTATCGACTTCTGTCAGTTGAGGCCGTGATTCGAACAAAAGACCTTCCGATCACGGAGCGATCACTCTACCGACTGAGCTACCGTGACGGCCAACATGTTTTGAGAAATATTAGAGCATTATAATTTAAATTGGAAATTATGCTGATAAAGACAGAACAAACAGGAGTCTCGTAGGATGAAATGTTGTACTCTCGAGAAAGTCTAACAAGAGAGGCTAACATGATTTTGCGCAGGGTTGATCATGAGATCAGATATGAATGTTTTATTTGATTTATTTAATTCATTATGATTGTAATGCAGCCAAGCTTATTTTGCCGAAATTGAAGTTTCCTAAGCTTAATAATATGCAACTATCAAGAGCGAGGCTGCAGAGCAAAGAAGCTGTCAAAACCTAGGTCATTGGGCAGATAACTGCAAGAAGTTTACAAGCAAAATTATGCAAAGCATCAAATCGGCCGCAAAACAAAATTTAGCATTTTAAAAAGGTACTTTCACAAGTAAGCATTCACAAAGAGCACGTTATTTACAGCTGAAAGAGAGAACTTCTTTCTTAATTTCAGACTGTCTTCTTAAAAAAGCACAAATTGCAAGATAAATAGAAATGAAATTTCAGTGCATTTGTTCATCAAATTGATTCATCGATATTTAGTGATAAATGATAAGAATGTATTGTCATATAGAAATAAACCACACATTGATGCCCTGGATCATTGTCATAGAATGATGTCGATGATTTCTGCAGACAATGCTGCACAGCGCTTTGTTGGACAACGCAAAAAATGCAAAGTGTAGAAAAAAATCATTCCTGTGTCATTCGCAGCTGTAGCATATTTAAAACATTTTTTACTAGTTTTACCAATTTCTCAATTTTTTATTCTTCACTTTTTATTAGGAAAATCATAACAATTTTCGCACTCCCTTCGTGGGGAGTACCCGTTGTAAACCCCTTTTTCATAATCATAAATTGATAATTATCTGCTGAGAAATTTTAGAAAATGATTTTGAAAGATAATAAAAACAAATAAGATTTAGTTTAAAGGAAGTTTTAGAAATATTTTACTATCCTGAAATGAAAAAGAAATGCAACAACCTAATTTTAGGCTAAGATTTATATACAGGGTATAACTTTGTACTTAAAAAGTAAGTAAATCTTTAACTCTGCCATATCTGAAATTTAACCGTTGAATGATTTCCATCCGATTACAGGAAATTTGAGCCCGCTTAACAGAAATAAAAAATTGCATGTTTATCAAAGCATCTGCCAATAATTTGGGTTTTTAAAGGTTTGTATCGGTTAATCATAAGTATTGCAAGTATTGCACTAATATTGCGGACAAATACTTCTTTCTTTTCCCAAAGTGATCCAAGATTTCCTCAAAATGACTGAAAACACCTATTTCCATTGCTCTTGGTGGAAATTCTCAATTAAAGGTAATGGAGAGTTGTAGATGCAAATATGCACTACATTTACGACTCATCTAGCTCATACGTATCATAAACATAAATGACAGTTCTTGGACCGGAGGTCCAAGGGTTACTACACAGCTCCAGGTTAGAGAAAATTCGAACTCAGCATCTGAAAAACAGGCACTTAAAAATGCCAAAGAATATTTCTTTTGCTCAGGTCAAGAGATAAAGAGATTGATGAACCTAATACATCGTAGAAATCGAGCTGCAGTTGTTGTGCACGGTGGATTTGAACGCTATAATTGAATAGCAGGGGAAAGGGGTGGAGGGTGGGGGTTAACAGTTATGTATTACTGTTTAAAGTTTATAGATAAAATCCACGTTTAAATCAAATCTCTGATGTTTTTAAATCTATATTTTACCCTACTGTATTGATTTTTGAAAATCATTAGATAAAAAATTCAGATATCTGTAGTTTACTGCTTGTTGCGTTTCTTTTGCGTGTCAGTATATATAAACATATCAAAAAGATGTAAAGATTTTTTTTGTAATAAATGATATGATTTATTGTTACGTTGCTAAAGGAACTTTTTGTCTATGGGACGAATTTTTGTCCAAAAATCATTATTCTACTGAGAAGGATTTTTATTTTCATAGTTTTTCTAATCTGTTTTTGGTACTCAAAGAGGACAAATTTTACGATTTTTCTTTCAGCATTTTATATTTTATTCCTTCTGTTGTTGTGACATAGCGACATGAAATGTTTGTGTGTTTGTTTATGGTAATATTTAAAAGTACATACGTTGAAAGAAATGAAAAAAAGAGAGTTACTTTAAGAGAGAGAGAGAGAGAGAGAGAGAGAGAGAGAGAGAGAGGTCCTTACACGTTTGTGAGAGAGGATAATGGAAGACACCTGGATTGGTAAATATGTTTGGACCTGTTTTGTTTGTAAATGATGAAAGTATCAAACTTAAAATATTCAGAAACTAAAACCTTCTATTATGTTCAAAATTATACCCTTCTGATATCAACCTTGTTAATCAATTCAATTTTTTTTTTATAACTTTGTAAGACAATTATTATGACATTTTGAATGAAAAATCAAAATATATGCACTTAATTAATTAATTTAACTTATAATATAAAGAAGTCATAAGTTTCTTTCATGTTTTTTGAAAAGAATTCTTTTTACTTATTATCTGTCCTTTGTCTAATTTTTTTTTTGGGGGGTGGGGGGAGGAGGAAAAGGTTTAGCTAAAAAAAATGAATTATTTCTTGTGTAAATCAAATTAGAGAAAAAACAAACAAACAAAAGGGCAAGTTATGCCGACTTTTATGAAGTGTCCCTTGTGCGACCTTAAAGACATATAAACTCCTCGGCGACCCCCTCTCCCCCACCCCCTCGATCGATGATAGGGCTATAAACGATAATCCTATAGGTATAGTACTGTACAAGAACTATCTATGTGCTGATTTATGCTTAGGCATGTGTTCACCTCTGGCACAGGTCGCATCCACTCTAAGAAGTGGTTAATCCATCTGCCTTAGGTCAGCAAGTTCAAAACCCTGGTAAATAATGATGGCTATTTTATAAGGAAAAAGTTTAAGAATTGGGCGAAAATGATGTGGCTGGCAATGTCCGAGGCGGGAGAGTTGCCATCTTGTCCGGAAACGGATCATTGAAACATTCATGATAATTTATTTTCGGTATCCGTTACATTTTACATTCTTCGCCTTGTAATAAATATTTTGATGATTTATTTCCAATTTTCATGTCGAGAATTAAATTTAAACCATAAAATAAAAAAAAAATGTTTAGAATTTTATTTCTATTTTGAAATTAAAAGAATATATGTGTATTCTTTTAATTCAGAGGAAGTGCATTAATATGCATAACATGTTAGCGGCTGATTAGATGCTTCAAATCAATATAAATTTTGAAATATGTAATATGGTGAAAGCGTGTACAAAATCTGCCAGTCAGCAATGTTGGTGTTGAGCATGAAAAACACGGCCATCTACGATCCTAGCATTCAAAATATCATTGACAACATGTTTGGCTTTTCAGAAGGTACGAAATGTCATCGCTTTGGTTTAATTTATTCATTTGATTTCACATAGTTTTTTTTTCTCAGCTATTAATTCACTTGCTTTAAAATTATTCATTTTAAATAAGATTTTCTGTAGTTAAAAAAAATGTGCAGAAAATATTTTAACCATTGGGAAATTCTCAATTATTCTCAATAATTAGTAAACAGTTGTAATCTGCCAGATAAATGTAGCTAAATCCTTAGCGTAGCTTTATTTCGAGAATAGGAGGAGAAACTTTATGAAAATTAAAAATTGCGTAAAGAAAATTATACACAAAATTAGACACAGGGGCTGATACCTCAGTAATCAGGGAATGAACTTTTCGTCAACTAAATTATCCGAGACCACTGGAAAAAGCAGAACCTCTCTTTGGACCAGGAGGGAGACTTCAATGTCAAGGGAAGGTCAATGCTGAAACTGCCCATAATGATAAACATTATTCATTTCCTGTGCATGTCATCAGAGGTAACAGTAACCTGCTAGGAAGATGTACAGCAAGTACCATGGGTCTGATTCTGAAAGTCAAAAAAGTACAAACCAGGATAGTATTTGGGAGCTTTGAAATAGTCAAGTGTTAACCAATGCACTCAAAAGAGACTGTGAACCGAATTGTCTTACTACAACGGGAAGGGTTATTGCCCAAAGTAGAAGCTGAGATCTATCATTTGGAGAGAGAAAGGATCATAGAAAAGTGGAGAAACCTTCAGACAGGTATTCAGCAACGATTCCGGTTTTCAAGAAAAAATTTGTGTTGATCTAAAGAGACTGTAAAGAGATCACACTATATGTTACCCAATCTGGACGGCTTAGCACAAAAGCTTACAGGAGCACAATATTTTTCAAAGTTAGATGCATATAATCGTGAATTTAATATCTTTATAACTCCAATAGGGTGTACTTGTTTTTAAAAGAGTTCCATTTGAAATCGCGATTGCACCCGAGATCTTTCAGAGGAAAATACCGAGCTTCTTAGAAATCTTCAAGGAACAGAAGTCATAATTAATGACATTCTAATTTATGGCACCAGTAAAGAACATGATGCTTGCCAAGATTCAGTGTTGCACACAATTTATCACAATGGTTTAAAGCTGAACAGTAACAAGTGTGAATATTGTAAACCAAAAATCGAGTATTTTGGACATATTTTCAGCGTTAAGGTATCCAACCTAATGCCGGCAGACTAAAGGCTATCAAAGTCATGCCATCACCAACCAACGTTGCTGAGTTACGTCATGTCGTAGGGATGATAATCTATTTAGGCAGATACCTAACAAAGCTAACCACAGTTATGAGTACAATGGCAGATTTACTCAAGACATCTATTGCATGGACATGGGACTATGCTCAAGAAGAAGCATTCAGCAGAGTGAAAGATCTACTTACCAACACACCTGTTCTTACCTTCTATGACTAATCAAAACCAATGTTTGTAAGTGCTGACGCCAGCAGCTACGGACTTGGGGCTGCATTGTTTCTGGAGGAGAATGGAGAACTCAAACCAATAGCATATTGTTCTTGCAATTAAGCTTACTGGGGAGAGATAGAAAGATAGAAAAAAGTGTGTTTAGCTGCACTCTGGGCCCGTGAAAAGTTTCCATGCTACATGTACTTAGTGGCTCTTTCCCCGTTTGGACTTTTTACTGACCATAAACCATAAGGCTCTTTAATTAACACCCAGGATCGTGACAGGGCACCACTTAGATACCAAAGCATGTTTATGCGATTGCGAGGATATAACCCTAAATCAGAGCATGTGCCTGGGAAGTTCACATTGATTGATTGATTGATTGATTGTATATTTATATGTACGTCCCATTCGAAGATATAAACCCTATATACGAAGGACACCACTGATGAAGACTACACCTCTATTAGCAAGGCCTTGGCAGAAAATCACAGCAGACATATGTGACGTAGACAAACAACAGCACCTCATAGTTACTAACTATTATTTCAGATTTCTTGAAATTGCTTACCTTTCAAACTTAACCAGTTCAGAACTTATCGGACGACTCAAGAATAAATTCTTACGTTGGGGCATTCCAGAGGAGCTTGACTCAGATAATGGAAGACAGTTTCTTAAGCTGAGCTTTATTTATTCGCTGAGAGGTACCGCAATCTAATGGAGCAGCAGAAAGTGCAGTGAAAATTTCTAAGAAGATATTGCAACGAGATGAAATCTTCCTTGCTTTGATGTCATACAGAGCAACATCCATTGAATTCGAAGCTACCGGGATTAGCCCAGCACAGATGCTTATTGGAAGGAAAATCCGTAACCTATTACCTGCTTGCCAGAAACTTTGGATCCTGTTTGGCCAGAATGAGATGATATTCGTCTTTGTGATGCAATGCACAAGGATCACGCAAAGAATTCTTTTGACAGAAATTGAAGAGGGGAATCAGGTTGGGATGAAAACTGATCAGGAAAAATCATGGGGCACTACTAGAATAGTTCGTCAATGCGATTATGATAATCGCTCATACGTGGTTGAAACACCTAAGGAAGTATACCGCAGAAATAGGGGACATTTCCGGCTTACCAATAATTTAAATTCAAATGATGTCGACAAACCAGACATTGTGACCTGCCGTCAGAAAAGGTCACTCAAAACGTTGACTATTCTAATTTGGAAGCAACTCTTAAACTGTCACCTTTAGGACAAGAACCTACTCATAATGTGCATAAAATTTTAATCTGAATTATTATGTTTAATCGACTTGTGCTACTTAAAAGGGGAGATGTTTAGTGTAGGCACACTGTTATGTTTACTCAACCCTTAGGTATGTGTATTGTGAATTATCTCATTCTTTATGTTGTAGTTTATCGCAATGGATAGATAAAGGAAGTGTTGAAATTGCCATATCCTTTTTTTTCCCTAACGAAACATATTCAATATCTGTCAGCCATGTAAGAGTATTCTCATACCCGCACGCTAATTTAAGGACAGATGATACAAACAAAAATATGGATGCCTGGATTGTTATAAATTTTTGTTGTTTAAATGTTGTGAATAAATTTTTTTTTAAATTTTAAGAAATTCCTGTGAAAATTTGAATGAAAAATTAAAATCTGTGCGGTTAAACGTATCCATTTAACTCATATAAATATGACTTAGGTCGTTATTTTTAGAATTTTTGATAAAATATGTTTGTATCATCTGTCCTTAAAGACCCACCACCACCAAAGCGATCCTACCATTCTGATTTTTCATGAATCCTGTATAGGTTATCTTTAAGATGGCTCATTTTGTTTAATAATAAAATAGATCGTCATTCTTTGGGGGTGAAAAGCAATTTTTTGTTTTATTTCTACACCTCTATTACTTTATTCCTGCTTCAATCAAAACAGAGCCCGAAGTTTACAATTTATTAATGGTGATAATTAAACAGAAAAAAAGGTGGACAAGTTCAATACTTTCACATCTACTCTCTACTTAAATCTCCCGTTATATATATGAGGAAAATTTACTCCTCCACTGACGTGTAATCTTAACTTCTCTTTCCAAAATAACTCCTTCCCATGAATACATTAAGGTCAATGCAGAGGAGTTAGAAATTTATAGGTAACCAATTTCAGCCCAATAATCTGATACTAGCAGTTATATTAAAAATAATAATAATTATTATCATAACAAAAGGGTCAGGCCAAATCGCTCACCTGAGCACATTGACAAGGAAAAAGGAGAAATTATCTCAGTGTTGAAAAGTTTACGGGGGGGGGGGGGGGAGTGCTTAAAACACAGTCTAAAGTTTACAATTTATTAATGGTGACAATTCAACAGAAAAAAAGATAGGCATGGTCAATACTTTCATATCTACCCTATACTAAAACCTCTCTTTTATATATATATATATATATATATATATATATATATATATATATATATATATATATATATATATATATATATATATATATATATATATATATATATATATATATATATATATTTAGGGGGAAATATTACATATAGGATATAATTTTGATTCTAAAAAGTAAGGACATCTTCAGCTTTGTAAATATCGGTAATTTAATGGTTGCATGATTTTCATACCATTACCGGAAGTCTGCTTAACAGAAATCAAAAATTGCATGTTTAACAAAACATTTGGCAATAATATGGGGTTTCAAGGATTTGCATCTGTTCATCATAAGTAATGCAGCAATGTTCCGAAAAATAAATTCCCCTTTCATTTCCGTAAGCGATGCCAAGGCTTCCTGAAAATGACTTAAGTACGCATTTCCATTGCTCTAGCTGGGAAATCTCAAAATAAAGGTGATAGAGAGTTGCAGATGCAAATATGACCCACATCACGCCTCAACAGGCTCTTACGTATCATTAGCATGAATGACAGTCCTTGGACCGGAAGTCCAAGGATTACTACACTGCGCCTGGCTAGAGAAAATTCGACCTCATCATCAGAAGAAGAGGCATTTAAAAATGGCAAAGAATATTTCTTTTGCCCAAATCTCGAGATTGATGAACCTTTTGCATCGTAGAAATCAAGCTGCAACTGTTGTGCATGCAGTCTGGCACGCTGTAATTTAATGGCCGGTGTGGGGGTGTTTTAACAGTCATGTATTACATTTTAAAGTTAAAACATAATCATTTAACATTTTTCATCAAATCTCTGATGTTTTCAAATCAAGTTTTATCTTAGAGTATCCATTTTTGAAAATCATTAGACAAAATGTTCAAATATTTGCAGAACACTGCTTGTTGCGTTTCTTTTGCGTTTCAGTATATATATATATATATATATATATATATATATATATATATATATATATATATATATATATATATATATATATATATATATATATATATATATATATATGAGGAAAATTTACTCCCTCACAGACGTGTAATCTTAACTATTTAGGTCAGTGCGGAGGAGTTTGGAATTTATAGGTAACAGATTTAAAGTAAATTAATAATAACAAGAGGCCCAGGGGCCACATCGCTCACTTGAGTACTGTGGCTAGGAGAAAAAAAGCAAAAATCAGTTTAGCATTGAAAAAGATACTTAAATGCATAAATGGTCACAACCTACCCCTAAAAGGGAGGGGGTTTGATTTGAAGAAAATTGAATCTACACTAACTAAGGTTGCTTACATATTTTTTGACTAACTGTGACCTTTTTTACCTACAAGTTTGAACTTTCATTGTGGCCCCACCCTACTCCCGGGGTCATGATTTGAACAAATTTGAATCTACACTGTCTGAGGATTTTTTGTTTGTTTATTTATTGTTTAACGTCCCTCTCGAGAATTTTTCACTCATATGGAGACGCCACCACTTGCCGGTGGAGAGCTACAAATTTTGACCTATACTCGGCACTCAGGGCCATTGAGTAGTGGGGGTTCTTTTTCGTGCCAGCACCTACTACGACACGGAACCTCGGTTTAAACGGTCTCATCCGAAGGACCGGTCTCCACGTCCCACAGTGGGATTCGAACCCGCGACGTGAGGATCAACTCCTTACTTTGCGAATCTAGAACGAACGCTGTAACCACTGCGCCACGCGGGCCACCACTATCTGAGGATGCTTCTATATAAATATGATGTTCTTGAGAAGAAGATTTTTAAAGATTTTTCTTATATATTCCTATGTAATACTTTGATCTCCATTGTGGCCCCACCCTAGCCCCGGGGATCATGATTTGAACAGACTTGAATTTACACCATCTGAGGATGCTTTCACATTAAAATGACCAATCATTGCTTTGTTGTTCTTGAGAAGAAAATTTGTAAAGATTTTTCCTATATATTCCTATGTTAAACTTTGATCGTTCACTGTGGCCCTACCCTACCCCCTGGGTTCATGATTGAACAAATTTGAATCTACACTACCTGACACTGACTCCATTGAAGTTTCATCTTTTCTGGCCCATTGGTTCTTGAGAAGACGATTTTGTAATGCCATTAATTTTTCGCTATTTCGTCATAATCTTCCCTTTAATGAGGTCATGACCCTTCATTTGAACAAACTGGAATCCCCTTCATTCAAGGATACTCTGTACCAAGCTTGGGTGAAATTTGCTAAGTAGTTCTGGAGAAGAAGATGAAAGATGACAACGACGACGACAGACAATGGACAAATTTGATCAGACAAGCTCATAAGCTAATAATTATAATCATCACAAGAGGCCCATGGGCAACATCGCTCAGCTGAGTACATTGGCTAGGAAATAGCAGAAATCAGCTTAGTATAAAAAAGTAAACGGGGGGGGGGGGGTAAACTTAAATTTACACCACCTCAGGATGCTTCCATATCAATATTACAAATCATGTCTTTGCTGTTCTTGAGCAGGAGAGTTTCAAAGATTTTTTTTTCTTATGTATTCCTACGGAAAACTCTGATCGTTCATTGTGGCCCAACCTACCCATCCTAAATTTGAACAAATGTCAATCTACACTATCTGAGGATGCTTTTATAATATTATGACTAATCATGGCTTTGTTGTTCTTGAGCAGAACATTTTCTCAGGATGATTCTTATATATTCTTATGTAGAACTTTGTGTTGTGCCCCCCCCCCCCCCCCCCCCCACACACACACACACAACTGGGTGTCATAATTTGACCAAACTTGATTCTACAATACACTACTGAAATATCACAGTTTTTTTCTGTTTAAATATGATTAATAATAGCTTAGTTCTTCTAGAGAATAAGATTTTTAAAGATATTTCCTACGTAACGTGTATGATCAGGTTTTGCAAAGGGATATATAGGTTTTCTTTTTACTCTGTCTGAGTTGTTGATTGGAATGATTATTAAGACTGCTCTGCCTGAGGGTAAATCACACAGAACTAAAATTTTCTCTTATCTAGAGACGGGGACTGGCTAAGGTGCTACTTGCAACGTGTTTCTCCCCTAGGGTCCTGTTGATAGAGAACCGGGTGTTTCAATCTGCTTCAGATTTACTACACCCAGAACTTAAAATCATTTCCAAAGGATACTTGCCACTGTTGTTTATAACTTTTATACTTTTATTTTGCTCTTACTCTTAACTTCTTTATTGCTGATTCAACGGCCAATGTCTTCGGCTACGCAGCTAGGTTAGGGACTCCCATATACACGTCAGTCTGTGCAGGGGTTCGGGAAAGCTATTATGACGTCAGGTTAAAACAATACAAATGAATCTCGATGAATAAATACTATATGTTCTTTTTAAAACACACTAAATACCTTCGTTTCTCATAAATGATATAAAGATAAATGGATGTGCAACTTATCTTGCCATAATATGGCACTTAGCGTATGCAGAATGAAAGCCAGCTTGATCTCGCTGTACTTACTGAGATGACGTCATTTCTTAGTTTGGCACGCAGTTTCTCTGTACTTGAGGCGTGGATCAAGCTTTTATCGTAGCTTGTAAAAATAAAAATAAATACGAAACATGCGTAATCGGACAAAAAGAGAGACATATTCTGAAATATATTAATCCACATTTTATTGTCAAACTAAATTGATAATATGTAGACTTTAAATAAAGCCGTAGGGAGCACATTTGTACAGTAACGTGCTAGAATGACAGGTCCAGCCCCTCGAAAATATCAAAAGTTCAACGATATCCGCTTTACTATAAATTCTGAATTTTTAAACACGTGTAGCTATTATTCCTACTATTCTGAAAAGTGCTGGGAGCTGGTTGTGCATTGTTTATTTATTCCGTAATCTAATATTATTCCAGTGCGTATTACATTTTTGTCCGGAGTTTATAGAAAGACAGCTAAATTTATAACAATTCTCGAGCATGAGGAAGTTGCTCCCAGCACTTTTCGGGTTAAGGAATTTGTCTCAAAAAATACAAAATAAATTTTATAGCGGAAAGCTTTCCCAAAGCTTTGCCTTAAATACCCTTTGGCTAGTCGAATCCAAGTTAAGGGTTGTCAGGTCATTCCATTATTTGAAGTCTTCAATCCGTTTTACACAAATGCCTCTTAACCATAACACTTGTATATTTTGGACCCCTTGTTGTGTTTGCGCCCAACCCCTAGGGGTCGTGATTTGAACAAACTTGAATCTACACTACCTGATTATTATACTTCGATAATAAATAATAATACTAATCGTGACTTTGCTGTTTTTGAGAAGAAGATTTTAAAGACATTTCCTGTATATTCCTATGTAAACTTTCGACCCCTTCTTGTGGTCCTGCCCTACCCCCGGGGTTATGATATGAACAAACGTGAGTCTAGAGTAAGTAATACACCTTTCACATAAGTTTCTTCTTTCTTACCCAGTGGTTCTTGAGATGATGATTTTTAAAAGATGCAATTAAATTTTTACGAATTCCTAATTATCTCCCCTTGAAAGAGGGCATGACATTTCCTGTGAACAAGCTCCAATTCTCTACACTGAAGGATGCTTTGTTGCAAGTTTGAATGAATTTGGCCTAGTGGTTCTGGAGAAAATGTAGAAAATGTGAAAAGTTTACAGACGACAGACGATAGACAACAGAAGACGGGCGACAGACGACAGACTGACGCAGGACACTCTTTGATCAGAAAAGCTCACTTGAGTCATTTACACTACCTGAGGATGCTTCCATATCAATTTGACTAAACACGGCTTTTCTGTTCTTGAGAAGATTTTTTCCAATACATTCCTATATAAAACTTTCATCTCCCCATTGTGGCCCCACCCTTCCCCTGGAAGTCATAATCTGAAGAAATCTAGACTACCCTGAGAATGCTTCCAAATCAATAAGACTAAGCATGGTTTTGCTGTTCTTGAAAAGAAGATTTTTATTTTTTTTCCTATATATACTTTTGTTAAACTTTCATCCCCCATGTGGCCCCACCCTACCCCGGGGTCATAATTTGAACAAACCTGAACTACACTACATTGGAATGCTTCTTTATCAATATGACTAAATATGGCATTTCTATTCTTAAAAAGAAGATTTTTTAAGAGATTTTTTTCTCCATTTATTCCTGTGTAAAACTTCAAGTCCCCATTGTGACCCACTATATTCTAATAAGTGAAAACAATGTGACCCCATGTCTCTATTGTTTACGAAATATACAAATATAAATCTATTTGAAAAATAAGAACTTATAATTCAATTCTGGGTGTAACGCACCCCTGGATAGAAAAAAATCGTTTTATCTCGTAAATCGTCACATGACTTTTGTCAAAAATATATCAACCCGCTAGACATTACAACTTAAATTTGTTCATTCTAAAGGCTTTTTTCATTTAAAAAAAATCATTAAAAATTTTAATGTTAATGATAGAAAATTAATTATACTGTAAGGAATAAATGTACATTTTTGTATAAACTGCACAGGAGTTTATGGTGTTAAAACTGATCATGTTTAAAATGAAGTTATTCACGTAGAAGAAAAGTTCAAGATTTTTTCAGTACATATAGTATGTATTATTGCAACAATGGTTGCAATGTTTCATCCACTATTGAATATATAAAACTCACTATTTTGATAATTATTTCAAAGGGGGTGATATTTCAGTAGTGTTTGAATCGTGATATTTGTTTTGAAATGCATTCTCAACCATTATTAAAATAATTATTTCAATAATGCGCATTATTTCAATCGCGGTTATAACCTGGTTTTGGTTTTGAAATGAATGCTCAACTACTATTTAAATAATT
The DNA here is from genome assembly GCF_033153115.1 of Saccostrea echinata. Classification (NCBI taxonomy): domain Eukaryota; kingdom Metazoa; phylum Mollusca; class Bivalvia; order Ostreida; family Ostreidae; genus Saccostrea; species Saccostrea echinata. The sequence goes on along the minus strand of NW_026889752.1, from coordinate 2,012,429 downwards.
ATAATAGTGGGCGTTATTTTAATAATGGTTGCAACATAGCAGGTGTCATGTATACGTAGTTTACAAAAAAAAAAAAAAAATGAAACTATGCCCCTTCAATTAACTGTAATATGACTTAAAGACTGTATGACAGAGCTCATAAGGTGTATGTGACTGATTGTACTTCATAATTATATGTAAATTATAAAAATGACATGTGCTATTGATACCGCCGGAAAGCTACTAATTATATTTAAAAAAAGCCTAATAAAAAATGTAAGACGCAATTTAGTTTAAGACATGATATTTATGTTTTATAAAATAGATGAAAAAATGCATCGCAGGAAATATGACATGTTAGACAAGGCGTTCTAGTAAAAACAATCTCCCGGTGTTATGCGGTAATTAAAAATGAGACATTATTAAAAAACCCAAACATTTGTCAAGTGTTTTGATTCAATCCCCAGACTTCCCAATTATATGGTTTGTAATGACAAGTGCATTTAAAAGTGTTTCGTATAGTAGGATTTCTAAGTGTTCAAATTTATATTACAATTTATGTTATACAACAATCATCGCTTTGTCCTTAGCAGAGCTGTAAACATACACAGTGTTACTTATGTATATAATGTAGTTTTCTGTCTCTCTTCAGACTTTGAATTTTCGGTACAGAAAAAGGTCAAACTAATATTGATTGGCTTATACTGTCCATCGATTTTTTATCTTTGATATAGAGTTACTCTTTCATTTTATTAAATATGAGACTATGTTTAACATTTAAATTAAGAAATTCTTGTTCTGTTTCGCCAATCTTAAAGTTAAACCAATTAATTAATAAGGCATTCTTATAGTAAATATTTATTTTTTGTGTAGTAGAAACCTTTTGTTCTCGGAAAAATTAAACAACTTATAACCAATGTAACTTTTTTGTTCTTTTATTTAAAAAAATGAATTATTTTTGACTATTTATTCGTCTGAACTATTTACTTATCTTCAGAGTGATTTATTGGACCGCCGGTCAATAGCTTGTGACTTTCCAACCGGCGATCTATTGGACTGGCAGTGTCCATGTATGCAGTATAATATTAAGTAATAAAGCAGTAAATTAATATCTGTTTAGTCAATAGTCCGGAGTAGTTTCCCCTATATACTGGAAACAGCTCAGTGTGCTCTATTGACCTCGGCAAATGGCCTCGGGCAATAGAACGTATTGCGATGTTCCCAGCACCTTGGGAGAAATATTCCTGTCCTTTTTACTCATCAGACATTAAATAAGTATATACAATTCATACAATTCATACAATAAATTTAGCAAATATTATTACTTACATTTAAAATGACACATATATACAAGTTTTACATCAAGTCGAGTTGATTATGGTGACACACTTTCATCCCCTACACTTTTACATGTTTTGGTGTTAAGCAAATTATAATACTCGAGGAGTTCCTGAGAAGTCTATAGAAATAACAGCGGGAATGGCTATGGATCAGGTAATTTATTCACGGAAATCTAGCAAGGAAGCGATTGGCACTTGGAAATATGATAAACAGAAAAGTAACCAAAATAAAAAAAAGTAATCTTGCATGTCACTGCAAAAAAAATGATCTTTTAAAATCCGTTGTCGAGTCGACGGTGCAGTACATACTCATTGTATAATCCTGACAAAGCACTGCTTACTCTGCGGCTAGGATAAGGATGTCCGAAGAATGTCACAGTGTAGTGGCAGTAGTAACTTCTCTCAACTACCTAGATATGACGTCATAATGGCATATGACTTCAAGTCACTGCAAATTTGAGCAGACATGGCAGGGAAAGTGTCATAACTTTTACATTCCTTTCACATGACATGTAGAATTTTTTTTTTACGTTGTTTAAGTCATGTGTCTGGATTGTTGTTTTAAGCTTCAATATGTTGTTATGATGGTGAATATTTGCAATATAATATCGTTATTCCTTTTTCTTGTCTGGCAGGTACGTATTCAAACAATTACAAAAAAAATAGAATGTGAAATGCTACCCTTATACGTCCGTAGACAGAGTCAGAATTCATAAATCATGTATAAATTAGACTGGCACAAGTGAATAAAATAAGGATAGATTGAAGATATGCTGTGTGAATCTACTAGAAAAATATGTCCTCTAACTGAATTTTGCTGGGGGATTGTATGTAATTCATGTTGTATAAATTGCAACGAAGAGTTTAATTTCTCGTGAAATATTTTCTTAAGAAATAAAATTCAGACTTGCCCCCAGCACTTTATATATACCCAAGGATATGTTTAATTGAGTTATGTAACCAGCCCTTCACAATAATGTTGTTTTTCACTTGTGCCGATGCGATTTTTGTGCAACATTTAATGATTGATTGATTGTTGTTTTTCGTCTCATTCGAGAATCTTTCACTCATTTAGAGACGTTACCATATACCGGTGAAGGACTTCAAATTTTGACCTTTACTCGGCACTCAGGGCCATTGAGCAGTGAGGGATCTTTATCGTGCCAACGCCTGCTGTGACACGGGACCTCAGTTTTTCAGGTCTCATTCGAAGGACCCGTGCAACATTTTAGAAAATTTATGTGTCCGTCACGTGATCAACACAGCCATGTGACATCACAAAAATGCTTTTTTATAATACCTGATTCTACTCTCATTTCCAATTAACTGTGCATGTATACATAGACAACAAATTGAAATCAAAAACATAGCTCAAAATTAAATAGTATATATCGTATGATTATTAAGCGTTCGGACAGCCTTAAAATAGCTGCGTCTTCACAAAAGAGTAACGTTTCATTGAACGTTCCCCGATCGGGGGTTTCCTCCATTCTGTATATTGGACAAAAGAACTAATGCAGGATTAAAATCAATAAAAATTTCTTACTGTTTATTTTATTTAATTTGCACAATTTCTTTGATTGATTGATTGTATATTGTTTTATGTCCCGTTCGAGAATTTTTCACTCATATAGAGACATCGCCATATACCGGTGAAGGGCTTCAAATTTAGAACTTTACTCGGCACTCATGATGAGGGCAATTAAACAGTGAGGGTTTTAAAATCTCGTCCGAAGGACCCACAATTTTCACTTCAAAGTGCCTAGCGCTTGGAACAGGTGCTACCTATCTCTTATTGACTTAGGTCACTTGCGGCCATGATTCGAACACACGACATTTCTATCACTTTCTTTGACTGAGTATCCCTATTTCTTGCCCCCGTAGAACTTTTTAATGAAAATATTGTTTCCTTCCCAATTAGAAATGGAAATAAAATAAAATTTTATTTTATTAAACAGCTGGGAGAAAAGTATTTTATGGACTGATAAATGAGTTTTTAAAAGTATAAAACTATTTCCCAAAATATTGGGAGTCTTTTGCAATATTAACTCAAAGAGATACCTCTTACAACCAGGGCCAGACGGATATTTCTCCAGAATGCTTTCATATGCACCATTCTCTATTCATAAACCATTTACAACCTCTTCTACATGTCACTCAGTAAGAAATATCTATCTTTTATATGGAAACAGGCACATGTCTCACCATTTTTAAAAAAGAAAACAAAGGTAATCCTTTAATTATATAAAAGACCACGAATTCTTATCCAATAACCAATCTGGGTCCTAACTTGGTAACTCTAGTGTAAATCAATTAGTTGAAATATATGATAAAATTATGTCAAATCGTGATAAATTTTGATAAAGGCAGGGAACTTGAGATTTATACTCTGTGATATTTCTAAGACCTTTGACAGGGTTTGGCATAAAGACCATATTCAAACTTTACAAAATGGCTTCTAAAATAATATTTTGGGTTGAGTTAAGGATTACCTCACTGACAGACAGGAAAGAGTAAATATTGATGGTTTCTCGCCAGCTTTTAAAACCATTGATGTAGGAGTACCCCAGGGGTATGTGCTTGGCCCATTTTATTCCTTCTATATATCAATGATATTTCTGAATGCATACATGATGGCATCCGTTTATTCACGGATGATATATCCTTGTTTCCTATAGTAGACCCCGATATGGTTACTCCTACTTTATCTCTTACAAATGATCCTGAAAAAATAAAGAAATGGTTTAACTCCTGGACTGTAGAATGCAATGCTGAAAAAACAATTTATATTAGGGACCATCTATCCATTGATGAAAAATAACATTTGAACTTTGAGAGAATTATCTAGAGTAAAGGAAGATATATTGAAATTAATAATTCCTTTTTAATATAAGTAGCGTTTCTTTTTTATCCAGGAAAAATCTTCAAAGACAGACAATGAAGTAATGATAAAAAATTACTTTTGCTTACTCAAATTGAGAAAACACATGCAAATAAAGCACAGTGCAGATTACAATTTATTATATCTTGTGTCAAATAGTGGGTGACTCTAACTATACACAAGTACGCTGAAGTTAGGGTAAAGTTTAGAGAGGGTCCTTAATTTCACATGAAACAGAAACTTCTTTGCAGACATTCGCTTTGGGGAAATGGATTCATTACTGAACGATCTAGTAGTCATGCACATTTAGGGTATTTAGGGCTTCACGTTCAGTCCGATGGCAGTTGGAATAATCATATCTCTGCGATTTATGAAAAATTGTAATAGATTAAATATTTTGATATTATCAAAGCACACATTTGATAGAAACTCTCTAATAAACATTTATTTTGCTTTCATTAGACAGGTTCTACACAGATGTAAAATATGCGGATGTGGTGCATGTATGAGATAACTGCTCTTAAGAAAAAGTTGAATTGTTAGCAAAAAAAAAAAAAAAAAAAAAAAAAAAAAAAAAAAATAAGTAGAAGCGCTGTAAGCTGAATTATGACAGGTCTAAGAATGAATTCTTCTAGATTTATTTTGTACAACAAACTGGGTTGGTAGCCATTATACTGGTGAAGAATAAGTCATAAACTCATATCATTTTACAAGATTTTCATGGTAGTGCCCATTATATCTCTGGGAATTATTGCAGCCTTGCTAACTAGTACAGCACTCTAACAATTTGAGATCAGAAAGAAATATTCTTTCTCTGCCATGATGTAGAGCTGTATCTTACTATAATGATTTTATTCCTGTGACTATAAAATTGTAGCAATTTAAAATTAGAAGTAAAAATGTCACATTGTGAAAGCTTACGCTAAGTTCACAAACAAATATTTCTTTACAATTATAAGTTATGTGGAACTTTAACTCTCACAGGACTCCGTGTTGGGAATGTCAAACTGATTCCTAGATTTCATCTTGAGGTTTGTGTGAGAAAATCCGATCCTCAGCAGATTTCCCCAATCTGAGATCCTTCAAAACTACACAGAATGAACTGACTCTGCAATTTGTTACTGATAATAAAAATGACAGCATAATAGGATTCACACTCCGAATCAGGAAGATTCCTTACTCTAATCCAGGGAACCTGTATCTAGATGACAGTAATCTTGGTGATATGTTGAACATGGAAAGATATGTTTCTGTTTTAATTTTTCATTTTTCTTAAAATGACTCTTTGCAAGAAAAAAAAAAGAAGAGAAAACTGTATCAAGTTCAAGGAAAGATAATGCATTTTTCTCTAGAGAGGCATCATCATTTTTTTTTTCCTTTTTACATTTTCTCTCTTCTTTTAGTTATATAAAAAAAGATAATTTTTTTTTTCAAAATATGAAATACCATATATTTAAAGAAAAAAACATATGAAACTTGAAAATCAGGTTCCAATGTAGTTTGTTATATCAAATCAGAGAGAGAGAGAGAGAGAGAGAGAGAGAGAGAGAGAGAGAGAGAGAGAGAGATGGAGATGCATTTAAAAAAAAAGGGGCATCTTTACCTGCTAATTTAAAATAAACTAAACGATTTTGAATCGATTTTCTTTGCGGCATCTACTTTATTCCGGCAATAATTATTTTTCTATTTTTTTTTCTCTTAAAATAAATTTTTGATACAAAAAATTGAAAATGTTTATTTTGATGTTATCAGTGATATTTGCACTTGTCTATGAGGTGTAGTGTTCTCTGGCGTGAAGAATACCATGTACATGTACATACATGAAACATTCGTCTTGGATAGTATCAGTGGAAGATGTTCTCTCTAAATTAAATTACATGAAGATTTTTGTGTTCCACAGAAACGTGCATAAAGGACCAACCTAGTTATATTGTACCACGTCAGGAGAACAGACTATTAAGAATACATTATTTTACAATTTATGAAACTATAAAAAATAAAACATGCGGTTATATTAAAAATTTAATAAGTAAATTTTTTATTACATGTAACTGCAGTTGAGAAACTTTTCATTATAAATCTTTAAAGTGACAATAATAATAAAAATACGTTGTAGAATTTCGTTGACTCGCTATCTATCTATGCAAGTAATATTGTAACAGACACGCTATATAATTATCAAGCATTCCATTTCTTCAAATGATAGAATAGTAACCCTTAACCCTAGAGGACATGCTTAAAGCTGACTTCCTCTAGTATGGTTTGGTTTCATTTCATTTAGCACTTTATCATTTTGATGAAAGACCAGTTTTAAATACGGAGTCAGGTAAACTGGTGCGCGGATCAATGTACGTGTGTATTATAATCACCTTACCAGTTATTCGATTATCAATTTATTTTCTTTTCGAGTATTATAAGAAAGTATGTTTTTTAGACCTGTACGACGAAATAAAAGGAATTACATCTTATGTTGATAATAAATGATTATTGATAACTCATATACACAGGTAGGGGTTTCTTCGGCGATTTTTTATGCTCCGCAGGCTTCTATTAATACGATGTTTAAACTAGTGATAAAAAATTTGATAATGATCACATAAAAGAAATTTAATGTTGGTGGATGCTTGCGGAGGTATTTTATTTGATCAATTTATTGTAAAAATTATGTGATTTTGATGACTTTTGCCAAACTACGCAAAAACGTCATAAATATGATATCATAAATTCCTGATTTCTCGAAGTTTTTCTATTTTTGGAATACTCTAATTAGAAATAGTGGAAAATAGGTGGAGTCCAATTTTTAAATAATTATGTATTTTTTGGGCCGATTTTGGCACTTGAAGCCCCTACCTTTTACCACTTAAGCTGAAACGTGCACTTGTTACACCACGTCTTAAAAAAGCCTGGACTGGATACGAACACTTTCAGTAACTATAGGCCAGTCTCAAATATCCAATTCATCAGCAAGATTATTACACACAGCAGCTTAATAGTCATCTCACCAGGAATGGTCTGCATGATGACCTCAGTCAGCTTATAAGCACTGAGACAGCCATCCTGCGAATAAAAGTAGATGTAGAAGCAGTATTGGATGAAGGTGACGCCATGCTCCTGACCCTTCTTGATCTGAGTGCAGCATTGATCATACCTCTAGCTGGAGAAACTGAGGAAATTGGACAGATGAATACAGCACTTTTTTGGGTACAGTCGTACCTCCGGAGCCGCACCCAAGCAGTGAAGATCAACACCAGGATGTCCTCAGATGTGCCACTGTCCACCGGAGTGCCCCAAGGGACTGTTCAAGGCCCCCTTCTCTTCCTGGCGTACCTTTTCCAACTCAGGACAGTCATCAACCAGTTTGTCATAAACCGTCATGGATTTGCAGTTGACACTTAACTTTACAGCCGTTTGAGTGCAAAAAAAAAAAAAAAAACTGTCATACCTACCGCTCTAGTCAACATTATGAAGGAGTGCATAGCGAGTGTCCGAACTTGGATGACTGTGAACAAACTCAAACTAAATGATGCAAAAACTGAGCAACTGATCGTTGAAAGTACCCACAATCAGTGCCGTATGAAAGATATTCGCCTGAAAATTGGTGAGGCAATAGTGATACCTATGGTGGCATATTTCTGCCCCTTGTGTGCAAGTTATTTTTCTATCAAATATGTCGACATGCAAGATAAATATGTTGACATGCAAGATAGTTATGTCAACAAGCAACATAACTATGTTGACATGCAAAAAATTGTAATTTACTAAGAATGTTAAAAAATCTTTAAAAAATCTCAAATATTGCCCACATGTGACTTTCAATATGCTAGACGCTACTTATTTATGTTGACATGCAATTTATTCATATTGACATGCGAAATAAATATGTTGGCATGCAGGTTATTTATGTCAACATGCAACTTAGTTATGTTAACATGCTACTTATTTATGTCAACATGCAACTTATTAATGTCAACATGCAACTTAGTTATGTCAACATGCAATTTGTTTATGTCAACATGCAACTTAGTTATATTGATATGCGAGATAAATATGTTGACATGCAACTTAATTATGTTGAGTAGCGTATATATATATATATATATATATATATATATATATATATATATATATATATATATATATATATATATATATATAATTTAAAAAAAAGTAAATATCCAAAAATGAGATCACAAATCGATGTAAATGTCTGAAGACCCAGGAATGGCGAAAAAGTTTACAGTGAATATGGTCGATTTGTGATTTCATTTTGGATATATACTTTTTTTTTTTTAAATATGATCGATTTTCAGTTTAAGATTTTGAATTAAATGATTGAATTTAAATGCAAAAGAAAATTATGTGATACAAAATTTGAACATTTGTGAGAGCGTGCAGATTCGTTTCTACCCAAGACACGTGCAATGAGGCACGATTCTGTTTTGTTTTGTTTTTGTTTTGTTTTTTTTTTCGGTAAGATTTAAGTTGATTTTATTGATCGAAAATTTATTCAAGCAAATGTTGGAGTTTAAATTATTTTCTATAATATGAGGTGGACAATAAAGTATAAATTGAATTTCCTTGGATAAAATGTCATGGCGATTCAGAAACGTGACCGTAGATTATAAAACGTTTTAGGGCCCCTCTCAGGGCCCCTCCTCTCTGCGGGCGACCTATAGTAATTTAGTGTGTCCGTCCATCCATCTGTTTGTCCGACGTCTCTTTTAAAGGGTATGCAGTGACCTTGAACTATGTTTAAAGGTCTAAGGTTAAGGTCATGGCAGAACTGTGTCTGAAAAATGCATGTAAACATAAATAAGTTGCATGTCGACATAAATATGTTGCATGTCAACATATTTATCTCGCATGTCAACATAACCAAGTTGCATGTCGACATAAATAAGTTGCATGTCGACATAAATAAGTTGCATATCAACATATTTATCTTGCATGTCAAGATAACCAAGTTGGATGTTGGCATAAATAAGTTGCATATCAACACATTTATCTCGCATGTTAACATAAATAAGTAGCATCTAGCATGTTGAATGTCATATGTGGGCAATATTTGAGATTTTTGAAAATTTTTTGAAAATTTTTTTTGATTGCAATTATCTTGCATGTCAACATAGTTATGTTGCATGTTGACATGACTATGTTGACATGCAAAACGTATTTATCTTGCATATCGACATATTTGATAGAAAAATAACTTGCACACAAGGGTCAGAAATATGCCACCATAGATATCTGAGTCTACTGTGAAAAGAACCTGGGTGCTGTCCTGAATGCCACCTTAACAATGGAAACACAAGTCAGCTCCGTGGTAAGAAAGATGTACATGTACTTCAACATCAGGAGAATCTCCGAGGTGAAACGCCATCTCACCCAGGAAGCGTGTGCAAAGGTCATCAATGCTACAGTCATATCCCACCTTGACTATCACAATGCCTTCCTGCTTGGCATAACGAATCGACCCATGCACCGGTTACAAGTGGCTCAGAACAATGTTGCACGAAGTCTCATAAGAACATGCTACAGGCAGCATATACTGAAAGGAAAAAGAAACGCAAGGTTACATTATATGCAAAATTTTTCCGACTGTATGAAAAATTACGAAAACTATTCAGATGAGAATCTTGGTAACAATGCACTAAAATCAGTGTTCAGTATTACTCAACCGTGAAATGTATGACGTCACGTAGGGGAAGTGGTAGAAAGCCAAAAACACGTACAAATAGTTGATTTGCCAATTATCAATAGCGAAAGCGGCATTTTTCTCAGTGATGTAAGTGGCAACCGGAAATAGGACACATCACCGGAGAAACAAGAGGTGTGAAGAAAAATGTTTATTGTCAATTTTGACTTTGAATAATGCCAGTTAAACACTGTTGCTATGGGAGTTGTAATAGTGACTCTAGACACGCTTTGGTTCGTCCTGAAATAGATTGCGTATTCTATATACCATTACCCAAACTGAAAAGTCGGAGGAAAAATGTGATCGGTGGGTGAGACTATGTGGTCGGAAATATTTTGGTGTAGACACTGTCAACAAAGATACATACATGTGTTCAAAACATTTTGTGGGTGGTAATGGTCCTACTATAGACCACCCTGACCCATTACCTGCTTCAGCAACTGACTATGAGGTTCGGGTGCTTTCAAGTCAAAGAAAAAGGAAATCTCCAGCGCAGCGATCTACTTTTGAAATCTCATTGAGTAAAAGTAGGAAGAATCTTCTTGTTGACAATGCGACAGAATCATCAGAAATATCATTTTACTCTGCTAACCATAGTATTGCTGATCATATCTGTTACACTGAACATCAGCTTAATCCAGAAGAAGTAGAAGTTCCCTCCATGGATGATGGAATTGAAGAATCAGTTTCTGTTATTTACTGTGAAAGCAAAGGCTCTTGCACTGGTATGTTAAATAAATCTTAAGTTAACAGATAAAATAAATAATGTTATCAAATGCATGAAATATGAGTATGAAAGTATGAATATTAAATAGAAATGCAGAAAACTAATGTACGTGTACAATTATTTTAAAGGAAAAAAAGCTGTTAAAGGGAAATTTTGAAATAATTTGTAATTCAATAAGGAGGGATTCTTGTCTGGTTTCTGACTAGATGAAATGTTCAAAGTATATTTGCTTATATGTTTTATATATTTAGATGTAAGATATTTAACAGATCATATTTTTCTTTCCTCATCACAATTGTACAACTTTAAATAGAAATGGTAAACTGAGTTTGAAATCTAGCAGGGACTATATTTTTGGCGGAATGGCGGTATATGAAAATATATTCTTTTCTACCTCTCAAAATAATTATAGAACAATGAATTTAGTTATAATATTTACACAAACAAAGACTTGGAGAAAACTTTTAAATGTAAGTTAAATTAATAATAAGGGACTAAAGTTTTAAAATATATCAAAGAAATATGATTTTCCACACAAACTACAATTATGTTAGCTTTTAAAAGCTTCCAATCTAAGTTCAGATTTGAGCCGAAAATCCGTAAAAAAGTGTTTTTTCTCTTTTAGTAAACGGTCAAAACTTTTTGCTTTTATATCGATTTGTATCTTTATGTGACAACTTTACCATATGTGAAAATAAGAAAAATTTAAATATAGGAAGCATATAAAAATAACTAAAATATCTTAAAATTTTAAGAAAAATAGAGAAAATTCGGATTAGCCAATATCCATTTTAGTTAAATTCTTTATGTCAATTTGGTTATATCATCTCATAGACCCTATATGGTAATATCTCATTATGCAAAAAGAAAAAAACATTTAATTTATTGAAATAGAGGTAGGCATCGCATTAATGGCAACAGTATTTTTTTATTCTTAATGTCCTGGGAAAAGGTACTGACCTTGACCTGACCTTTCTTCAAATACAAAACGGTCAAATTTAATCTAAATGATACCATCACTTAGTGATATTGTCTTCTTGATTCTGTGAAAATTTTTTATTGATTTTTAAAGGATGACTGCACTTAATGCCGGGTTTTGGGTCTTTTTCGGTCACTTCTGTTGCTTTTATGTCATAATCTTATTTCATTTTTTATATATTTATGAAAGAATCCTGTCCATTTCGAGCCGAATTTTAATATTAAAATGATCTTAGACTGTGATGCAATAAAATGATTCTATGTTTTCTGTCCTTACTCTTTCCAAATATAGAGAATTTACACTTACCTGCCCTTGATTAAATATTAGGTATGCATGAGAGGTGGAGCTAATATTGTAAGAATGGATCTAAAATTAGACTAGATAAATAACAATAACATGTATTAAAAAAATACGAGATCATTCTTTCCCATTCCCTCTTTATTCTGTATGGCACAAGTACACTATTTTCAGAGGTTTCAAAAACAAAATTAACAATATGAGCGACGTCCATGTAAGTAAAGAATCTTTTAAATCAACGCCTAACAATTTAACGTGTTCGAGTACTTTGTCCTTAAATAGCACAAAACATGCTACTTTACAAGTCACGTGACGGAATTTAGTATTCACAGAGTTACCTGAGGTAAGAAATCACGTGGTGAATTATAATATTCAACATGTCACAGCCCTTGGTTACAATAGAGAGAGCGAATGTAAGAAGAAGCAGTTTTTTCTCGTTTAAACCATGAGCGCATGTTTGTCTATTATTTTCCTTTTGACACAACATTGTTAATGCAAATATACAACTACTGTTAAACGGAGAACAATAGACAAACATGCGCTGACTATGTATAAAGTCAGTGAAAAAGTGGGCGTCCTCATTATCGTACGGAGATTCAAGAAATTGTGATGACACCCGCCTTTGAAAACAGTTTCGTACTTCGTAAATACGTACTTTTATTTAATGTAATTGCATAAAGTTGTAGATTAGATGTTGACCATTCGTGCAATTAAAAGAAAAATGCTTGTTTTGAAAGTTTATTTTGACGCAATTTTCGCATGTCCTTAAGTGCAGTCATCCTTTAAGAAGTAAGTGTTTTTGTGAGAATAATCCCTCCTTAAATGATTTAAAATTAGATGTGGTAGGAGAAACTGTAACAGAAGTTACAGTGGAAACACAATGTTGTGACTCGCAATGCCAAACTACTGAGCCATCAGTTCTTAATGGTGCAGTGCAAACAGATGTTTATATGGGGCATTTGTCTGACTTCTCAACTGATGATCTGAAGGATAATGCTCCAATTAACAGAAAGTTGTTTATGAATTCTGTACTGAAAGACATAGCGAATCCTGTAAATTCTATACAGGTACTAAATAGTTAACTAATTGTCCCCCGCTTTCACTGAAAGTGGGGGATATTAATTTGGGTCTGTCTGTCCGTCCGTCTGTATTTCTGTCTGTCTGTAACACTTTCGTTTCCGAGCGGTATCTCAAAAACCCTTTGAGCTTTCGCAATGAAATTTTGCATAACATCTCTCTATGGCCTAAAGATGAACCCTATTGATTTTGTTGTCATAAAGTCAAAGGTCAAGGTCATAAATTAATAAATTCTGTGTTTTAACACTATCGTTTCCTCGCGAAATCTCGAGAATCCTTTGAGCTTTTGAAATGAAATTTTACATAACCACTCCCTGTGGCCTATGGAAGACCCCTATTGATTTTGAGGTTAAAAAGTCAAGGTCGTAAATTCAAACATTCCGTCTGTGTGTAACACTTTCGTTTCCGGGCGATATCTCAAGAAGCTTTTGAGCTTTTGCAATGAAATTTTATACCATAACTCCCTAGGGCCTCTCTCGCGCCTCTCAAAGTATCCCACCCCGTTTTTTTTATTTATTCTATTAAAAGTCACTTGGCAATATTTTTAGCACAGAGGCCTGTGAAGAAGTTATTACGTATAATACAGGTTTTCGGCAGACTTTGTATTCTAATTACATCTATTAGAACTGTTTAGTAAAGGCTAAATTAGACACCATGAATTGTGTAAAATTTTGACAATATCGAACGTGAATATAAACATTATATGTGACCTAATGTTTGCATTTAATTTGCAGTAAATTCAAGTGCCTCCGTGGTCTAGGGTATGATGCTTGTTGTTTGCTTTGCAAGCAAAAGGCCCGGGTTCAAATCCTGGACGATCCTATTCTTTTGATATACTAAATAATACTATTTAGTATATTTAGATATATATGACGAAAAATAATAAAGCTGAAAACATATTTACATTTTCTGTGTTTTGTCTGTATTTTATCATTCATTTATTTCATCATCATCACAAGGTTTACACATAACTGACTGAAAAATTCTTTCCACGACATATTTTCTGTGAAATTTCAGCAGTATTTGGATCATGCTCAGAAAGTGCACGTATTTTTCATCAAATTTGACAGTTGAAATGTGAATTCCCGTTTTTGTGTATATTACCAAGTCACATTCATCAAATTCATATAGTCAAGTTGTCCCTGAATTTGTATAAAATATGGGCATTCCTTGTTTACTTACCACTTATTGTTCAGCTTATTAAGAAAACGCTTTTTTGGAGGGCAACATCTTCAGGGTGGTTTTCTCTTAAGGAATAGGGGCAATGTATTTCTACAAGTTTTTTTATGTGTTGTATCTTGCATATGCAAACAGCTATACCATCGGCGATACATGCTGATACAGGGTACTTTTCGCTCATTAAGAGTCCAACTTCATTAACCTTAATAGATTTACATATAGATGAATGCTACTTTTTCAACACTCTTCCATACAAAATTCTTGCAATTGATTCTATTTTCCTACCCCATTTTAGGGATGGTGGTAGCAGATGTTCCTTCAGATGACTTTCTCCAATGATTTCCTCATAAACGTTTCTGATAGGAGCCTGTCTTTGTCAATGGCATTACAAGCTTCACTAAGATTTGAGGCTTTTATTAAACCTTTCACGAGGGTCTTCCCAATATATTACTCACATTACTCTTATTAAATGTAATCATTTTGTAGAACTGGTCTACATTCTCTTGTAGATTTGTATTTGAAATGTAATTTACTTCAAAAAAGGTTGTTGCTTTCTTTATGATGGAAATATTTTTTAGATCAGTGCAGTCTGTCTGAGTCGGTCGGGATCTTTCTTCTGGACTGAGTAGAATATCCAAGCACTGGATATATCCTGCAATTTGCAATATACAGGAAATATTAATATTATGTAATAGCCTTAATTGTAATTTGCATAATACATACTCTGGCACCAAATATATCAGTAAAGAGGATTTTTGTGTACCTGTTGAAGTTTTAAACAGAATTGTCTTTTACTGTCGGCTGATATAGGTTGGCGTTGGTTTTCTGGTCTTAAATCGAACAGGTCACTATATGGCATTGTCCTATTTGTTTCAATCTGATGGTATGTAGCTCGCACTATATTCTAATTACGGATAGGTACTGGTACATCATGATGTCTTTGCCTTTTGGCCAATTTATTTTCACCTTCAGTGCATGATTTTATTTCAGAAACCTCTAGTTCATATAGGACAGCTTTAAGGTGTCGACAAGCTCCATCAGCACTTATTTGAATGGAAGAGTAATTATTATTCATATTTTTAAAAAAATAATTTTAATTATTTGAGCAAAGTATCAGGTTAATTAAGAGTCTTGTGTGTGCATGATTTTCAAATAGTATATAATTAGTTTAAACTTAACCTCCAATACATTCACAATGACCGGTGACAACAAAACCATTTTCCTTGTCCAGTAAAAACCACAAATCTTAAAATGTTTTATGTAAGTAAGTTTTGTCCCTCTGTGTGGGCATTACTTTTGCTCTAAATACACAAACAGCACTATTATCAGCTATGTGGATGTACTCTAGACTCTCAAGATGACCGACAGAAAAGAGTTTATAGTCCTCAAAAGACTTATACCCCTTAAGTTTCTTTTCATTATAATCGGACTTGGTAAAGATCATGTAATTAAATATGTCTTAGCCCAAAAAAACGGAATGTCAGTAAAATCAGTTGTGTATCCGGCTAATTCAAGTGGGTTTTGTTAGAAAGTCCTGGTCTTTTGATTTTCCCCTTTATATCACGCAGGACCGAGTCTTGTTGATAATCAGGGTCAACAGGCAAGTTCAAGTTGTACACTGACAAAGCAATTTCCCTAAGAGACGCCTTATTATAACCAGTGGTTGTCACGCCTCGTGCCCTCAAGTATTCTCGCAGCTCAGGAAAACGTAAGCTATTTATATCGACACTCGAGGTAAATGTAAACAATGGTAGCATGCAAGCGTGTTTGTCCGATGGAAATCTTTTGTGATTCAAGGGCCGTAACTCGAAATCGCGGTAATTCGAAACGTTCGATAATTGGCAAATGGACTATTGATGACAAGTTTGTCAACGATAATGCTCTGCCAGTTGATGCACTTGAGGTATACACATTGTTTTTCGATATTTTCAGACAATATGAATTTCTTTCAATCATGGTACAGTTGACGAAAGTTCATGGAGTCAGGCTTTTACATTGTCAAAGTAAGGAGAAATGCAACAACGGGTTGCTGTACAGTTTCTTACAAACTTTCCCCTTAAAACGTTTTACCCGTCTACAGAGAGGGCCTGGAATAGTTTATGCGTCAACGACGACGTTGACGCGTAACAGAGCCATTTCAGGAAAAGGGTTATTCATCCTGCCACCTGTTTTATCGCCACCTTACTACCACTGAAACAGCTATTAATGAAATAGGCTATCACAATCATTACATTCACCCTAAAACTGAAAGAAACCCATTGCGCGATTTGGAGTTTTCAGCTTGACACCTTTACGTTGGTGTTCCTCTCACTGCGCATGCGCGCGTCGTTTGCCTAGGCTGTGACAGATGCGCGAGGAGGATATTGAAGATAATGAGAATTTTTGACTTTCACTTTTGGGGAATATCGTCATAAGGGTTTCAATAACTCATGATTTATACGACAAAATCAAATGAGATTTTGGTTTCATTTTCATTAAACATGATTTTAAACATTAGATAGGAAGACTGGGAAATACATAAGAAAAAATAAAATTATTCACTTCAAAAGTGTACCCTGCGTTTCTTTTTCCTTTCAGTATATTTCGCCGGTACTTCAACAACTACATTGGCTGTCTGCAAAACAACCTGTTTTGCTGACAACATACTTACGTCACTACACTCTACCTCAGCACCAGCATACATGAGAGAGCCATGTCCTGTTTACCAGCCAAACAGAACCTTGAGTTTATCATCTGACCATTTGCTACTGGCAGTGAAGAAATCAACATACAAATATGGTGCAAGAGCCATAAACACACTAGGTGCACAATTGTGGAATAAACTGCCATTGGAACTTCGAGAGCTTGAGGCACATGGAACACTCCACAAGAATCTAAAACACTCTTGTTCAAGGATGAATATGCCCTGTGAATGCAAAATCCAGTATAACATCAAGGGCCCGTATGTAATCTCGTAACCACCATGTCATCTTACTACCATGTTTTATTTAAGGTCTTTCTGTCGTTTTATCATTTATTTTACATAATAATTTTATCATAGCTCTGACGGATCTTTTATTAGTATATTATCATTAATTATTAGCACAAACATAGAACGTCACTTAGAAACTATATTTATTTTATGCGCTTTATAGATTAATAATAATAATACGGCGCTATCACTATTAAATATTATGTTTCTAATTTTTATTATATACAATAAGATGTAAGTCTTATGCAATAAAGTGAATATATACATATGTGTTATTTCACGATATTTAGAACTGATTGTATTAAAACTTCGCCAAGTAAATGGTCGAG
Source organism: Saccostrea echinata (assembly GCF_033153115.1). Classification (NCBI taxonomy): domain Eukaryota; kingdom Metazoa; phylum Mollusca; class Bivalvia; order Ostreida; family Ostreidae; genus Saccostrea; species Saccostrea echinata. The sequence continues at coordinate 1,994,975 of NW_026889752.1, read as the reverse complement.
TGCAAGACAATTTCCAGCTGCAGTCATTATATTTAACGTCAGTGGGTTGGGATTATGGAAATTAAGATTGAAATCCTCATGCAAATTTATGTTTTTAACCATTTAAAAAAAAATAGTATTTATATTTTTATTTCACACACACGGGGTGGAAACATTCCAAACATAATATGAACTGACCATGGACAAGTTTGAAGAACGTTTAAAGTGTAACTGAAGTAGCTTTAATGAATAAATTAACAAAGTTACTAGCCAACTTGGATTAAAGCAGTAAACTATCTCCAGTTATGTCTGTCAACCCAGGTAAGGGGATATCTGAACTATGATCAACGCTAAATGAGAACACAGTTGTAAGTTTCAAAAAATTAATAAAGTGAGAATTATCCTTTACAAATGATTACAAATAATAAATAAAAGTCAAAATTTAACCAAGAATAAAGGGAGGAATGTGGAAACCTATGAGAATAATTTATGTCCCAACTGAGCTTCCATACGTATGAAAAAGGTCAAAAATCCTATAAGAACTGCTATAAATGTCAATGAGTTGGAAAAATGTAAGGGAAATTAGCTACATCACCAAATATGAACTCTACTAATCAACACTCTAGAGTTGAACTTAAAATAATAATGCTAAATCTGGACTCTAAAAATATCTAACCCCGAAAATAAACCACACCAAATATATAATAAATAGTAAATAGTGGTTCTAGGAATTAGACCTGTTATCATGGTTATCTACAAATCCCTAGACCAGACTGGACTTGGAAAGGGGAAAATAAAATTTATTCTATTTAACCTACATCCTAACTGTTTCCTAACAAAAACCTAGAACTTGTAAAAAACTTGAAACTAAAGCTAGCTAAGACCTAGAGTACTGTTAAACCATGAGGTTTTCTTAGCACTCTAAGGTACTAATCAAATAGTGCTCATAAACCATGAGGTTTTCTTAGCACAGTAAAGAGGAACTAACTATGAGGCTGTGATCCCCAACCCAAGTGAAGAAAACTACACGAACACGGCTTTAAATACCCTAGCTATAGGCCCAAAAATAAAAGCCAATAAACATCTAAGTTAACCAATCAGAACACAGCTATCAAAAGTACTACGGAAAGACTGCCAACATGGATGAGGAAAAACACCTACATAAACTTACACATGGGCGCAGACATTTTGGACACCCAAAGTTGTGCGGAGAAGAAAATGCTACACGGCGCATGATTGGTCATTTAGAGAAAAGACTTGTTATGTATTTGACAAGTGAAATAAAGGTGATAAAAATCTCATATCAAGACTTAGGCTCCTTTGAGATATATAGGAGTTACAGGTAAAAATCTGAAGGGAGGGGTGCACTTTGGTTAGAGATTTTCATTCGGTGCTGAACGCACCTAGTTGTAAACAAATGGAATGGAAAAGTGCAACGGCACGGTATATTTTTCTGGCATGTTTTGTTTTGCAAGATCTCGAACTTTCACGGCAAGAAAGTCATTTGCCCAAAATTGAATATATGAATCAGCGACAGGGGCTCAACTTTGTATGGAAGTCTATGGGAAAACATTTGATGGTGTTTGTCTATGACACTTCCTGTTTAAAAAGTAAAACATGTGGAATGTCAACACATGTCCTAACTTATAAAAGACAAATAATAAAGGGGTTTTACGTAAGTAACAACTGAAAACATAAGGTAAATAGAATTATCAGACTGAAATATCAGCAAATGCTTGCAAAATATAATCTATGAAACCAGGGCTATGAAATAAAAATCTTAACCACTACAAAAGATTACCTGCAGAGTGCACGTGCGTATGCCATGTCTTAGTCATAAGGGGAATTTGTCCCGTAATTCTATAAGGTCCATTTAAATTATAAGCATTTAAATGCATTTTAGATGGCAAAAGGTAAATCCAATTCTCAGTCTATAAATATACACACATCACTCATGATTAAAGTTTTTACGATGTTACCCTTTTTTTTTCCTTCGGCATAATGTAGATTAAAAAGATAACAAGATGAAACTTGGGATATTATTGATTTTCTTTTTAGATTTAAGAAAGGTAGGTCATTATTTATTAATTTATTAATTCATACGTATACCCGATGTTCAGTGTCAAATTTATTACGATCGCTTGCCGTGACACGGGGCCCCCATTTTTAAGTTCTCATCCGGAAGACCTACAACTTTCACTTCAAGGCGCCTAGTATGTGGTGAAGGAACAGATGTTGCCTATTTTAATCAACTTAGGGAACTTAGGTCAGTCGTGGACGGGGTCTGAACCCACGGCCTTTCGATCAACGCTTTACCAAGTGAACTACCATGACGTTCGATATCTAGCCTGAATAGTTGCTTAGCTCTAGAAGGCAAGACCTGTTTAAATTGATATGCAAGATATCACACAAAATAACCAGACAGAACCAGCCTATTAATCTAGCTTAAAATACACTGTTTAAAGACATCAAAACACGCTTCTACGGAAGCCCAATAGTGCAATTCAAAACGAAATTTAAAAAACAAAAATAAAAAATAAAAAAAGAAATTATAAATAAAAAACTGAAACTAAATAAAATAAAAAACGATTTTTTAAAAATAAAAAACGAAAATTAAAAATACAAAAAAAAGAAAAAAAGAAAAAAAAGCGAAAATGCAAAATAAAAAAGCGGGGGGGGGGGGGGGGGGGGAATTAATAACTAACAAATGAAAACCGTAATTAAATTATTAAATGAAAAAAAAAATTACAAAATAAAAAAAACCGAAACTAAAATATGAATCATTCCATTTAGCGCACGTGTAATAAAGCATTAATTCTATAGACTATAGACCCTTTTTTGTTTCGAGATTAATACAAGTGTGATAACACTTGCCTCTACACTTTACTATTCTCATATTCTCATATCAATATCATAATAACCAGATGGAGTAGATTGTACCATTGTATCGACCAGTACCATTGTACAGACTATTGTATCGACCACAGAATTTGCCAAATATTGACTTTATTCGCGACTGTTGGTATATTTGGATCATAAACTTATTTATCAATACATGTAGCTTGCATCATTTTGGAAATTATTCATACGTAGAGCGTGCTCTGCCTATTGAATCAACTTGGAGATAGAAACTTTAAGTTCACGTGAAAGTGGAATGTTGTGACACAAATAAGGGCAGTTGATGATAGAAAAGTTGAAATAATCACATTTATCATAAAGTTTAGTTGTTAGTTGCGATTAATCTTTTTTTCTAGTAAAATAACCAAACAGGATACATACGTATGTGTCAAACCCTGAAGTGTCTTTCATTTCGAGGGATATATACATATAGAATCAACGAAAAAATGAAGTGTAACTAAGATTGGTATCAAGCTTAAGTCTGAGGGCTTCTTTCGTCTGAAATTATTACAAGGACCCTGTTTTACAAAAGAACTAATGATTAAGACAAAAAATATTTTCTGATAACTTTGTATTTGACATTAATTTTAAAATGATTTTAATCTTTTTGAAAGAATTAATAAAATATTTTTATGCTAGTAATTTTTAACAGAATCATTAGTTTTGCAAGAGTTTACAATCAATTAAAGCTTCTGGTCGTAGTCGTCAGTTATTTTGTAAAATGAGCTCAAGCACCATGTATTTTAACATTTATGAATATATGTAGTGTGATCTAATAATTTTAGGTAGTCGTTGACGCCAAAAACCCCCGATCGTGTTCTGTTTCGTCTGCGACAGTGCAGTTTGTAACGTCATGTCCTTCCACCGTTCAGGAATACAAGAAAAGGTCAGAAGCCAAAGGTTGCCAATATATAGGCCAAGATTGCATCTCATCCAATAAATTTAACTACCACTGCGTTCTCAACAGCTATGGCAACGCTTCATTAGAAGTTTGTGCACCAGTGTTGTTCATAACAGGTTAAATTTTTTCCTAGTATTACAAATGTTTTAATGCTAGTATGTATGTTTGACATTCATTTGTCATCCTACTTTAGTTTTGCTAATCTATCAATTGGTTTCACATACAAATTTGCATAATTATTAATTATGAAATAACTAAATACACTTGCCTATTGGGCACTGTAATATATTCTTCAGTTCATGTTTTAATTAGAGTTTATATAATACATTATGTTTTTCATCTATTTGTGTTCAAGGCTTCTGCACAGAATACAATACAGAGGGGAAGGTAATTCAAGATCATTACAGCAAGGACTGTACAAAGTATGCAGAGCCTTGCCCGTCTCGCTACCTTTCTACTGAGGGATATAAATGTACGTTCAATCGACCGTTTGATTTATGTACATGTATTGTTGAAGAAAACGCCAAGAAAATGAAAAGTTTTCAACTTTATTGCGATCCCCCCGAATGAAAAAAAGACAAAAAAGAATTTAGTTAACTACAATTACATCTGTAGTTAACTACTAACAGTGTTGACGTTTATAATTTCATTTACATTAGTGATTATTTTGCCACTTTTGTTTACTATAGTAAGCTATTGTAAACTATAATTAACCATACTAAGTTTACTGTAGTGTTTCTGTTAGAGTATGTTGGCATAAACTTTAAGGAAATTGAAGATATTCAATTTTGCTTCAAATAAACATGCATGTGCAGATATAATCCTTGAAGATGTGCACAATTTAAAAGTCGTCTTCTGAAGATTATTTGATCATAGTTAATTAAATAGATGTTGAAAAAAAATCTTTCTGCAGTTAATTTGATTTTGATGAACCTCTGTATCAAAGTTTAGTGTTTGTTCAGGAAATAAATACAAGTAGGTAATAGTTTTCATTTCTTTAAATGGAGAGTCAGAGATCTTTTACTTCCACAAAATAAAAATTAACTTATTATATACATGTACGTATATTTTCTGGTATTTATTTAGATCAAGATAACTAGAATTTGACACTGTCTTGCTGAAAAAGTGTTTCAAATTCAAATTCAAATGTTTCTTTTCTATAAAGTAGTATGGTATATTAAATGCTACTTTGATGTTTGGGAGAAATGATTATCCGATTTGTATTCGGTTTACAGATCAGCAATGCTTTATGTCTCATCCCAATTCACCAAAGCTTTCTTCAGATCCCGAGGAAGGAAGTCTTACCAGGTACTTTTAACTACAATAACACATGTAGATTTTTTTCCCATATTTTGTTTCTTAAAAATCCCATATTTCATTGTGAGAAAATGCTAATTTTTTATAATCTACTTTCAGAATCGGGCTGTTAGTGGCAACATCTTTAATCTTAATTGCTGGAATAATTTTAACAATAATGTGGGAGAGATTTAAGAATACATTCAAGATTTTTCGGAAGAAAGGTACACATAACGTTATTTGCATTTGAATGACACTTCTTGCCAATTTTTTTTAGTTAAGTGGCATGTTTTGTTTGAAATGAATCTTGAGAAAGAAAAGAGGCAAACAAAAGGCCTGTTGGCTTCAATGCTCGCCTGAGTAAACTTTGAAATGCTATTTTTCAGATCTTTTTCCTATCTTCGTTCACACATATGTATTGTTTTTATCCTCATATTTGAGCCTCTTAGCTTTCAAGCTGTACTGGCTCATGACATGATAGAATTTCAGTCCCAGTGAAATAGATATGATTTCATATTAAAAAATATTACTATGGAAAACATGACATTGCTGACCTGGAAAATATACATATATCATATAGAATTTGATCCTTAGTTTCAGCCCATCCTAGTTAATAGGGTCATCAATTTGAAATACAAATGAATCCATACAAATTGGAAATGTCTTCATTTTATTATGATTCAGTATGATCCTTTTATACTTAAGAAAAGATATGTATCATTGATTTCCTATATAACACTATATAGGAAAAGTTATCTAAACTTGCTATCATTTGACTCTTACCTATCCCTAGAAACAATGGCATAAGCAAACTTCAATATACAATACCTGAGGATGCTTACATATTAGAATTAAAGATACCTTTATTTGCTGTGCCGATTTGAAGATTAAATTATTTTCCCTTAAACCATCACATGGATGCCAATATAAAAGGTTTATCCTTATTGTGGTCCCTTTTATCCTGGGGAACCTTAGCTTAAACGAATTGAATCGACTAATTTAGTATGCATTGTAATATACTAATCAAAGCCCATATAGCCGTTCTTTAAATGAAGTTTAAAGCACTTCACCTTTATATTCAATTGTTAAAAAAAAAAAAAAAAAAAAAAAAAAAAAAAAAAAAAAACTTGATTCACTATTGGGTCCCATCCTGCAGCCTAGGCCATAAATTGAATGAAATTAAGTGCTAGCAATTAAGAATTATTAGTCCACTACCAGTGAAGTCTTAGAGGAGTAGAGATTTCCTCCAGTTTTGTCCGACTGCCTAGCTGTTTGTCTATCTGTCCATCAGTCTGTTAGTACCCCCCCCCCCTCAGTCTGCGCCCCTTTCTTTTTCGCCCTTTTTTTTTAAATGCTTGCAGATATTGAGCTGATTTTTGAGCTGATTTAAGGTTGAAATTGACCAATTGATAAAATGTAAAAGAAAAAAAGAAGATTTATAATAAAGACAATGACAACATCAAGTACGGCGACGACAGAGAACTGACATATGTCGATCTGAAAAGCTCTTCCTTGGCTCAGGTTAGCTACACATCGAAAAGTGGCTCGCATGATTTTCATGCTTTTGCCTTTTCGAATGACATTTATGCGAAAATCATACAAAAATCATGCGAAAAGTCCCACATGTGAATTTCATGCGAATGTTATCACACAAAATTTCATGCGAAATTCATCCGATTTTTATGTGACTAAAATTTTGCATGATATTCATGCGAACTCCACTTTGTCTGTTATTCGTGTGAAAATCGTGCGATATTCACACGAATATTATGCAATATTCATACTATATGAGGAAAAGCAATGAACAAAAAATCGAACATTTCAATGTTTATTTAGATGCATCTGTCACAGTGAATGGTAAAATTTGCCAGTCTCTGATGATCCTAATATCATATTGTTTGGATGTTCCTTACGAATCCATTAATATTAATGATGGCTGTGTTTAAAGGCAGTTTTTCAGTCTTTTGTCCTGACAAGCATTTCCTACAAAGAATTAAATTAAATCATAAAAATATTTATTATACTACTACCCTTACTGATATTCCAATTGTTTCAGTCAAATGGGCTAACTCCTAAAATTACTGAATAGGACGTCATTACATACAATAAATTCCATGTTATCACCTGAAAGGTCCTTGTTTGGTCAAATTGTCTATGTTAAATTGCACTGGTACTATATGTTTTGAGCAAAACAGAAGACCCTGTGTTTTGTACATTGATAACTGCACAATAGAGGCATATGTCAGACATCAAAATATGTTATTGACCAACTCTCTATATAAGTAGTGTTTTCCCTAAGAACCAGCTACTGGCCAAATTGATCGCTTAAATTGATATAAATGCCGCTTTGAAATAAAAAAAAATTGTTGTAAGGTCCACAGAGATTTGTCATAAACCTCAACCCAAAGCCCGATACAATTGATCTCTAACCCTTTACTTTGAAATAAAGGGAAAACACTGTATAAGGTTGTTACTAGAACCAATTGTCCAAATGAGATATAATAGTCCATTTTAGTTATGATATTCCAATTGTATTTATAAGTTTTACAGACATTACAACATTATGCTGAAAATTTATTCAAAATCTGCATAAAATAATAAGAATATATCAAATGCAACAGTTTATCAGGTACAGTACAATCAGTAGCTTTAGCTATGTAGCTAAAATTACCTACTGTAGCTTTATTTATCTACCTCAGGTAGCTTTTTTTAGCTATTTCAAGGCAACTTTTCACAATTTTGCTTTTTATTTTAGAAAGACAAAAAAAATCGCAAATAAATGACTACTTATTTTTATACTAAGGATTATTTAAAAAGCAATCCATTGCAGAGATAGTTTTAACATTGCTGCGTTTGAACACTTTTAAGGAAAAGATGTATTTCCATTGTTTGAGTAACTGTACACCATCTTGTGTGCGATGAGGCATGGATAAGTATAATTGCTTCTCATTGTACTCGTGTTAACCAGAACTGGTTTTCTTTGTTATTTCATTCAAGAAGTAATTGTTTCGTCACAAATTAACTGTTGCATATAGCCCCAAAACTTGTATAACTTTGATTGAAATTGCGCAGAAAAAGACATCTCCAAGAGTGATTTTTCATGAATTGTTTTCAGATGAGCTTAGGCCATCCTTAAAAAAATGTTTTTTTGCGGTAACGCGACAGACTCATCAAAATCCACCCGACTCAATTTTTTTTTAACCTATTGAAGGTATGTATTTTTTAACAACCGTACCTACTTTCCGTTTTTATCCGACCATTTTTTTCCTGATGTCTGAATATTATAGACGCTTCCTTTCCTCAATCTGCAACTATTTGTCATCTCCCTCGGGAGATGACACATTAAGTTCGTTATCCGGAAGTGAAGTCCTAGTGTAAGCTGCCATCGATAAGCTGGTGGTCTGGCAAATGACCTGATGATGACACGATTTCTAAATATAGAGATGTACACAAAATTGAGCCGTTCTGTCTTACTATTACAAAATGGCCCACCTTAAAGTAAAACTACACAGGGTTCATAAAGGGTAATAGAGGCAGTATCACTTGGGTGGTGGTCTTCAAAATACACATAAACATTGTATCTAGGCTATTGCGTAAAACGATGGTCAGTGCGCGATGATCAAAATACACAAAACATGGCATATTGAATGTCTCAGCCAAGGCGTGGATCCAAGATTTACTGACGAAAGAAAACAGTGAAAACATTCAAGTTAAATGCATATATACAATGGCAAAAACTTAACTTTCATGTGAACTTAATAGTCAATCGATAATTACTGCCGTATATATGTAAAATAAAAGGGAACATTAAATAAATTTCGAAGAAAAGAATTTTTACCTAAAACATAATTTAAGCAGAAACATAAATGTCTCTGATTTAAGTAACTAAACTCAGTGCTGCAGGCATTGGAATAAATGTAATAAAAAATCATTAGGAGGATTATCTCGGATGTCTGCACTATTCTTTTTTTTTTTTTTAATGTGCCCCTGCAGAAAAGTTTTAGGAAAAACACAATTTTCTTTACCAGGATAAGATTTTTTTTAGGATTAATAAATAAAGCAACTTATCATTTCTTTATGCAATTCTAATTTGCGTTTTTTGTTAATGGGAAATTTTAAAAAAAAAAATCACTCTTTGTATTCTTGAAATAACGCCAAAATTATAAAATGTGTGTCTCTGACTCTCGTGAACAGCCTATAAAATCGATGTTGGTAGATTGGGGCTCTTTTCAGTGTGCAAATACTTAGATAAATGGTAACTTTTCAATTTTATAACCTTGATTTCTATGCATGCTATTTTCCGAGGATCGTATACATATAAATGTACTTATATTATACATAACATAGCATTAAAACATGAATCTGCATGGGCAGCAGATGGGTATGATGCAGAATTGTCTCCATTTTTCCCTTGATATTCCCAGTGGCTCGATGGCCAAGTCACTTCAAAGGATACGATTAAAATAAGGGAAATATTTGGAAATTAATTGAGGTTCGGATTAATTTTAGTCAGCGCTTTAAAACTTCTTTGCTGCCGTAGTAGGCGACTGAGAACTAAAGTCAAAAGAAACGCTAAGGTTTTATCCATCTTCATACGGAATAATTGTTATCTAATTTTTACGAATATTTCTCAGTGGTTAGATTTTTTTTACAGACATTGTAAATATTTAAAATAAATAAAGCATATTTACAACAGGTAAAATAATACAGGCACGCTGCATCAGGAGGGTTGCTCCCTTCCACTTTTTTCCCAAACATATTCATTGAAAGGCGCGCCCTTGCCCCATCTTTTGTTCCAGTATGGTTCGTCAAATCATCCCATGGGAATGTATTATAATATAAAGTATGTTTGTTGGAAAAGTTGTTATCCCCCCTTCCAAGAAATGAAATTTTGAGTTTGAGCCCCTTTTTCCCCTTGTCAAAGATTGTTCAGATAAGTCATTGATTCCCCCCCCCCCCCTTTTTTTCAAAAGCGATACTACTGCCTGCACTAGCTGAGAAAATAATGTAACATTCCACTGCTTTTTCTGTGACATTTATGAAGCCAAAGAGATGACATTTCAGGCTTTCTGGAAAGCCAAACTTGTAAAAGCATTTTGATGATCACGACACCCATGTGTTTAAAAATGGCGACGACAAGTCTGCGAGAAACACATCTATGATTATTGTCATTGATACGCATGTTTACTATGAAGCTAGAGGGAATTTGGGTTGGAAAAAGTCGCCTTAGGCTTAAAAGGTTTTCAAGAAAAAGAGACTGAGATTTCAGTAGTCATACATTTTTTTATCACTAAACACGTCAAAATCGTCATTGAGGTGAAAAGTGTTATATTTTCCATCCGATATATTTTTCACTGGGACAGTTCTCAAAATCTCAGTTGGAATCAATATGGGGTCGTATTTTCCAGCTAAAAACGTAAATAATGCAATACATTTGGTAAATGACCAGAGATGATTTGTACTGGATACGTAATTTTCTTGTCGTTTAACTGTTCAACTTCAAGACCTATATTTACATGCGTATTACGTAAATGCCGTACTGAACAGTTCTAGTAATGGATCAGGATGAAAATGTAGTAAGAATAATCTAACTGTGTCTCGGGACAGGCCCTGACAGGACATTTATTATTTTAACGATAGAACATTCTATCTAGATGAAAATGATGTTCAAAGGTAAAACAAAAAAACTTTTTAAAGTTTTTTAATTGTCCGAAACACAAAGATTTGTTGTCATTATAAAGTATCACTTTCTTTTATTTATGTTAATTTGAGAAAAAAAAATCAGAAGGAAGCTAAAGAAAATTCGCTCTACTGAATGAATTTAAAAATCAATCATAAATGAATTAAAAATAAATGTTATTAAAAAAATTCTTTGATATGCAGAATATATATATATATATATATATATATATATATATATATATATATATATATATATATATATATATATATATATATATATATATATATATATATATTAAAATAGGAATTTTATTACATATTTTATATCAATTCGAATTAAAACGATTTTTAAAGGTATGTCAAATACTGAATCGGAGAAAAACGTAGAGAGGGAAAGAGAGTAGAGGCCATGAAATATTAAATGCAGCAGAATGAATTGACGAATGTAAATACACCTATGGTTGCAGTAATTATAAAATTCAATTTTAAAAAACTAGTGATTTGATCTTTGTATCAAAGTTTAAAACAAATGAGACATGAGGTTAAGGTGGACTCCTGATGATTGCAGAGACAGGTCATATTAAGCAATTAAACCATCAAGATGACTTGCTTTGAAAACTACAAAATTTTCTTGGCAACTTGCAGTGTGCCAGCAATTGTCCAGATTATTCAGTAAAAATATGCGATTCTTATAAGTTTAAGAAATCTGGGTGCATCAGATGCTAATGTTAAAATTACAAAACCTAAAATTAAATAATTCCCGACATTTGTCTACCCCCCCCCCCAATAAAAAGAAAAAAAAAAACCTACCTACCTACTCACATGTACAATGATGAGTAGCGTTACAAAATAAATAAATAAATAAATAAATAAATCAGGATGGCCTTAAAGTTGAAAATTATCACTGCATCAAAGTGCAATTTTCTGCACATCCTGAGAAAAATGCTAATTTAAGAAATAAGCTTGATTCAGTAGCTAAATAAAGCTACCTCAGGTAGGTAAATAAAGCTATGTAGGTAATTCAAGCTACGTAGCTAAATCTAGTGATTGTACCAGACCTGTTTATTACAAGGAATTTTTTTTCAAAACCCTCACATTTGTAAGATTAATCCCCAAGAAAATTGGATCTTTTGTGGGACCTGCGTCCTAAAATATTTTGTGTGATACACTGTAAAGGTCGTGTTTACAAGTCTCTGCACATGTGTCAGAACAATATACACAGTTAAAAATCACTTTTAATGTTAATTACTTACTCAAAATTTTGTGAAGCTTTCAAATAGTTGTCGCTTAGCATAAAAAATGCATAACTTCATTATGTCTTCGATGAAACGGAACCATTCGATTCACCTGGACGCGGTGCGTCAATTTACCCAAAAGAACCCCAAAAGACCCAAAAGGAAATTAAAAGCAACCCAAAAGGACTAGAAATAAAGGGGATAACTGGATATTCAATGAACACTTTCATACTTTATTGAAAATAAAAGTATTTTTTTTTTGGGGGGGGGGGTGTGTTTGGGGTGGGGGTTGGTGGAGGTGTCCCCCTTCCCCCACCCCACCCCTGATACCAAATACCTAGAACAAATCATGAAATAAAGCCATTATATATCATATAGTAAGATATGGTAAAATTGAAGCGGAAATATAATAACACTTTGTAATTTTCAGCTCAAATAAAACAAAGCAAATCTAACCAGATTTAGTGTTTGACGTTTTATATAAGGAATTATGTTATATTTCTCAAAGAAAAGTTGCAACAGTATAAGTTTATGTTTTTGCCAACTTTTATGTAAAATTATAATGTAATATTCATTATTTAATTCCAATTATTAGTTTTCAGTATATCATAATATATTCATTTTGAGTCCTTTTGGGTTCCTTTTGGGTTCTTTTGGGTCCTTTTGGGTAAATCGACGCGCCCCCTGGCCGTGTTACGTTGAACCTGAAACGAAAACTGATCCGAATATACTCTGAAAATTTTCGTTGCAAAATGAATATCAATAAGAATCTACATTTCAAACACAAAATATGACAAACAATTAACAGTACATAGATATTCACCATCGTTTCAAGGGATTAGAGCACATAAATTCAAAAGGAAACTCTTGAACAATCCACAGGAGGGTACATTCGTTTTCACAGAATCGGGAAATATCTAAATAACTGTAATTTTTGTCCTTTAAATCTTTTTGAAAATCTATTCCCGCGTCGAAGTCGGAACTTTGATGACTACGGGGTATACACTTATTTTACGAAACCAAAAGTATTTTTTTAAATGGAATGCCGTACGTCACATATTACGTCAACATGCGGCTGAGAAAGCAGACAAGAAAGAGCAGAGTAAATTCAACTGCATATTTTCTGTAAGTTTGTCATATTTTTATCATCTCCTTTATCATGTTTATCACCAGATGGATGTTATATAATTTAATGGCAATATATGTTGACAACTTAATAAATAGATATGTTGAAATAAAATGGACCTGGAACAGGCACTCTTTTTTCATAGTGAACTAGGGTACTGTTTGAAACGAATGCCTGTTGCACCTGGGTCTGGTGTAAACAGCACCAAGCAATATACAGCACTGCAGAGTTATATATGTAGATTAAGATATACCTGATAAATATTTTTTTTAATCAGACTGTAAGTCAATCATTTTGTTCTAAAAATAGATACATTATGGAAGGGTGGCCTGGAAAAAAGTGTGTGTGTGTATGTGTGTGTGTTTTTATCTTTCTCCTAGCTCCCATCCCTTCAACTCTACTATTTTGAATTTCCTTTTTCTACCTCTGTCTGACTCCGACCTTCCCTATTTCTTCCTCTCCAAACTGAGACTCCTTTACACCTCACATTCACCCCATCACCACCAGTCAAAACATTTATTTGTAAATGTACAGGTATTCACAAAGAGGTTACTCTCTCTCTAGAACCATGATATTTATATACTACAATGTACTAAAGACGTGCACAGTGGGAGGCACATCTGTTTAGATACATTGAAGTTCATGTTCACTAGTTTGCAAATAGTAAATGAGTTGTGTCCCTATGTTGGGTCTTTTTTTCTTCCCATGTGGTGCAATCCACTATAATCACTTAAACAAAAGGTCAAGACTTAAAGAGTGAAAAGAATAATGTTTTCTTTTATCTTTTTGCCACCAGGACAGGCATTGGGGTCTGCTGTGATAAATTCACAGTGTTAAAAAAAAAAAATTACCTTGAATGTATAGGCAAGTAAATTTTGAGGCAATCAAAATTAAAGATATAAATACTATTCTGATGTCAAATGGCAGTAATACAACCAAAAAGTAACAAATTTTATGGGGTTATTCCAAAGATGACAGCACTAATGGGCCAGACAAGGGATGTACTTTTGAAAAGTGTAGATTAATCATTTTGAATTAAGAGAGCTACGTTAATTTATTCTTGTCCAAAATTTAACTGATATTCATTTTTGTACAACTGTTTGGAAAATCAGTATTACTGTATTGTATATTGCATAATGCATGGTGCATATTCAAGTTCAAATTGTGGCCCCAGTGTCCCTCAGGGAGGGTGGGGGACTAGGATTGGGTCACAGTAGGAGGTTATTTATAAATGGGGATATATATAAAAATGTTTATACATGTAATTCATTGAGTTTGAAGTTTGACACTCTGTTTGCAATAATAAAAAAATGTGATGTAATATAGCTAATTAATTATTTTTTTGGATTGAGCTAGAGATAAAAATTATTTAGGAGCACTAATGCCACTGTAAACATATTTATACATTTTTAATTGAAAATACAACAGAATCACCTCAGTTCTCATAAAAAGAGTTGCTAATAAGTAAATCTCAGTTGTTTTAGGAATTAACCTTTTATGCATTTCAAAATACATGCAGATATATAAAAAAGCTTATTTATAAGAAAGCAAGTCCGAGTAACTTCCCCATTATAAATGAGTTGTACTGCATGTGTATTCTTTTTTGTGTTTACTAATGACATGTTTGAGAAATATTTACTAAAATGTTGTATTCTAAATTAACTTGCAGGTATTTGCTAGTAAATGAGCAGATGGTCCCCTATTATATGTTGTTATTTATGATTATGTGGCTGCCATTTTATTTTCGCAACCTGTCTGCTTTTCTGCGACTACTACATGCTGCTTTTCCGTGATTGGTTTTAAGCTCACCTGAGCCGAAGGCTCAAGTGAGCTTCTCTGATCAAAATTTGTCTGTCCTCGTTGTCATAAACTTTTCACATTTTCATCTTCTTCTCCAGAACCACTGGGTCAATTTCAACCAAACTTAAATACAGAGTATCCTTTGGAAAAGGGTTTCAAATTTGTTCAAATGAAGGACCATACCCTCTTCCAAGGGGAGATAACTAAAAAATAGTAAAAATTGGGTGTGGGTATTTAAAAATCTTCTCAAGAACCACTGGGTCAGTGAGATGAAACTTATGTGAAAGCTTTCTGACAAAATGTAGATTCCAGTTTGATCAAATCATGACCCCTTGGGATAGGGTGGGGCCACAATGGTTTACATAGGAAAACATATGAAAAATCTTTAAAATTTCTTCTTTTCAGGAACAGTTAAGCCATGCTTGGTGATTTTTATATAGAGGCATCCTTAGGTAGTGTAGATTCAAGTTTGTTCAAACCATGACCCCTGGGTCTAAGGTGGGGTCACAATGAGTGAACACATTTTTACATAGAAATATATAGAACAAATATAGCAAAAATCTTCTTCTCAAGAACAGTTAAGCAGTGATTAGACATATTTATATGGAAGCATCCTCGATAGTTTAGAGTCAAGATTTTTCAAATCATGACCCCAGGGTAGGGAGGGGCCATAATTGGTGATCAAAGTTTAAAATGAGAATACATAGGAGAAATTGTTAAAAATCCTCTTCCAAAGAATTGCAAATCCATATGATTAGCCATATTAATTCAGAAGCATCCTCAGGTAAGGTATATTCAAATTTGTTCAAATCATGTCCCCTGGGGGTAGGGTGGGGCCACAATAGAAGATCAAACATAGAAAAAAAGCTCCTTAAGCCATGATTAGTCAAAGAAATATGAAAGCATCCTCAGTTAGTGTAAATTCAAATGTGAATAAATCATACCCCCTTTCCCTGAGGGAGGGGGTATTTGTGATCACTTTTATACAGTGCAGGGAACTAATTTTGTTACAGCATCAATGCTGATTTGAATGCTTCCTTTGCTTGCTTATTTGAATGCTTCCTTTGCTTGCTGATTTAATGCTAGTAATCCTTATCCTGAAGCTGTTTCATAATTAGGTCAATGCTACCGGAAGTAGCATCATGCTACCGGAAGTAGATAATTGAATTTCAGCATTGCTGTTTAAAGCAATAAAACTGCCTTATATAATCATTTGAATATAAAATTTCATTATGTATAAATAATTTAAATAATTTACCAATTTTTTTTTCTCTGTTTTCAATTTTTTATTGAATAAAACGTCATTGATATTCTGATGCTATTAGGTCAATGCTGATATTAAGAAGGTCAATGCTAGATTTATCCTTTGCTTGCTGATGCTGATCCTGACAATGCTGTTTTTGAAATACTGATCCTGATGCTTGCTGGATACTGATGCTTATTTTGCTTATGCAGATGCTGATTTATGTAACAAAATTAGTTTTTTGCACTGTATATGTAATCTTTTCAATATTTTCATATAAGTAAACTTTTCAATACTAAACTTATTTCTGCTTTTTTTTTATTTAGGCAATGTGCTCAGATGAGCAATGTGGCCCATGGGCCTCTTGTTACTATATGTTATGTGTTATCTCCTTTCTTTATACCTCCTTTCCACGATTATTTAATGGTCACAGTTAGCAATTATCATCAAATGTTTGCCGATATTTATCAGCTGTATTTAGCTGTATTTCCATCATAGCATTCGGTGGTGAGTGCTAACTAACATTGTTATAAAAATTGACTGGTCAGTGGAAGGTTTTAGTAGTTATTGAACTTATTCATACAGAAACAAATTGTAATTATATACGATGGATTTTTAATCTTTGTTTTAAATTCTAGCACTTGTGGTTTTAAATCAATGTTTTTAACTAATATATCCTGCATAAAATCCTACTTCCACCTCCCTGTTGTAAGCAAGAGGCAACAGGTTTTACCTGGCTAATGGAAGAGGTATTAGGAAAAAAAAGCTGAGGAAAAGCAAAAATATAATTGCGGATAAGCAGTATAAGGCTGCGGAAATGCAGGATTTTTATACCCCCATTCCGAAGGAGAGGGGGATATACTGTTTTACTCTTGTGTGTCTGTCTGTCCGTCTGTCTAGCTGTGTGTGTGTTCATGTGTCTGTCCGTAACAAATTTTGGTCGCAGTTTTCTCAGCAATTACTCATCGCTGATGCTTGAAATTTTAGCACATTCTTTGTTTAGGCATGCCATATGGTGGGATTCATTTTTGTGAGAATCCGATGTCAACTTTCTGTTAATCTGTGCGTCTGTCCGTACCATACATAACAAATTTTGATCGCAGTTTTCTCAGCAATTGCTCATCGCTGATGCTTGAAAGTTTAGCACACTCTTTGTTTAGGCATGCCATATGGTGGTATTCATTTTTATGAGAATCTAATGTCAACTTTCTGTTTATCCGTTTATCACTGCGCTTGTCCAAATATGAACTTGTGTATTCACATCAGAGCGGGGGTATTATTAGTGAGCATTGGCTCACAGACTTCTTGTTTTTCCTGTGAATCATGTGATTCAGACTAGCAGAACCATAAGCATTCAGATTATTTCGGCTTATCTTATATTTCTTAAATATATTCTGCTAATTTATAGAATAAATGTATAAAAATGCAATGGTACTAATTAAAGGGATAATTAACAAAATGCTATTGAATTGACAGTATCTGACATTTTTAAGTTTCACTTAGGCACAGTTAGCATGTCAACACAGCTTCAAATACCAGAGTTACTAAATCCTCAGAAGATACATGCAAGCAGATTTGTCAATGGTACATGTAAATAAATACATGTATGATTTTTTGACAATTTAAATTTGACATTAAGCTAAGCATATTTAGTTTAGTTATTCCCACCTAAGCCAGAAGCCTTAGTAAGCCTTTTCAGTCAAAACTTGCCTGTCTGTTGTTGTAAACTTTTGCATTTTCCTATCACATATTCTCTAGAATCACACCTAAATGCCAATTTTAACAATTGCAAACTTGGCCTGAGTTAATACAACTCGTGTTTTATTTATGTCTCAGATTAAGGAAATTCAAGTTTTAACAGAAATGTAAAGGCTACTATCCAAGGGGAGAGCATTTAGGGATAACAAACACAGTGACGTGGGTTTAGTAAAACATTGAATTAACTCAAATGTCAAGATCATTGGGCCATATATTATATTGGTAGAGACTAAAACTTTTTTGCCCTTACAATGTAGTTATATACTAGCTCCTACAAAGAAGTTGTAAGGGTGTCCTGGAATCACCACGTCTGTTTATCTGTCTGTAGATATGTTTTGTCTGGAAATAATCTTTTAAACCACTTTATAATAATGCCCCGGTAATCGAAGAGTCTAGGGTATAAAGTTTTTGCCCCGTCCGTCCATATTTCACATGTGTATTCCTTGTGACAAGACCTTCCTTTGGGTACCAACATATTTGACCTTGACTTTGGAGTTTGACCCACTTTTGTAAAAATTTACCCAAGTTTAACCTTGGCCATAACTTTTGAACAGTTGGTGCTAGGGTTTTCAGATTCAACATGTGTATTCATCGTGACAAGACCTTTTCTTGGGTGTAAATATTTTTGACTTTTTGACCTTGATCTTAGAGTTTGACATACTTTTATAAAAACTTTAACCTTGGCCATAACGGTTGAACAGTTAGTAATAGGGCTTTCAAATTTCACAAGTATATTGCATGTGACAAGAACTTCCTTTTGATATCTACAAATTTGACATCAATTGACTTTGGAGTTTGACCTACTTTTGAAAAACTTTAACCTTGGTCATAACTTTTGCTAGGGCTTTTATATTCTGCATGTTTATTTCATATGACAAGGTCTTCCCCCTGAATACCATTAATTTTGACCCTTTGACCTTGACCTTGGAGTTTGACCCACTTTTAGAAAACAATAACCTTGACCAAACCTTTTGTATGGTTGGTGTTTGGGCATTTTTGATCTCTCGACCTTGAAGTTTGACTTGCATTTGAGAAACTTTAACGTTTGAAATAAGCTGCCATACGGGGGCATCAGTGTTTCACAAACACATCTTGTTTTTACCTACACTTTGTAATTATATAACATTGATCTAACTGGTAACATAATTTACAGACTGATTTGTCAAACTTTTGAAAAGAGGAATAAGAGAATTCAATTCTGATTTGAACATGACTTTGTAATCAAGAAAACAATCTGAGGCTCATAACTGATTGAAAGGTAGCTTGTGTCCAGAGATGAGCCTTGACCCAGTACCAAGGGCATTTTTGATATGTTCATGGTCAAAAGGGTACAAATGTATTAAATTATTTTTCAATCACAACTCTATAATGGAAACACAGTAGACATTCCTGAGACAAAATTTGCCTGTGACTCAAAGGTATATCCAAAGTCTAACATAGGGTAATTTGAACTAGATATGTTTTTAAAATATAAAATAATCATAGGTTGCTTAATTATGGCCAGAGGCAGTGAAACAACTCTGCATGTTGGTCATTTAAGCAATGTAAAGGTCACAGGAATTGAAGTTTAAATTCAGTTTAAATACCATAATTATATAATTGTATATTGAAAAAAAAGTAACTGCCAAAGATCACACTACCCTAATGGCTGATTATGATCATAAGATAAGCCATTTCCAGAACAGAGGTCATAAAACAAAGTCAAGATCATAGAGGTATCCCAGAAAATACAACTTTTTATTGGAGTAGTATCTGGAGAACATACTTGGCATACAGGTGATTATGACCAAGAGGTATTAATTCTACTTAAGGGCCTAGGGTAGTCATAGTTAATTTAAAAAAAAAAAATATTGTCCAATATGAATTTTTATTAACCTGAGATTGTTTACTTTTGTATTTTCAGGTAACAACAACACCCTCTGAACAGAATCCTCAAGATAAAGAAATCTTATGTGATGAGAACCTCAATAAAGAAGATAGAAAAAAGATCAATGGTTTTAGTTTTCAATGTAGAAATTAATGTCACAATTGTCTTTATTTAGTCAGGGAGTCCAGAAAACAAGTTTTGATTCTTCCAAATTCAAAGTTACTTTTTGTATAATCATGCATTACTTGTATCTGGATTAACTCAGAGTAAGTAAGAAAAAGAGAAGTTTAATATTAAATTCATGGTAAATGTTCAAGAAAAATTCATTTGCAAGAAGCAAAAATTCTGTTTCCAAGGAAGAAGGATAGAATTAATGGATTAATGGGTTTGGGACACTCATAGATAAAAGCTTGATATTAATTTCTGGGGAACAAAAAATATGCTCGTCTTCGCACGATATATATTCATATGAAACCTGTGTTCTTTTTTCACATGGATTTCGTACGAATTTCTTTTCGCATGATATTCATGCGAATTTCATGTGAAAATCGCATGATATTTTCCTGCGAATATCATGCGTGGTCCTTTTCGTCTCCTCTTCATGCGAAGAATTCACATGATATTCTTGCAAATTTCATTTGAAATTCATGTGAGCCACTTTTCCCTGTATAAATACGTTTTAAATGTATTAAATACGACAGGAGAATTCTTTTTATCTTTTCAGAAGAGAGGGAAAACACTCTGCCTTCTTTAAACGAATTGTCAGCAATAAACAGGCTTTGAGTTGCTGGTAAAATCCATCAAAGAGACAACTCTTACTTCTATGTTCCCTTATAATATTTTATGTTAATCAAGAAACTTTCTATTTCTTACCTTGCTAAAATTGATAAAGTTGAGAACATTACTTTTCAAAGATAAAAAAAATATAGGAATTTTACGAAAATTATATTCTTCAATGTGATATTGTATAAATCAAAAATAAAACAGAACATAAATTGACTTTTACTTTATATATGTTATAGAATTCTACATTTTCATATATCTACATAAAAAGAATGATTTTCAATTTCATGTTCGTTTTCTACAAAAGATGAACTATATTGGAACTATGTAGTTAATATTTACACATACTGAAACATAAAATGTTGGCAGGTGTGCATGGTTAGAATTAAGTGTTCATGTACCCGAATCCCACAATATTTTAATGATACTGGTTTTTATATTCTTTCTTTAAAATACTTAGTTAAATAAATATTTTACAAGGAAAGACAGGGGTCGATGTTTATAGAAGAGCAGGGAAATCCAGTAAAAGAAGGTCTTTGCATAAATAAAATGTCAAATATTTATTGTATAAACTGCTTACAGTTGATTATCATTGCTAATGTATACAAAAAATACGTTGTTTATTTTTACAAAAGACAATTTAAACGAGTGTAAGTTCCGCTTTCATGCAAGGGTTTTTAAATATTTCCTTTTGACATTATTTAAAAAAAATGTTTCACTAAAGAGAATAAAAATAAAACAAGAGGCCCATGAGCCACATCGCTCACATGAGAAACTTTGGCCCTGCTGTTCTTCACCAGATTTCCCCCCTTGTGACCCCATCCTATCCCCGGTGTTGTTATGATTTCAACAATTTAGAATGTACACCATCACAGGATGCTTCCATATAAGTTTCATCTTTTCTGGCCCAGTGGTTCTTGAGAAGAAGATTTTTTAAGACACCACCCTTTTATGCATTTTCTTGATTATCTCCCCTTGGAAGGGGGCTTGTCCCTTTATTTTAAAAATTTTAAATATCCTTTACCAAATTGTACCAATTTCGGTTAAAATTGGTTCTTGAGAAGAAATTGAAAATGTAAAAAGTTTACAGACGAACGGACAGACAGGCAAACGGACAGCTAGACGGACGGACGCCGGACACTGGGTGGTCAGAAAAGCTTACTTGAGCTTTCATTTCAGGCGAGCTAAAAAGAAATAAAAGATTTGTAGATTATTTAAAAGTCTCCAATGTAGTTTTTCGCAAGGGATGTTTAATTCACGAGCGTTGTCCCAGAAAAAAAAAAAACTATTTAACCAAAACTGATATTTTTTTTTCGCTTTGTTGAGAAGTGATATTTTTGTTATTTTGACACAATATTTTTCTGTTCTAAAGTCATATTCATGTAACAGCAGTATCTAAAGTGTGTCAAATATCGGTGGTCGGCGCAGGGCATTTTTTTTTAATTTTAGAAATAGCATTGTCAATGACGTTTTCTTTATTACCAAGCTATAAGAAAATATATGAAAAAAAGTTATCTCCATATAAACTCTATGATCTTGAGTACTCCTGTGTAAAAATTCATTTATTTGGCATCAGAAGTGACAAAAATATGACGTAAATTACCAAAACACTTTTAGTTAGATATTATCAGGAATTGTGACGTCGGGCGATAATGTGGAGCACAAATTATCAAGCAGTACTGTATTGAGCGGGATATGGCTCTTGTTCATACGGTAAAAAAGAGATGCCACAAACATATGTCTAGGACATTGATTTATACATAGTTGGGGGTTTCGAAGATGGCTTGACTGGTTAATCAAAAGAAGCGTTGGTAGACCGATAAAAAGGAAGACAAAGTGAAAAGTCAGGAGTTGAACGTCATACATGGCGACCGCCTTTCAACTATTCCACGATCTTTTGGTAACGCTTATATCCGATATGAATAACCTGGTAACTAAAAGAAAATTTAACACAGTGTCGAATTTATGCTTCAAACGAATTTAATCAGAATCACGATTCCATAGTAAATTTAAAGACGCCACGAGCTACTTTTGACCTCGTAAGAGTTGCACCGATCCGACACTTATTTTGTAAGATTCGTTTACCTGAAAGAAAATGTTGTTTATAGAGATATTGAAATTTTCATGCATTATTCAAAAAATGTTGATTATGATGTATGCCGGTTTTTAAGTTCATAGTATTAGTTAGACAAAAGATATTGAAAATGTTCGGCTTTTTCTGGGACAACCCTCGTATAAAATGACTTTTTGGGAAAGCTTTGAAATATATAATAAAATACAATGAAACAATACATAATAATCAATAAGCATAAAAGTTTGATAAGAGGCTATTCATACACAGTATTTCAAAAAAATAATATAGTACATAAGAAATGTGATATTTATATACAAATGAAATATATCATGTGTAACATGCATGTAGATTCATATTTATTTACTTTGTATCCTTATTCATGGAAAAAGACATGTACTACTTAAAGGTGACATTAAAACATATAACTATTTTGTGTATGTAGTATAACTGTTTTAAATATATAATTGACTTATGTAATAGAATATAATGTCCTGAATGAAAATGAATGATTGAATGAATGAAGGAGGCTAGAATTAAATTACTTTTTTAAATAATCTTTTTATAATGTTAACATAAATTGTTGGAACCGGTCATATCTACTTTTTTAAAGGCCCTTTCACAATTGGCGCACGATCACTTTACAACACTTTGTGATCGGAATGTTTTAGCATACGTTGTATGCGTTTTAATGGTGGCATCAAGTCTCCTCAAAATAGTGGACATGCACACAATTCAGACGCGACGGAATGCGATCCAAATAATTGCAATGCAGTGCTCGAACAATTAGTGCGAACGTCTTGCACCTTTTTGCGTACTCGCAAGAGTTATGCACGATTATTAAAGGTCGTAAGATGAATTGCACCTATCTATGCGTGTGTTTGTCGAATATGAGACTGTTGCTCAACCTGTCTCATGTAATCTTGCAACGTTTTACTATCATATATAGCATAATTTATCAGCCTCAGTTGGTCTCCCTTTATCTCTAGTATATATACCCTGTATAAACATCTTCTCTCGCAATTAACTACATGTATATCAACTGTAGAACGTCGGAAAAGGGCAGTATATATAGCCCCTCTGATTCGCACGAGCATTCGTACCATGGAACGCATGAGCGCACGATCGAGCGCCACACGTTCATTCACATTGGCGCACGTTAACCTGATCACTCACGCGATCCTATCGCATTATCTTACAACATTCGCTTTCATTGTACAACCGTCGCATATATAGGCGGAAGATATATCGCAAGATTTAATGCACAACGGTCGCTTTAGAACGTGTGAATTTCGTACGAATACTTATTCATATGCGATTATTTCGGCAACATTTTACGATCCAAATCAAAATTTTTCTGTTGCACGAATATTCTGCTCGTGTGCCAATTGTGAAAGGACCTTAAGCAACAGGCAATCTACATGTGTATTTTATAAAATCGTTTCTTCATAAACTAAAATTGATGAATCTGATGTTTATATATGAAGTTCAGTTTTGATCTCAAAATCGCACTATCGACAATGAACACGAATAATATTTGATTTATTATTACTAATATTTTTGACAAATGTCATAAATGTATAACAAATATTACACTAATCAACGAGGAAAAGGTAAAAGCAAAAAATACGGGTCCTCCATTTCGTTTTCATACAGGACCTGAAGAGCTTTTGCTTCAGTTTTTGTAAACTGTGAATTGCTCTTCTGCAAACAGATTCCAGCAGAAAGGGGCAAGGCATCTCCTCTATTTGACACGATTCTGTTGTGATTTGTGTTTTCACGCAGACATGGATAGCCAGAAGAATAATTCTGGTAGATGTTATCTTTTTTATTATTCACATCAATGTAGCTAAATTCTGATCCATCAGTTGTGAACGAGTCCGCAACTGAGTGACTAGCAATGCCAGCAGACAATTCTCTCAAAGATAGATAGTCCACATGTATTTGATTAACTTCCGCTAAATCGTGATTAATTTCTGTTTCTATTTCAGCTTTGGTTTCCCCCTGTTTAAGTGCCCGTAGTTTTACTCTTTTAGAGATCTTAAATCCAACGTGCAGCAAAACTATTACGAGAGCACATAACGCGACTGCAAGACAAGCAGAAAAGAAAACAGTTCTCTTTTCATTTCCTGTGTTGTTCCGTGTAACATTTTTGTCGTTGAAGACATCAGCTGTTAAAAAAGATTAAGAATGACCAGATATAACGTTGTCACATTCAGGAAAATTTTATTGAAATTTAAACAAAAATTGCAAATTTTGTTACAAGCAGCAGCCCGTCCGAGAAACTACAAGATCTGTGGAAACAATTTATTCAGGTACTTGAATATTTAATTTGAAGTAGGGTATACCATGTTGTTTATAACTCCCCATGCAGTTCACGTTGCATGCATGTATCAGGTAAATGTCCAATACAGAGTAGGGCTACTGTATGTTTTGAATTAATTGTTTCATAGAATAATATAACAGCTTTACCAAAAAAAAAAAAAAAAAAAAAAAAAAAAAAATCAGCTTAAACAAGTGGCCCATTGGCCACAACGCTCACCTGAGTAGCTCTGGCCCTGCTGTTCTTCACCAGATTTTCCCCCTTGTGGCCCCAACCTTTCCCCAGTGGGCATGATTTAAACAATTTAGAATAAACACTAACCCAGGATGCTTCCAAATAAGTTTTATCTTTTCTAGCCCAGAAGTTCTTGAGAAGATTTTTCCTATATTTCAATATAAAACTTTGATTCCCTATTGTGGACTCACCCTATCCCATGGGGCCATGATTTCCCTTATTTGAACAATTTAGAATTCACATTACGTCAGAAGCTTCCACATTAAATTTCATCTTTTCTGGCTCAGTTGTCCTTGAGAAGAAGATTTTCGAATGACCCCACCCTATTTTTGCATTTTCTCCCCTTGAAAGGGGACCCAGCCCTTTATTTCAAAAATAGAGAATCTCCTTCTTGTAAGAATACTTTGTACCAATTTTGGTTTCATCATTTCATTTCGTCTTTTCTTGCTATGTGGTCCTTGAGAAGATTTTTAAAGATCTTTTCCTATATATTTCAACGTAAAACTTTGATTCCTTGTTTTGGTCCCAACCTATTCCTGGGGGCCCTTATTTGAAAAAATCAAAATTTACACTACTCTAGGATGCTTCCTCATAAGTTTAATCTTTTCTGGATCAGTGGTTCTTTAGAAGAAGATTTTTAAAGATTTTTCCTTTATATTTCAATGATAAACTTTTATTCCCTATTGTGGCCCACCCTATCCCTGGGGGCCCTCATTTGAACAATTTAGAATTTATATTACGTCAGAAGCTTCCACATTAAATTTCATCTTTTCTGGTCCAGTGGTTCTTGAGAAGAAGATTTTCGAATGACCCCACCCTATTTTTGCATTTTCTTGATTATCTCCCCTTGAAAGGGGACCCGACCCTTTATTTGAAAAATATAGAATCTCCTTCTTGCAAGGACACTATGTTCAAATTTTGGTTAAAAAAAGGCCCAGTGAAGTTGAGAAGACGTTTAACATGTAGAAAGTTTACAGACAGACGGACAGAAAGACTGACAGACGGACAGACGCCGGACACCGGGTGATGAGAAAAGCTCACATGAGCTTTCAGCTCAGGGGAGCTAAAAAGGTATCTGTGCACGTCAATTATAAATCTGAGCAATCAGTTTCTAATGAGATGCCTTAGAAATGCGTCTTTTTACCTGTACAATGAGCATTGCCGAAAATTGTTAAGCAAGTTTTTCCCCCTAAAAATCGGCTTATTTATCAACAGTAATAATTAATAGCGATTATCTGTAATCACTTAAAACTTCTTTGCCACGCATGGTCACCGATTTTGATGAAACTTTGCCCATTATTACAACTTGACACCAGAAACATATATCAAATAAAATTTCGTTGCTATGTGTCTTGGTTGCCATGGTAACAGCCAGAAAAGTTGAGATTTTCAGCTTCTTTAAATCTTTATTAAGCCTTTATCAAGACTAAGAAAAACAAAGAAACCATTCTCCCAAAAACATGACACTTTGTTGCCACTTCTGCTATAAAGAAACAAGTTAGAATTTATCTCTAAGTAAGTGGTAACCATGGGTACATTTGGAATACATTTTAGATGCTGAAAAATGCTGAAAAACGCTCAATATTCACAAATGATAGATGTTACATGATCAAACTCTATCAACAACCTAAGAAAAACAATGAAAATTATTTGACCTTATGTAATTAGGTATTGGCAATATTATTCTAAAAATAACTTTCATGGTTGCCATGGTAACACAGTGTCACCATGCAAAATGTGTTGCTATGATTGGGTTAATGCTACTATCTTGAGGAAAAACGATAAAGTTCATGACTGGCACATATACATCCTTAGAACCTTGCAACACCGACAACATAAGAAAAATTGAGATTAATTGTTACTTTGCAATGTAACCATGGAAACAACGTACTAGTTGTTTAAAGTGATATTTTTTTGCTGCTTTAGGAATTTACTATCCTTTTAATCAAGAAACATATTTGAATCACCTTGAATAGTACTTATCTCGTAGAACAAGAGTTGAATATCATATATTGATAAAGGTTGTTGAAAAAAAAAACATTGTTGCTATGGTTACCAAGAAGAGAAAATGTTCGATTTTGTTAATTGTACGCGGGTATGTTAAGGCTACACCCAGAGAATCCTACTTGCCTTTACAATATGACGTCATAGTAAGCTGTATGACGTGAACTTTAGAAATAATGATTTCTTAATATCTATCTTTGAAGTTTAATTTCAGGTCCAAGAAAAGAATGGAATCATTCAAAACATAATATAATCTAAATCTTGTCGTTTTTTGGTAGTATAAATAGCTAGTTATTTAGCACGGGAGTTAAATACCAAACCCATGACGTCATAACTATTGATCAAATATTTGCCGAGTGAAATTAAAGGTGACGAGAATTCATGTAAACAAATATATGAAATGGGAGTTTTAAGGCATATACCGTGAATGTTATGTGTGATTCATAAGGAATTAAAGATTAAGAACCAGGTACGCTGATATATTCTTATCAAGTTTTCTTATAATGAACACAGTCAGTGCTTTGAAATCCCGATCAGCCGTTCCTCTGTTGTTCTATAACAACAAAGATGCAAAAGTTCAACACTACGCCGCATACTTTGAAATGTAATTTTTGTTTGTATCGAAAGCTTGTATTCTAAAGTACTTGGAAAGTGCTGCTAGAATCATGTGGTTAACATGAGTTGATAAAAATTCCTTGATCGTATGTATAAAATGTTAATATTTTGGTAAGGTTTCATGCGAAACTTTGGAATATTTTTTTCTGTGTCAGGAGAGTAGGATTCTAGCAGCACTTTTCATGGCCCAGTGATGTTTTTACATAATTATTTTCACTAAAAGAAATTAATTATCACCGAGGTAGTGTTGAACTTTTCACTTTTTCATTAAGGCAATTTTTCTATTTATAGACGTCACGTGATGACGTGGTAGTGGAGTGCTTCTTTTAGCCTAAGACTCAATGACGTCTATACAATGGATAATAATAGTAAATGTTTTATCTATGGTTTTTTCCGATTTATCAATGTTACATTTTACGAAAAAAGTCTTAATTCGGCGAAATATGATCTGGGCACTGCCTTAACATACCTGCGTATGTCAATATTAGACCCTATGTGCTAGCTTTTTGCATCCAGTTAGAGATTGGGTGGTAGTCAAAATTGAAAGTCAGGTTAGTTGTTGACATATATCAATTATTAAAGTTTTGGGAATCTACATAAAAGGGTACGTATCCAAGGAAACAGAGTATTTTTTAGTTTTTTATGCATGTTTTTTTCGCCTTATTTCCATAGCAACGTACTACTTAAAGAATTGAAATTGAATTTTTTGAAATGTGAAAATTAGGGTCACACCAACGCTTTTAACAATTGATCATCAGTTATATTGAAATATGCTTTTTAAAAAGATAGGATAAGATTAAAACTCTAATATAGTAAATTTAAAATCCCTTCGTGGTATTAAAACTATGGCAACCATTGCCAAACTATAAGAAATATAATATTTTGTCCATGGTATATGTTACAAGGATCTCTTTTCTATTATTTGCTTGCATTTCAACCTAAAATTGTTTTTATTCTTAAATGTATGACTTTATAAAATTAAATGAACAAAATTATTACTTTTGAATACATTGTTTCCATAGTAACGTATGCTATAGTTGATTTACCAAACATGTTTATTATGCATTTAAGACACCAGGCCTTAAACTTTCGGAAACAGTCTTTGCCACTTGTTTGTTTTGCCGCAAACGTGAACTGTGGGACACTGAACATGTTGAAAAATGCCATTTTTCAAACTTTAGGATATGTTGCTATGGTAACCATGACACGTAGCAACCAATTTTTACCTGATTTGAGTTTATGGTATCAAAGACTTTAATCATAGAGAGTTTGGAGAAATTCTGAGACTATGCGTGCCACAGCTCCTATATAAAAGTTCAAGTCATTACAGAGGATGGCTCTTAACTTTTCACAAGGAATGTTAAGCAATGCAAAGAAAATTCGATGTTTCGTAGTACCTCCAGAATATAAAATTTTAATTGATCAAATGAATGCTAGTGCGTTCTCTCTTTCTCTCTTTTTCTCCGTCTCCCCTCTCTCTCTTCATAGCATTATCTGAACTCTACTCACTGGTAGGAAAGGTACAACCTGTCTCTGCGTTACAGTACATTTCATCACAGACGCATAATTCTTGACAACCATCCCCGAAATTTGGATATCGACAGTAAGAGGAACAGTCTATCCCCTGGTGCCCAGTTGGACATTCTGAAGTTACAAGAAGGGTACTTTTCTTTTATATACAATTACTAGCTTAAACAAAGCTAAAAATGAGACAATGTCTTAAAAGTAGTCGAGGTACTTACTGATGCATTTCATTTCTTCCTCACTCCAGCGAAAACCAGCACAACACCGCTGCAGTCTACAAAAAATATATAACTGTTAAATTGAGCTGGGTTTGTTTGTTTTTCACTTTCTTGTAAATAAATATAAATATACCGTACCCACCACACCCGTCCACCACATTCTCAAAACAGAACATAGTCAATAATTTCGAGATGAAAGAAAAATCCAGCATTTTTTATACTTGCATGAAAATTAAAAAGTTAGAAAAAAAAAACTTTGAGTAAATATCTATTGAGGAATTTGAGATTTCAATTTAAATTCCACGAATTAATGAATTTACTGTTCCGTAGGACTTAAACATCGAGTGAAAATTGAAATATTTTTAATTATCCATGACATAATCTAACAGTTATTATGAAATGGACAATGACTTTGAGTGAGAAATAAAAACATCAATTGTTTACTTCCGTTCATTAACACATATGATCTAACACATGATCAATTAAAAAAATTGAAACAAAAATAAACCAAGAATACAAATCAAGCAGAATGTCAAGTACTTAAATACTTTCGTGGTGTCATTTTTTTTTTTTTAAATTCTATTTTGAGAGAACCAGTATTGGTTCAAGAGGATTTGATTTCATTGTTGAAGAAATACAGAGTTGTTATATGCGTTTGTTTCATTTCTTGTAGAACATAGATTCTTGGGTCTCTTTAAATCAAAATTAAAAAAAAATCTCCCTCTCCCGCGAAAATTAGTAACTTTACAGTATTTATAATGGATATCCGATACTTTTCTTGAACATTAAAACTCATAATAGAAGATATATATATATATATATGTATATATATATATATATATATATATATATATATATATATATATATATATATATATATATATATATATATATATATATAATATATATATATATATATATATATAAAATATAATATAATATAATATAATATAACAGTCAGAAAACATTGAGAGTCGCTCAGACTAAGTAATAAATGCAAGCTTACAAAAAGATTAAAAGATGGGGAGCCGGCGCTTTAGCCATCATAAAACATAGAAGATTTCTATCCATTGAATTTTGTTGAATCGAATAATAATTAATAATGGCAAACTAATAAAATAAAGAATAACAAGATGTGATTTTGAAACACTGATGCCCCCGTATGACAGCTTATAGCAAACGTTAAACTTTCTCAAATGCAAATCAAATATGGTGGTACCCAAAGTAAGACCTTGTCTCGAGAAATATACCTGTAAAATATGAACGTCCTAGCAGCAACCATTGAATAGATATGGTAAAGGTTAAAGTTTTTCAAAGTTAAGTAAAAAATCAAGGTCAAATGGTCATAATTTATGGTGTTCAAGAAAAGGTCTCGTCACAAGAAATACACATATGAAATATAAAGGCCGTGGTACCAGTCGTTCAAAAGTTATGGTCAAGGTTAAAGTTTTTCAAAAGTAGGTCAAACTCTAAAGTCAAGGTCAATGGATTACATTTGTTGGTATTTAAAGGAAGGTCTTGTCACATGGAATAGACATTTAAAAATATAAAAGCTCTAATACCAACTGTTCAAAGGTTATGGCCATGGTTAAAGTTTTCCATAAGTATGTCAAACTCCAGGGTCAAAGGGTCAAAGTTGTTGGTATTATCCAAAGGAACGACTTGTCACAAGTATTACATATGTTACGTATGAAAGCCCTGACACCAACCATTCAAAAGTTATGGACAAGGTTAATGTATTTCAAAAGTATGTCAAGCTCCTAGCTAGGTCAAGGTTAAAGGGTCCAAGTTGTTGGTATCAAAGGAAGGACTTGTCACAAAGATTATACATGTGAAGTATGAAAGCCTCAGCACCAATTGTTCAAAAGTTATGGCTAAGTTTAAAGTTTGAAAAAAAAAATTGCAAAACAGGGCTCAACTCCAAGGTCAAGTTCAAAATGTCAAATTTAAATGATACCCAAAGAAAGGTCTTGTCACAAGGAATTCACATGTGAAATATGAAAACCATAGCTCCAACCAATCAAAAGTTATGGGCAATGTTAAAGTTTTTTCGGACAAACAGACAAACACACAGACAGCTAGACGGACGGACGGACAGGGCAAAAACTATGTACGGGAGCATGAAAACCAAACAAACATTAAACTTATCATATAGTCGTGAGCATCCTTAGATACATTATCCGTCCACGTTTGGCTTAGGTAGGTCTTAAAGTGACTTGGACTGGACATGCTCTAAAAGTTTTTCGCGTCATTCTTCAGGAAAATGTAGGTCAGATCAAGCATCTGAAGCAAGTCTGGAAGTGTTTATCCCTTGATGCATTATACACGATGTCTCTTTTGATTCATTACTACCTTACGTAAATCAACAGTTAGGTCTACATCATATTCGCACCAAACTTTACTCTGTCCTTTTGAAACTTTTAAATAGTCTTCTTGAAAAGGTCAAGGAAAGTCCATTTTTTGATTCCTCGACACCAGAATATAGGCTCGGATCTGTGATTATGGATATTGCAAATCATAGGCTTTTTAAACCCCCGCGTTTTACTGAAGAAAATGCAGCTAAAACAATCCGTTTTTTCCTTAAACTTCAATATGCCAACAAAGGAATTGACGCGGTTAATATAAGTAATATTCTTAATTACAAAAGGATCCAGTCTTGTATTCCACCATATTTCAAGTTAAAGACTACTCCTTGTATTTCCTACAAATATACATCGACTATTGCTTCCAAACTTTTTAATTACAAGAAAACTTTACAGGCCTGGATATCGAATATCTGAAACATAATCCTCCATCGTGTTCATGTTCTTCTTCGCCCTATAACTATAGTCCTGCTACACACGTTATTACTTGTGACGTTAATATAGTTAATAATGAGGACCTTAGATCACTAATTTTAAAAGGTCCTAAATTTAGGGAACCCCGATCCTTCAACTGGCGTCAGAATTTCATAAATATTATGGATTCTGTAGAGGACTACGCCAGGCGATGGGCCAGACATGAAAAAGAAGACCTTGACACTTTGTCAGAATGGATTAAATGTATCAGATGTATGTTAAAATCACGCATTAAAAGATTGAGGGGCAATATGAGAACCATCTATCCTTCTGTATTCAATAATCCAGAAGTGAAAAAAGAATTAGATAGATTACATGATCAGTACGTACTGGTCCCTGCTGACAAAGCAGGTAACAACATTGTTTTTGTTTGTAAGGCACATTATATTAAATGTATTTTAGAGGAACTTGGATTTAATTCTACAAGTGGTAATCCAACTTATACTCGTAGTTCCCTTTCTAAGGAAGAAATTCTTCAAAATCATATGTCAGTTTTGAATATTTTTAACATTCCAAACAACCAAAATGAATTTGAATTACCATATTTGTATTGGATTCCGAAACTTCATAAAAATCCTTACAAACAAAGATACATAGCGGGTTCCAGTAAATGTTCAACCAAGCCTCTTTCTTTACTCCTCACTAAGATATTAACAGTGGTGAAGGAGAAACTTCAAGAGTACTGTGCAACAATATATTCGAGAAGTGGTGTAAATCAGATGTGGATACTTAAAATTTCCAAGGAACTTATGGAAAATTTGAAATCGCAAGATTTTACCAAAATCAACAGCTTAAAAACTTAAGACTTTTCTACTTTATACACAACCATTCCCCACGATAAATTAAAGTCCAGGCTTTTTGATATAATTGACAGCTGCTTTTTCAATAAAAATGGAACTCGTAAATATACTTACCTTGTCATTGGTCATTTGCAAAATTATTTTGTTAAAAAACATTCTGATTGTACACACAAGTACTCTGAAGTTGACATTAAAAAGATGCTTGAGTTTCTGATTGACAATATCTATGTGATTTTTGGAGACCAGGTCTTCCAACAATCTATTGGAATTCCCATGGGTACCAATTGCGCCCCTTTATTAGCAGACATTTTTTTTTTGTATTCATATGAAGCAGAATTTGTCCAAAATCTTGTACGTGAAAAGAAGAAAACACTTGCTGTGGCCTTCAACTCGACATTTAGATATATCGACGATGTATTGTCAATGAACAATGGCTATTTTCATTCTTATGTCGATACGATATATCCTGGTGAGCTTGAGATAAAAGATACCACAGAGTCCGACACATCTGTTTCATATTTGGATATTTTACTTGAAAAAGACGTTAATGGTAATCTAACAACCAAGCTTTATGATAAACGTGATGACTTTAACTTTTCAATCGTCAACTTCCCTTACATATGCAGCAATATACCTTCATCACCTGCATACGGGGTATATCTCTCTCAGTTGATTCGATACGCAAGAGCATGCTCTACGTATGAACAATTTCTTAAACGAGGTAAATTATTGGCAAACAAGTTGATGAAACAAGAATATCAGCTGTCTCGTTTAAAATCATCATTTCGTAAGTTCTATGGTCTATACAATGACCTTGTCAGCAAATACAATTTATCATTGAGTCAAATGCTGACTGACGTTTTTCATACTTATTGTTAGGCCATTATTTACACACTGAATTGTCGACGGATTTTTCCGTTATTTCCCGATCATAACAAGGAGCACACGGCGGGTGTGACCGGTCGGCAGGGGATGCTCACTCCTCCATGGCACCTGATCCCACTTCTGATGTTTAGAGGTCCGTGTTTGCTCTGCTCCAATTTTGTATTGTTTAATGGACTTTTGATCTTGAATACTGTTCGTTATCTCCATATATTTCACATGCAAGATTGGTCCAGATAGGTCTTATAGTTTCTTGGAAATTGATCTGTTCCAAAATGTAGGTCAAATCCAGCACATCAAGCAACTCTTGTAGTGTACATCAATAAAAGTATCATCAGTGAAAAGCTGTTTAGCATAAGGCTTACGGTCACTTTAGAAAGAAACTGATCAAAAAACTTTAACCGGGTCACTCATCTGGAAAATGTAGGGCTGGCCAAATTTCAGCATCAGAAGCAAGTCCAGTAGTGTGCATCCTTAGATGTATTGACGATACAAGTTTGGTCCAGGTAAGGCATATAGCAACATTGATTGACCCTGCTTCTAGTCACTCATCTGGAAAATTGGAAAATGTAGGTCAGATTTAGCATCCGAAGCAAGCCTGGTGTATGCATCCTTAGATACAATTTCTTTCATTCAAGTATGGTCAATATACAAAACAAATTAACCTGGTCACTCATCCGAAAATATAGGTCAGATCTAGCATCCAAAGCAAGCCCAGTAGTGTAGATCCTTAGCTGTATAATGCAATTATGGCCAATATAGGTCAGTATAGGTCTTAAAGTTACTTGGAAATGAGACGTTCTCCAAAATCTTTAATCTGGTACTCATCCGGAAAATGAAGGTCAGATCCAGGATCCGAACCAATCGCGGTAGTGTGCATCCTTTGTTGTACATGTATCATCCATACAAATTTGAACAACATAGGGTTTATAGTTATTTTAGAATGAACCAGCTCCAAAAACATTAGCCTCGTCACTAATCCGGAAAATGTAGGTAAGGTTTAACATCCGAAGCAAGCCTGGTAGTGTACATCCTAAGATGTATCATCCATGCAAGTATGGTCAATACAGGGTTTCTAGTTACTTGGAAATTAGACCTACTTTAACTGGCTCCAAAAACATTAACCTGGTCACTCTTTTGCTGAAATTGCGGCATCTGAAACCTAGACTGGCACAATGAAACAGACTAGAAGCATCTCTGATTAATGTAGAGCATAGAAGTACTTAAGAAGAAATCTGCTAAAAACTTAAACCTGGGACGCCGACACAGAAGGTATCACACAAGCTCCCCCAACCTGAGGTGAGCGAAAATGGAGAAAATGTACAAATATACAAAATGGAGTCATCAGTTAAAGTGTTGTTTATGCAGAGTTGATTGTCTCCTTTGACTGTAATAAATTTTGGGTGATATCGTAGTGTTACATTCAATCAAGTTTAGCTCCAAATTCTAATGATAAAGGGTTCCTTACATTTATTTCTATGTTTCAAGAATGGTTGTCATTGTCGCTTACCTACAACTTTCGAGCTTGTCGGAAAGGCCGGAGAAGGTAGTTAAGAAAAGTTTTTATTATCAGTTCGTGAAATAACTGATCCAAGCAGCTTTGTCATAGAAGTTCCACGTTACTGAATGATACTTATTGCACTAGATAGATGATGATTGATTGTATGTTGTTTTACGTCCCATTGGAGAATTTTTCACTCATATAGAGACGTCACCTTATACCGGTGAAGGGCTTCAAATTTTGACCTTTACTCGGCACTCAGGGCCATTGAGCAGTGAGGGATCTTTATCGTGCCAACGCCTGCCGTGACACGGGGCCTCGGTTTTTAAGGTCTCATCCGAAGGACCCCACTAGATAGACGACAAGACATGAAACTTCTGTCGGTCAATATATTTTTTTTCATATATAATATTATACGAAACTGACATTGTATCTCTTCCCATAATGCCTAACCGAATTTGAGCAAGCCTTATATATATCCAGTACTGGTAAAAAAATAAGTGACGGTGCTGCTAGCGCTAGCGTTTGAAAACGCTTCCAATGACATTAATAGCAGGCAAGAAAATATCCATGGGTACCATAAAATATAATAGTAAGGAATGTTAATACATAGACAATTCTCTAAGATCTTTTTATTTAAAAAAAAAATCTGATAGATTAAAATCGGGATACTTAAAATTGTAAAATTCGAGTTTTTCTCATATTTTAAAATCATAATGTTATAAAATGTTTATTATTTAAAAATACTGCAATTTTGATTTTTAAAAAAAAAAACATACAAGTATCCATAACCTTGAAATTATTATGCAATGCAGAGAACAACATGAGCATATGTCATGGAAAATTTCCACCTTATAAGTCATAAAATTTTTACCTGATGAAATCCTTTTAAACGTAAACATTTGACCTAGTTTCATTCCCCGCCTGTTCTTGTAAATGACGCCCTCACATATATTCAAATCAGAAGGTGAGACTTAAAATTTTATCTTTTATTCTTCTTTGCTTTTGAGAGATTTTTTGTTTGTTATTGAATGTGGATTAATTAATAAGGATATGAACGTGAAAAAAGATTTTTTCTTTATTTTTGATAAAAGCATTTATCTTCGATTTGTATAAATCATTTATCTCAATAGGAAATTGGCGTGAGGGAATTTCCAAGTTTTACACCCTTATCTATAAATAAAACTATTGAAGTTCTATAGTACGGTATTACGTGGCATACTTTATGTATAAAATGCAGTGTGACTAATTACACTTCATGTACATTTACCTTACAGATCGAGCAATCAACGATTATTCAGTGAATAGAACAATGATTTTGTTTCTTGGTGAACTTGGTTTAATTTACTTAGTCCAAGTGGTTAGTCTATTTAAAATAAATATCACTGAGTATTGAAATAAAAATTATGACACTTTTCTAGCGAGCTTTATAATATTGTGCTTTATATATGATTTTGAATTTTAGATATCTGAAGTTCGTGGTCGGAAATGTTTGGCCTCGCTTCCTACAATTAATTACATCAAACATTGTCCAAAAACTAGAGAAGAATGGATAAATGCTGAAAAAATTAAAGGTTGTGACAATATCAAACAGAACTGCATATCAAAGGAAAAATTCAAGTATCACTGTGTTATCAATAGCTTTGGAAATGCAACATTAGATGTTTGCGCACCAACGTGGTACATTTCAGGTAAATAAACAATAAAGGAAACTTTGATATTTTTCTAATAGATAGAACAAATCATTCTTTTATTCTTATACATTTAATAATTAGGCAGAGATTAATACTAAGCTACCTTTTCAGAGCTGTATGTCGCTTATATCACACAAAGGACTAAAAAAAATCAGACATGGACATTTCAATCAATGTAAAGAAAGGAACAAAATTATAGCATTTTTTTTTAAAACTTCTATAACGTTGTCTTCATTTTTATTTTTTTCAGGTTTATCTTTTCTTGTATTTGGTGTCTCTCTGTTTTATGCTTCTAGTCAGTTGTTTCCTTATTATTGATAAAATCATTTTACATTAAGATTCTTTATTGTTAAAAAGAATATATATATATATATTTTAAGAAAAAGAGGATCCATACCTTTAATATATTTGTTCTAATTTAGGATTCTGCACAGAATTTAACGAGGAAGGCTTACTGATACAAGATCACTATGCTAAAGACTGCACATCATTTGATATCCCTTGCCCAACTCGATACTTGTCCACAGATGCATACAAATGTATTACATGTATATTGGATTTAAAATAACATATCTTACTTTGAAACATGGTAGATGCACAGGAATAGCATATTGATAAATAAAATGCAATTTGTAAGGTAAAATGTACCAAGGTATTTTCAACTCAGAGAAAAGGTGTCTTAAAATCTGTTACAAATAATAATTTTCCTTGTTTTAAATTGTTATTTGGAACAATATCATAAATAAAGTAAAAATGTTGGGTATAACATTAAAAAAAATGTCCTGACGTTATTTGCATTCTACAGATCAGGGGTGTTATGGAGTTGATGTAAAAACCACGGAGAACCATTCAGAAAAGATTACTTATTTAGTAATTGGGTATGTAAAATTTTTCAGTCTTGTTTTTGGGTTTATAAGAAAATAGATTGCAAACTTTCGTTGAATCGATGAATGTGCATGTGTCCGTTAATGTGGTTCTGTGGTGTTAATATCTTTAAACTGTTCAAAGCTTGTGAAGAACACAGGTTACTTCTTAAAGTTAAGGAAAATGAAATATATCTTGTCTCTAAATTTAGCTTTTTTTCCAAAAACATATTACATGTCTCCATACTTCTGTGTTTATTTATAGGGAAACTGCAATGGGGATATTTGTTGGAATACTCTTTGCGACACTCATTGGCTGCATTATTTTCCGAAATCGAAAAAATATTTGTGTCAATATAGGAATTGGTAAGTGTTCCATACATTTTATTTCATGTCATATTTTCATTAACAGTTTTGCCTTGAAATAAACCAAGATGCATTTTAAATGAATCATGTTTTAAACAACGTTCAAACTCTGTAGATGAACAAATTCAGGAAGATGACACAACAAATGAAAGAAGTGTCCCTGAACACCAGGAAGGTAATCTAAGTTCATGTTTATATCGTCAATCTTTTCGTATGTGGGTGATTTCGAAAACAAAAATTACCAACACATATTTATCAACCCACAGTAAAAATACAGGCAATGAAAATAGATTTCTATGTCTCTGTATATGTTTTTAGATAGTGCTTAAATACCTGCCAATATCTCGTTGATATCTCAATTAACAAGAAGGTTATGCCCAAAATGATGCGTAAATTGTCAGGAGTGCAACACCCTTTTTGTGACATTTTGAAATTTCAATATTTTTTGGAGATCTGTGAAAAAAATAATAATGCTTTATGTTGAAAATAAAGACCTGATAATATTCAAAGTATTGAGCTTTAAATGTGGACTGTAGTAACTTTTGTTTAATCAAGTTGTGGTTATGGCTGATGCTTAAAAAATGTTATACCATGTCAGAAGTGCAAGAGAGAAAAATGTAGTGTTGTCAAAAAAACATCAATTGTAAAATTCTGAAAGAAAATTAAGACAAAAAAGAAAACAATAGCTGAAATACATATTAAAAAATAAAAATGTTTTATAAATCACAAGCAGCATTATTGAGATTCAAGTATATGTGCATACCCAATTATGTCAGGAGTGCAACATTAGATGTTTTGCTACCGAGCATGAAAAAACTATTATCCTTATATGATTTGCTGATTTTTATTTTAGAAAAAAAAGAAGATATTAATTAATAATGACCTTTTTGTATAATTTAATACTAAACTATTGACAGTTTTATTATTAAAGTCCTTCCTTTTTC
The DNA here is from genome assembly GCF_033153115.1 of Saccostrea echinata. Taxonomy (NCBI): domain Eukaryota; kingdom Metazoa; phylum Mollusca; class Bivalvia; order Ostreida; family Ostreidae; genus Saccostrea; species Saccostrea echinata. Next base: position 1,955,531 of record NW_026889752.1, on the reverse strand, counting down.
AATTTTATCCATTCAGATGTGTTCTTATCTTTTTGTGATTTTTTTAATGAATGTTAAAAATAAACACACTAAAAAATTGTCATAAAATTCAAGTAATTTCTCCTCAGCTTCACTGAAACAACAGAACAAGTTCTTATGTAATTTTCACTTCACAATTCTACTTTAAAAGCACCAATGCTTTTGGTCAGGAGTGCAACAAATATGTTAGAATGATAAATCATCCAATAAGAATAAAAATAAAGAACAAAATGATGAGTAGAATTTTTCTGGTGTGTTACTGTGTTTGTCCTCTAAAGAAAAATATGCTATTAAATATATTTTATCTCCTAAATATGCATTTAAGCTAGGTTTTTTTGCATAGGAATAATTCCAGATAAAATGCGAAGTTTAAATACTTTCATCTGTTTTAATTATGAAGTATTGGACTATAAATATTGCACAATTTCATTACCACTTGATGTTGCCAGCATTTTATGAATTTTTATGTTCTTTGGTTCTAATTTTAAATTTTACTGCAGTCAGGAGTGTAACAAACTGCTTGATAATTACCATTGCCTTTTAACTATCTTTACTGAAAAATAAGTTTAAAAAAATGTTTGATACTATTTGATGTTCAAAACACCATGTCTATCAACAAATTACAGAAATTTTACAGTCAATTCAAGGAATAGTTTTCATCATTTCACATTTATTTTTAAATACATCTTAAATATATTAAACTTTTCAAAATTATCATGTTTTAAGGTCTTCAAAATATGAAAAACCTGCCGTAAACCTGCCGTAAACGATGAAAAATATCAAAACGACAAATTGATTTACAAAGTAAAAATGGGTTATTGTGTGTTATGCTTTTTAAAACAATGTTAAATAAAATACATGTCAGATGTCAGGAGTGCAACACAATAATGTAACATAGGGTCACTTAAAAATCTAGTATTTTTTGTAAGAGAATATAAAAATTCTTTTTTGGCTTAGATTTAAAGAATTGACTTCAAGGGACAAGTGAATTTTGGGGAATTTTATTGCTTCAGATTTTTTTCATATTAAAACTTTTCAAACCAGAATTGAAAAAAAAAATGTAAAATAACAATCAAAAAGCCATTTTTTTGTCCCATATACACGAGAGGATACTCAATCAAGGTCTAAATTAATCATTTATACCCCTTTTACGATTTTGAAGAATAAAAAACTAATTTCTTGTGATTACGTTTTTTAGAAAGTCTTTTAAGGTGTAATGGTATTTTCTTTTTTGAAAAGAAACTTTACTAATAAAAACTTTTTAATCCAATTGTCTATTCTATTGCCACTTCAGGATTTTAAACTAGAATGTATGTGCAATATGATGAAATAAGTGAAAAATATTTATAAGTAGTTGAATTTTCAAAAATAATTCAGTTTGGTGGTCATTTTTTTAATTCACTAATATCCAAAGAAACATGATATGTGTGGGATTTAACCAACGACAAAATACATGCAATAGTAAGTATTGATGTAGTTTAAAGCTATCCAACAGTTTAAAATAGCAAATCATTTCATTTTGTGGAAATTTGAAGGACATATATTTTTGTGTGATGTCATAGTAAGCATTTCTCGTAAAAATTAGGTCCCGCCTCCTTATTGCAGTCTTAACCGTGCTGCGTTACTGAGATTTATCTTCACAGTACCATATTCTCAAAATGTTCGCAAGTGTTTCATGAATGGATTTGCAGAATGAATTTAAAAAGCTTATCCCAGCAGATATTATGGATAAAAGACAGGTTTAGATTTGTCAATTCAAATGTTCCTTATTTGCGTAGCATCGACTGGCATTTCAATTATATGATGTATATCACTGATGAAATATGCAAGGCAAGGAAAAATTGCGCACGTACGGTTATGTACATTATCAAACAACTGAATTCTATCTGAAAGAAAAACCCTGATACAGCCGAATAAATAGTTATTTGATAGCACCCCGGGCATTTCAATCACACACAGCTCTTTCTTTGTTTGCAACGTATTGCCTGGTATTCCAATTATGAATTTTTTTGAACTGCCAAAATATATATAGTTTTGGTATTTTCACATTTGAACAAAAAACAAATCACTTGATTTTGATTTGAAAAATACTAAACGAAGCCAACAGAAATCTTTTTTTTCTATAAAACTTCATTTACATTTTCATCAAATACGAAAGAAAGTATTTTGATGTATGTGCACATTTTGACTTTGCTGACACTTGCATATCGTAAAAATAATTGTTAAGATCTTTTCTTTAATTCAATGTTTCTATATTTCATTATTAATTTTGTAAGGAGAATGACTATTTAAGTAAATGATTTACAATTCTTAGTGGCAGGGGAGATATTTTCACAATAATCTTTAGCATCCTTTTGGTTAATGAAAAAATCTTATAATACAGTAAGACAATGTAAGGAAGTGAATGCGCCTACTCTCCAAGAACAAGGTTCACTAAAGGCCTTTTTTGGCCCTGTGAATTTTTGAAAAATCAAAACTGCTAAGTTTTTGTTGTAAATACAAAAAAAAAAAAAAAAAAAAAAAAAAAAAAAAAAAAAAAAAAAATCACTTGGACCCTTGATGACTGCATATTTATTAAAATGACATAATTTTCTTGCTTCTCTATGTATTATGACATCATGAATTACTCATTATCCTCATATCTTAAACATTTTTTCAATCTTCAAAAATGGCTTACAATTTAAATTTCTTTTCAATATTTTCCATAGACCCGAACTTTTGGTCCAAAATTGTCAATCATATGTTGAAAAAAAAAAAAAAAAACTGTTTAAGAAGATTATAATCTATGGTTTATTTTTTGGATTGAGGTGTGGGCTATATTTTTATTCTTTGCTGAAATTGTTCAAATACACTCATTTTCTTTAAAAACCAAGAACAATGCAATTTCACAAAGCCTGTTTTCCAAAACCTTGACTCTTACAGGAAATTTATAGGAAATGAAAGCACTAAGTCTCTTCTTTATATTGATGTTTGAAATGGGATATTGGGTCTTGGTCAGCTTTGGTACATGTATATGAACAGGGTCATTTATGGATAAAGTGAACCTAGCTCATTCAATCAATGGAAAGTAAAATATCGAGATTATAGAGAACAGACTCCCCACCCCACCCCTCAATAAATGAACAGTCGACTGTTTAGCAAAAATACAGCAAATTCAAAGTGGAACATAAAGCCTATGAGGACCCTCCCCCTTTAGTAAAAGTAAAAAAAAAAATATCAAATAGACATTAAAATTCACTATTTACAATACTCTAATATCTTTTTTTATTCACAATTTCCTTATCAGATATAAAAGAAATCTTTATTTCGGCAAGATTTATATATTTTTTTCTTGTGTTTTCCTGCATAATTGTACTATGATTCTATTTAAATTTAAATAAATAAGCACAAAACAGGTGTATGAATAAATTATGTTTTTTATTTCTTTCAAGATGACATACGTTTCTACCAAAACACAACAAATGGACGAAATGAAATGGAACAAGGGGAAGGTAGTACAAATAACATATCTTAGTTCTTGTACACAAGTATTTGTCTTTCAGTGCAACAATGCAAGCAATAATTGGATTTTGGGGGTAATATATTCAGTTCTTTTGTTAGTAAGGTCAAATAGCAAAAGTTTATCCTCTTACATGCACATATTTAACATCAATTTTATGAACATGTTTTCAAAGTAATCCATTATTTTAGCAAATTATTTGCTCAAAAGTTAAAGAAATATTAATCCAATTTTCACCATGTAAAAGATAAAAGTAACAAACAATGATCATTATCATAAATCAACTAAAAAAAAAGATTCAGAAAAAAGGAAAATCACGGACCACTGGAAACACAAGGAGTGGGATCAGGTGCCAAGTTGGAGTTAGTATTCCCCTTCGACCAGACACACGCGCCATGAGCCCTATGTAATGATTAAATAGACAGAGCACACCGTAATCAAATTTAGTGTATATAAGGAATGTCCTAACAAAGGTATGAAACATTTTCAAACAAAATACTTTTCAACGATTTTTGTATTTACAGAACATTCTATTACATATCGCCTTTCGGCTCTGCAAAGGGTATCATATAGCATTTTCCTTCGAGCCAGCGAAGCGAACCTCATTTCTAAAGAAGTTAAAAATACCTGTATGACGTATGTATTACCTGAGTACCTGTAGTATATAAGGCACAACTCCACGTGCCAAACCATTCTTTTTCTTTGAGCGAGCGACACGTAGTCACCTGTAACACAGATGTTCGATTATTAAAGATTGGTTTAACTTAGAACGTTGTTCAAGTTTGTTTGGGGGGGGGGGGTTTAAGCTGTAAAACAGCTATATATATATATATGTTTTTAAACTGCTGTTTTTATAAGGTAAGTTGGGTTGAAATTTTCTTTGTCGTGTTTTTGGAAATGGCGTCCGATAACGAGGACATGTTGTCTCATAGAGACAGTGATACTGAGAGATTTTCAGATATTGAAGAATTATTTGGTAACAAAGTTGCCACTAGAAGTTCGGCTTCTAATGTCACAGTCTGTAATACAGATGACAAGAAACCTACTAGGGGGTGAAGCGTAAAACGCAGACCCCTGGTTCATTAGATAAAACACGTGCAAAAACAAAGAAATCTAGGAAACAGGTAAGCACAGATACAAACCCTCAAATAGTTCATGACATTAATTTCAATGATTTGAAAACTCAGTTGGGGATTGATAAAATAGTTGAGTCTATTTCTATATTGACAAGTCAAATGGCCGAAAATACGGCGCGCAGTTCTTGTCATAATAATGTTACGGAGTCTATGGGACACAATGTCAGCAATAGCAAACAAATTCCGTCTTGCACTGTAACACAGGCAGATTTATACAATAAAAGTAGCAATCCTGTAAAACAGTTTGTGTTTGTTGCAGATTATGATCAAAATAGTGTAGATTACAATGGTTATGACGGGCCAAATGAGTTTGATTTTGATCTGAGTTATTTAGACAACCCAGAGCCCTCACCTTCAATCTCAGGTATCAATCCTAACGATGCTTTCAAAGATGTTTTTGACAATAAAGGTTTGCAAATAACAATAGATAATGATCTTAAAGAGGACAATGATTTGTGGGATATTCCTCAATTAAATTCTGCAGAAAAAACAGGTCCTAAAGTTAATGATGGGTTGCCAAAAGCTATAAATGCAGCAATATCTGTTAAGTCCAACAAAGAAGCTATGACTGAGTTAGAAAAACAATATGCACGTCCAGAAAATTGCAATCTCAAAGTTCCTCGTGTTAATAAAGAGATCTGGGATGTTATGGGGAAAAATGCCCATGCAGTTGATTTAAACTTACAGATAATTCAGAAATCTATTGCAACAGGTTTGATTCCTCTTGTTCAGATGGCAGAATCTTTGATCAGTAAACAAGATACAGAATCAGTTAAAAGCAAAAAGATGCTTGGTGATGCCATTAGTATGCTAGGAAACAGTTTTTACAATTTATCTATGAAACGCAGAAATGAAATCAAATCATGTCTGACTCCAAGGTATAAGAAAATTGTTTCAGCTGAAATACCAGTTACTGATCAACTTTTTGGTGACAGTTGTATGACAAAATTGAAAGAAATGGGGGACATAAATAAACACCCTATTGGTATAAAATCCACATTCTGGGATTCAAAACCCAAAAATAGCTTGCTGTTTACAAAAAACTACAGCAATCAGAACTACTCCAGCCCAATGCAAAGATACAACAATGCATACAGAGGCAGACGCAGGTCAAGATTCATGACCATGAACAGTTCTCAGAGGGGACGAGGTCAGAAACAGTACATGAGCACAACAAAAAAGTACTACAAGTAAAGGTAAGGAAACTTAATTATGAATACTGGAAAAAATTTACAGATGACCAATGGATTTTAGATATAATTTATGCTGGATATAAAATTGAGTTTATGGAGATTCCTTTACAAACATCAATGCCAAAACAAATTAAATTTAATAAGGAAGAAGAAGATCTGGTTTCTAAGGAAGTAGGAAATCTTAAAGAAAAAGGTGCTATTGAGGAAGTTTTTGATGTAGGAGATGCTTATTTTTCTAATATTTTTCTAGTACCAAAAAAGGATGGAAGTTTACGACCAATTATCAATTTGAGGAATCTTAATGAATACATTGAGTATCATCATTTTAAGCAAGAAAATTTGTCTTATGCTTTAGAATTAATCAAAAAAGATGATTTTTTGACTTCCATTGATCTAAAAGATGCATATTTTAGCATAAGTATACATTCAGATTACAGAAAGTTTTTGACATTCGAATGGAAAGGAAAATTTTATAGATTTGTAGTACTACCATTTGGATTATCATCATGTCCACGAATATTTACAAAGGTTCTTAAACCCATATATGCTGTATTCAGAGAGAATGGAATTACATGCTGTTATTACATCGATGACTCCCTGATTATGAATCAAAATTATTCTCATTGTTTAAACCAAACAAATTTGGTGACTTCAGAGTTACATAATCTTGGGTTTACTGTGAATACCAAGAAATCAGTTACTATTCCAACACAAAGAATTGTTTTCTTTGGAATTATAATTGATACCGTTGAATATAAAATTTACTAAACAGAGGAAAAGATACAAAAAATTTTAAATTGCTGTGAAGATATAAGATCAACAAAACTTTGTAAAATTCGAAAATTTTCATCCTTGATTGGTTTGTTAATACATGCTTGTAATGCTATTATGCAAGGTCCGTTGCATTACAGAAATTTAGAAAGGGATAAAGATAAGAACTTAAAATTGAATAATGACAATTATGATTCTTATATGGTTTGTTCTGACATTAGTCTTAACGAAATAGATTGGTGGTATATAAATCTTAGGGGTCTGAATGGTAAACCAATTAAACCCAATCCTGTTGATTTTTGGGTTGAAACAGATGCATCATTAAAAGGATGGGGTGCAAGATTTCAAGATAAAATGACAGGAGGCAGATGGACATGTGAAGAAGCAAAATTCCATATTAATGTTTTGGAACTTCTTGCAATATTTTTTGCATTAAAATCTTTTTTCAAGAAGTTTTATACAAAACATATCTGTTTCAAAACTGATAATACAACAGTTGTTTCATATATTAATGCAATGGGTGGTATGCAATCTAAGCAACTTGACAAATTAACAGTTGAAGTGTGGAACTGGTGTTTTGAAAGAAAGTTACTAATTTCTGCACAATATATTCCAGGCATTGAAAATGTTTATGCCGATTCATTATCTAGAAAATTTTCAGATTCAACTGAATGGATGCTAAAATCAGAAATATTTGAGAGAATTTGTGATCAGTTTTTTAAACCAGATATAGATTTATTTGCTTCAAGGTTAAATAAACAGTTGAATGTATTTGTATCATGGAATTTTGATCCAGAAGCTTATCACGTTGATGCTTTCACAATGTCATGGTCATTTTTTCGTCCTTATATTTTTCCACCTTTCAAATTGATTGGTAAAATTATGAATAAAATTTTTGATGACTGTGTCAAAGAAGCCATTATCATAATTCCATTGTGGAAAACACAAATATGGTTTCCGCTAGTAATGTCTGCTCTTGTTTCTATTCCAATCAGGCTACCCCGGCACAAGGACTTATTGATAATGACACATACAGGCGAGGTACATCCCCTTCGGAAAATGAAGTTAATCGCTTGCATTGTATCAGGCGAGCACTCCAGAATTCAGGACTTTCGAACTTGGATGCGCAAATCATTACAGCATCTTTACGGGGAGCAACAAACAAACAGTATCAGTGCTGTTGGAAAAGATGGATATTTTGGTGTTATAAACGGGGTATTAATCCCTATAAACCGTCTGAAGTAAATGTTATAGCATATCTGACATCTTTAATGAAGTTAAAACTTTCCTATTCTGTAATAAATACTCAGAAATCTATGTTAGTAAATACCTTGCCTTTTTTCGGTATTCAATGGATAAAAACCTCATTATTGATACCAAAACTAATGAAAGGTTATTTTAATATTAACCCCTCCAGACCAAAAGTAAAACTTACTTGGGATGTTTCAAAAGTTTTAAAATTTTTGCGCACTTTAATGCCTCTAAGTAAGGTTAGTTTACGTATGTTGACTCTTAAGTTAATAGCCCTTATTGCACTCACTACAGCTTCTAGAGCACAAACTTTATTGGCTTTAGATTTACAAAATATGGAAATGTTTAGTGATAAAGTTGTTTTTATTATCAAAAAATTGCTAAAAACTTGTAAACCAGGTAGTCCTGTACATAAAGTAACATTGTTTAAATATTCTGACAAGAGCATTTGTGTTTATTCCACATTGAAAGAGTACTTGAAGAGGACAAAAGACTACAGAAAATCTTCAAATTTATTTGTTTCGTATAAAACCTTTTTTCCCGTGACAACCTGTACTTTAGCTAGATGGCTCAGGACAGTTTTGGAGCTCTCCGGCATTGAGAACTTTACAGCGCATTCTTTTCGTGGAGCGTCTGCTTCTGCCGCCTATCTCTCAGGAGTATCTATGAAGGACTTGTTAGAGACAGCAAACTGGACTTCTTCAAAGACGTTTTTCAAGTTTTATTTTAAAGAACTTAATGTGGATGATTCGAGGAATGGACAATTTGCAACTGCAATATTAAATAGATAAATTTAATTTTGTCAGAATAATGAGCCTTGGTGTGAGATGAAGGATATTATAATTTGTTGATTTAATACTTATATTTCCTGAATGATGATTTTGATTATTGTGTTGTATATGTAAGATGTTTTCTTTGTCTTTATTAAATTTGAAAAGATGATTCTCTCTTTATTTCCAAAGTCTTTTGTATATTAAAATGAGAAGGCTGAGAATTTGAAACAATAGTTTTATACAACAGTATTTCAGTACCTTTGCTGGTAGTCAACCAGAGTTAATCGTGAAATTTAACATTGTTGAATTTGACATTGTTGGTTATAAATTGAATTTGGTCAAATTGATACAAGAGTATGACTTTAATATAATTCAGTGAGCTTAATATTATGAAATCGATTTTAAAAAATTCAACAACGATAAATGATTTTACTAAAATATATTTATGTTACTGATTGCACTGAGATATTGATGTTTGTGATCAACACTTTAAACATGCTATATGATACCCTTTGCAGAGCCGAAAGGCGATATGTAATAGAATGAGCCCTCCTCCAAGCATCCTTTAGGATGTAAAGGATGAGGGCCATTCTATGTAATGAGCTTGAGGCTCAAAAAGGGTATCATATACCCATCCCATAATACATTCCCACCCAAGTTATCTGTGGAGTTGTCACAAACATTTCGTTAAAAAATGGTTTGGCACGTGGAGTTGTGCCTTATATACTACAGGTACTCAGGTAATACATACGTCATACAGGTATTTTTAACTTCTTTAGAAATGAGGTTCGCTTCGCTGGCTCGAAGGAAAATGCTATATGATACCCTTTTTGAGCCTCAGGCTCATTACATAGAATGGCCCTCATCCTTTACATCCTAAAGGATGCTTGGAGGAGGGCTCATTATAACGATAATGGCATTTGAGAAAAAAATTACTTTCAGTGGGGGTATTAAAAGCGAATTTTTTAAAAAACTTTGTCCGCCGAAATATAGCTGACATATTGTCGACTCGATGTAAGAAAACAATAATCAATAATTTATTTTGTAACTTTAACTTATTAAATTTGGATCGTTTTCAGAGTTATTTCATACATATAGAATCACAGTTGTAACAACATAATTACCACATGCATAGGATGTTGGAATATTGCTACATAAGCAAAGAAAGTTGACGATGGAAAAGCTGAATCCATCCCATTAACCATACTGAATGGAGTATAAGAAGAATTTTTTTTTTTTAGCGAGGATTCAATTTTAGCATTATAAGCAAGGTTTTTTAGATCGCTAAAATTGAATATCACGAACAATTTATACCGTACCAGTTGTTATATCTATTTTTCTTAACATTATAAAATCGCTAAAATTACTTCTCGCTAAAAATATATACCATTTTTTTTGGGGGGGGATCAATCTCTAAATTTATGTCTCGCTAAAAAATTCCACTAATACGGTAGTTTCATGCATGTTTGCCATGACATGTGTCATCTATAGCTAGTAAAACATATATCAAAACAAGATGTGTTTGTGAAACACTATGCCCCCGATGGTAATACAATTCTGCAGTGGGACGTAGACTACAGTGCAATAGTTATTGCCTATGTTAAAGTTTTTTAAATGTAGGTCAATGGTCACAGTTGAGGTCACATGATCAAAATTTCTGTTCCAATGGAAAGGTCTTGTCATAATGAACACTCATGTCAAATATTAAAGCCTTATCATTGACAGCGCAATAGTTATGGGCTAGGTTAAAGTTGATAACAGACAGACAAACAGTTAAACTGACAGACAAACAGACAAACAGACAGACAGGACAAAATGATATACCCCCGGGATCTTTCGATCCCTGGGCATAATATGAAACTGATGTTGAAGATTCTGTTTAGTCTATTATTTCGAGTTCACTGGGAAGTATCGAGTCTAGATATGAATGAAAATTGCTTTTGTTAAGTAGTAAAATGTCCTCAATATATTTAACTGTATTTAAAAATGTTCTGCTATTGTTTATCCTTTTAAAGATATTAAATATCTCTTTTGGAAAATGATTGTAGAGGAGAGGAAATGTTCTTTCAGTGACATTTACATCAAATACGAAAGAAACTCATCATTTTTATCGATTCCAAAATTTTCGGGACTTATCGGATATTTTTCATTTTGTTTTTATATAGTTTTAGAGTGTCTTAGTACAAAAATTATACAACTATCCAAGTTTCTTTTGAAATAATCAGAAATGGGGTACATGCAATTAAAATGAGTAGTTGTAATTTACTGTATTTAAATAAAATTTTTCAAAGTAATTAAAAGTATTTGTAATTGAGTTTGATTTCAATTACAAGTTTTGAGTGTATTTAAATACATTCCATTTTTTTCACTAACATTTCAATTACATTTTAAATACTTTATTTTGCAATATTAGAAAAAAGATTATTTATATTGACACATTACAGTATTGTTTGGCATAGGATTGTGTTTTTTAATAAATAAAGCCTAAAAATGTTTATACAGCATAAACACACTGCCAAGGGTAATAGGAAAGGACACATTCAAGAATATTGCTGCTTCAAAATATTAATGTATTTGTTCTTCAAAATTTTTGGAAGTAATTGATGCGTATTTAATTACATTCTTATTTACATTCTTCCAACTAATTGTGAGTAATTTATTGGATTTGTAAAAATCAATGTTTACGTAATTGCGAGTGATTGACAAATTTAATAATGTATTTATCTTTGTATCACCAAACAACAATAGTCTTGCTGCATTATTACAGATTATGTACATACAGTTTATGACCTTAAAACAATTTGTAAAATGTCAAATGTCAACATTTAGTGAACACGCATCTTTTATCTGGTGTCGTAATTTCATAAATATTATGAATTATGTGGAAGATTAAGCGAGACGATGGGCCAGACATTAAAAAAATACCCTGAGACTTTGTCAGAATGGAATAAATGTATCAGATGTATGTTAAAATCCCACATAAAGCGATTAAGGGACAAAATGAAAACCATTTATCCATATGTGTTCAATAATTCAGAAGTGAATAAAGAATTAGATGGATTACACGATCAGTATGTACTGGTCCCTGCTGACAAAGCAGGAAACAACATTGTCTTTGTTTGCAAGGCTCATTATTTTAACTGTATTTTAAAGGAACTGGGATTTAATTCTACAAGTGGTTATACATATAACACCCTTTCTAAGGAGGAAATTCTACAAAATCTTACGTCAGTTTTGAATATTTTTGACTGTTCCAACAACCAAAATGAGTTTGAATTACTATATCTACAGTACCGACCAGACACAACCTAACAGAAAGCGAACCCAGAGCGCACCCCGGGTTCGCTCTCTGGGTTCGCTTCGGGTCCGCTTGGGGTCCGCTAGTGCTGACCCCGAGCGAACCCGGAGCGCACCCGTAGCGAACCCGCAGCGAACCCAGAGCGGACCCAGAGCGAACGCTGAAAGCGAACCCCAAATTCAGTAGCGGTCCCAGAAAGCGAACGCGCGTTCGGTGTTGCGTAACAAAGCTGTCAATCAGGATTAGCGATTAACTCATCAGCGCGTCGACCAATCAACATGCCGATCAGGTCTGTCAATCAGGATAAGTGATAAAATGCGGTGACCATCAGCGCATCGACCAGTCAACATGCCAGTTTGTAATCTAAACATTGTACAAGCAAAGCGTGTGAATGTACAGTGTAAAAATATTATTAATATGATTTTTAAACATGATTTTACATTTATATATATTTTAATTCTCCGGGCAACATGCAATATTTACACATCTATTTTCATTATTTTTTTATTTTTAAAATATATTAATACATTATATATTTTTATTATCCAGGTAGCATGTTACATGTATAGTTACATATTAATTTTCTTTATATTTTTAAAATCCATTAATATATAAATATACATTGCGTAAATTTATCAGACAATAAGTACTTTAATTCATAATAGAAAAAAAGAAGATAATAATGGTTATAACAATTGTTACTTATAAAAAAAAAAAAAAAAAACTGGTCTTCGATAAATTAAAGAATACTATTATCTCAAGATACAGTATAAGAACATGCAAGTGCTTTAATTTAATTATTGTTTATTCATTATTTCAATTTACATGCACTTTTTAATGTATCCAGATCAACATCGAAATTATCGATCTTAATAATTGATCATGAAAAAAAATTAAATGTACATTGTACAGTATAAATGTGCATTATGTCAATACGTAAATTGGAGAAAAAAATCTCATTTTTTTTAACTACTATGATTTTTTTTAATTAATCTTTTACCAAAATTTAATAAACAGCTTGATTTAAATACATGTATATAGGGAAAGATTATTTTGTCAATTTTAATTATCCTACATGTAGACCTTACATTGTATGTTTTTGAATTTTTGTAACTACTTGCAAGTCAGTCAAAAAAAAATGCTTATCACTTTCCTTCGTGTCGATATATATTATTATACAGGTTTACATGTTCACGAACCTCTTACATGTACTACATGTAATTTTCGAAATACTTTATATGGATATAAAACAAAAACTAGACGGGTACGTTTTGTACTTGTGCATGAAAAGTACACGTAATTCCAACATTAGTAAACTGAGCTTGCAAAGATACCTTAATACGAAAACGTACATATATTTTTTCGTTACATACTAGGTACCTGTATTTGAACTTTGTAATTGTCATAATTATTTAATTTTAACACTTTATTAATTATAGTTCCAAAGTGAAGCCAAGGTCATCATGTGTCGGTAATCATCCACCTGTTTCGAAGATATTGCGGATGTACATGTATACTGTCTCCATGGTCACGGTATACCTGAGTATATACTCCCCCTACATTCGATGCCCTTTAAGTTACATGTACCTCGTCTGGGCACGTTATCAATGAGAAATTCAATTATTATTATTTTTTTTTTACCTTTGAATTTGGAAACGTCATAGTTCTTTGGTACGTTGCATGAGGAGTACATGTTCATGTAATTTGCTGCCACCTGATTGCCGAAAATCAGTTAAATAGATTTACGAGCGAGCGAGCGAGCGAGCGAGAGAGAGAGAGAGAGAGAGAGAGAGAGAGAGAGAGAGAGAGAACACTGTATATTATTTGAAATTAAAATCGCTACAACCGGCCCATAGAAAACAATTCGAGTACGGAGAGGGGGGGGGGGGGGGGGGGGCTCATCGAAATAAAACAATATTGGAAAAAACAAACAAACATCGGGCGTTATTATCGTTATTTCATTTACGTAATCATGCGAGTTTACAGTTATTGAATTCTTGTTTTGTTTGTTTAGTTTCTTGTTTTTATTCATTTTTAAACATTTAGAATTTTCTTTGTTAACATGCCGCTCCAGTATGTACATGTACATGTATGTATGTAGTGGGGCGGGGGGGGGGGGGGGGGGCATGAACCAGTAAGGAACACAAACTATTCAAGTGATCATTAACATGTATTTGAAAACAACTTTAAAAAAATAATATATTCTTATCAGTGGACCAGTTATTAGTTTTTGTTTGTTTGTTTGTTTTGGTTTTTTGATTGTTGTTGTTGTTGTTTTTTCATAAGTCTTCCGTTAAACTCGCCTAATAAAACAATGATTTATAGCATGGAAGTAAATTATAAATGATCTGTAAAACGAAACTCAAGTTACACTGTATGAGAATTATCACGATTATCACGACCTGCATATACATGTAATGGACGACAACTTAGCTTAAATATAAACTGCTAAATATAAAAAACTTAGCATTTTACGTGTACATTGTACAGTATGTCTCAGCTATTTCATAGATAAGATCATAATTCAGTTGGTTGTCTTTCAAACATTTAAATTACGATTTAGCAATTACAATTGGAAGTTCCAACTGATTAAAAATCACATGAATAATGTAAACAAATGAATTTGAAAGATTTTTTTTATTAAGATACTCTTATCAATTTCACTCCATCCGATACATCGAAAATAAATTTAACACCTTCTTTTTCTTCTTTTTCTTTCGAAATTGATTAGCTTGTAAGTTAAGAAAAATAAAAGTGATAATTCTACGTCGAATGTACGGTGAAATTCTTGAAAAATTATCAACGATCTCCATATTGTCACTTACATGTACATGTTTCGATCGCCATAAAAACAATAATGATCGATTTCACTACTGTACAGTATTTGGAATATACAAGGGGCGGGGCTTACTGGCGGCAAGATTAAAGCGGGGTCCGCTTCAAGCATGAGTGCGTAAAGCGAACCTGGAAAGCGAACGCCGGGTTCGCTCTAGCGGACCCAGAGCTGACCCCGAGCGAACACAGAGCGAACCCGAAGCGCACCCAGAGCGGTCCCAAATTTTCTGAAAGCGGACCCGCAGCGGACCCCGAGCGAACCTAGGAAGCGAACCCGGGGTGCGCTTTGGGTTCGCTCTGGTGTTAGGTTGTGTCCGGTCGGTACTGTATATTGGATTCCGAAACTTTATAAGAATCCTTACAAAGATACATAGCGGCTTCCAGTACATGTTCTACCAAGCCTCTTTCTTTAATCCTCACTAAAATATTAACAGCAGTGAAGGAGTTACTTCAAGAGTACTGTGCTACAATGTATTCGAGAAGTAGTATAAATTAGATGTAGATATTTTTTTGAAATTTTGAAATTACAAAATTTAACCAAAATCAAAAACATTTAACCTTACGATTTTTCAATTCTATAATCAAATATTCCCCAAGATAAATTAAAACCTAGGCTTTTTGATATCATTTTGACATCATTGACAGCTGTTTTTTTTGTTTCAATAACAAGTGGCCCAAGGGCCTTAACAGTCACCTGTGTATAAAAGCAACAATGTAAAGGACCAACAGAAGTATAAAACAAAATAAACTGATAGATGAAACAATGTTGCCAAAGATTTTCAAAAATCTTGTAGAAATACCATTGCTTATGTAACTTGCGAGAGCCGAGTGATCTGCTAGTGATTGGCTTTCCCAAGTTTACAGATGATTAATTGATTGCATGTTGTTTAACGTCCCATTCGAGAATTTTCACTCATATAGAGACGTCACCATATAGCGGTGAAGGGCTTCAAATTTTGACCTTTACTCGGCACTCAGGACCATTGAGCAGTGAGGGATCTTTATCGTGCCAACGCCTGCCGTAACACGGGGCCTCGGTTTTTAAGGTCTCATCCGAAGGACCATCAACTTTTACTTCAAAGTGCCAAGCACATGGCGAAGGAACAGTTGCTACCCATTTTTTATTGACTTGTGTCAGTCGCAGCCGAGATTTGAACTCACGACCTCCCGATCACGGAGCGAGCGCTCTACCGACTGAGCTACCATTAGCGGACGTTTTACAGGAATGAAAATGAATGCAAAATATACAAATATAATGAACCTTTTCTAGTGTGTAAGGTATTCATTATATACAGATATGATTTTGTTACTTGCCTAGCTCTACAATTAAGTACAAAAAGAAAAATCTAATGCCTATGTATTTACTCAAAGAGATGGCTCTTTGATAAACAAACAACTAAGCTGTTTGCCACTTGGTACCAACACTAACTTGCTTCTTGGCTACAGATTTATACAATAAAATTGGTAATGTTTTTACTAGCACTTGCCACTTGTCTATACAACGTGGTAATTTGCCAATTGTCAGTGTCCCATAGGCCTGACTCTCTGATCAATTGTTCACTTTGAAATATATAAATATAAAATAACTTTTTGCAATCTTTCGGCAGCCAAACTTGAATCTCCATGCATTTACCTGGCAGTAAATCATCAGTTGTCAAACAGGACACTACAGTATACTTATTCTTTGTAAAAATGGCCTTCTTGCTACATATATAATAATTATGTCAATCTCTCATACTGCTTTCCAGGCAAGAATCCGTTTTTAAGAATGTTTTGCACATTAAAACCAAACATTCATTTTCATTTTGTTTCTATACATGTATAACATTCTTTTATGTATTCTCATTAAAGGTGCTTGGACACAGATTTGAAGTTAATATTTTCTCAAATTTTCTGTATAATATCATGACTTATATATTTCAATAGCATTTCACACAAAAATATAATTAAAAACTTATTTTATCTGGAAATTATTTGAACTATGAATTCCTGGACGCGTTTGATTAACACATCCTTGCACTTTCACAAATTTTATCTTTATCCTTAATATTTAAGAAAAGAAGCGATTTTATTGTGTATTAATGAAAAACATTACATCTATAATCCAGAAAATTCAGAGTAGAAATGTGCGAAAGCAAACCCCCTCACTAATATTGTCAGCCCGTGCTCAGTGTTGAGTACAGAATTTAACAGATTGAATACACCCGTGAAACGTAAACTGTTTTTGTAAACAGGGCACGAGCTCTGTTATTGTTAATGTTTTCAATTCACTGGGTGTGTTCAATTGTTAAAGTCTGCACACACCACTGAGCATGGACTGACAATACTGTGAGTGGGTTTTGCTTTCGAACATTTCTACTCTGAATTTTCTGGATTATTTTTTTAAAATTTTCATTAATACACAACAACATTGCCACTTTTCTTAAGTATTAAGAACAAAATTAAAATTTGTTAAAGTTCAAGGATGTGTTAATCAAACGCATCCAGAAATTTGAAGTTTCAATAACTTCGAGATGAAATAAAATTTTTATTATATTTTAGTATGAAATACTATAGCAACATATAAGTCATGAAATTATACAGAAAATTTGAGAAAATATTAACTTCAAATCGGTGTCCAAGTACCTTTAAATCAAATATCCTGTTATTTAAATTACATGTAAAAATTTCTTGATTAAGCGCAATTTAGCAAAGGGGAGTAGATCTCATTTGCTTCAGTTATTACAATTTTGTACTTTGTTTGCCTCTTAGATATCAAGGAGCAGAGAAAAGCAAATTTTCCTACTAGTATTTATATGTATACATTTACATTTATATTATTGCATTTAGCTGAATACTTTAGGGCAGAGAAGATTTTCAATGTATTAATGAATTTCTTCTTGATTAGTAACAGAGCCCCGCCCAAAACCAAAATCCCTGACCCAGTGTCCATGAAATTCAAAATTTTGGAAAAGACACACTAGCTCATAATAGCTGCATATTTAGTTTGGTTAATAGGAGCAGAAGATTATCAAAGTATTTATTTATTTTCAATATGAAATATATGGAGATAACGAACAGTATTCAAGCTAAAAATTCCATTAAACAATACAAAATAGGAAAAGAGCAAACACGTACCTTCAAAACATCAGAGGTGGGATCAGGTGCCGTGGAGGAGTGAGCATCCCCTGCCGACCGGTCACACCAGCCGTGTGCTCCTTGTCATGATCGGGAAATAACGGAAAAATCCGTCGACAATTCAGTGCGTAAATAATTGATTAACAATTAGTATGGAAAAAAGTAAGTCTGCATTTGACTCAATGATAAATTGTATTTGCTGAAAAGGTCATTGTATCGACCATAGAACTTACGAAATGATGACTTTGAACGAGACTGTTGATATTCCTGTTTCATCAAATTGTTTGTCAATAATTTACCTCGTTTTAGAAATTGTACATACGTAGAGCATGCTCTTGCGTATCGATTCAACTTAGAGATATAAATCCCGTATGCAGGTGATGAAGGTATATTGCTCATCATCACGTTTTTCATAAAGCTTGGTTGTTAAATTACCATTAACGTCTTTTTCAAGTAAAATATCCAGATGTGAAACAGTTGAATTAGACTCTTTGGTATCTTTTATCACAAGCTCACCAGGATATATCGTATCGACATAAGATTGATTGATTGTATGTTGTTTTACGTCCCATTCCAACAATTTTCACTCATATAGAGACCTCACCATAGAGCAGTGAACGGCTTCAAATTTTTACCTTTATTCGGCACTCAGGACCATTGAGCAGTGAGGGATCTTTATCGTGCCAACGCCTGCCGTAACACGGGGCCTCGGTTTTTAAGGTCTCATCCGAAGGACCCACAACTTTCATTTCAAAGTGCCGAGCGCATGGCGAAGCAACAGTTGCTACCCATTTTTTTATCGACTTAGGTCAGTCGCGGCTGAGGTTCGAACTCACGACCTCCCGATCACGGAGCGAGAGCTCTACCGACTGAGCTACCATGAACGGTGTATCGACATAAGAATAGAAATAACCATTGTTAATTGACAATACGTCGTCGATATATCTAAATGTCGAGTTGAAGGCCACAACAAATGTTTTCTTCTTTTCACGTATAAGATTTTGGACAAATTCTGCTTCATGTGAATACCAGAAAAGGTCTGCTAATAAAGGGGCGCAATTGGTACCCATGGGAATTCCACTGGGTTGTTTGAAGACCTGGTCTCCAAAAACCACACAGATATTGTCAATCAGAAACTCAACCATTTTTTTAATGTCAACTTCAGAGTACTTGACTGTGCGTACAAGTATATAATACAAGTATGTAATAAATAAACAACCCCCTCGGAACCCCATTACCCTGGGGCCACATCTTTCACAACATTTGGAAGAGGCACCCTTCTTCATCATAACTAAGTGTATAGTACTTAATTCATCGGCTTAATACTCCAGGAACGGTGGAGATTTTTTGTTTTCAATTTTTGTGTTCATTACATGTAAATATTTTTAGAGCCCCGCCCTTACACCAGAAGCCCTGTTCCTGCGACCATGAAATTAACAATTTTGGAAGAGGCTATACTTTTTCATTATGACTATATACTTAGTTTTTCAGCTTATTACCCAGGAGCAGAGAAGATTTTCAAAGGATTAATGCATTTTCACTATACACCGTATAACGAGTAATATTTCGGTTGTCCAACTTTTGCGGAATTTTGCAGACAGGACAAATTCGCAAAAATTACAATCGCAAAATATTGTTCAATATTTATTCATGCATGCCAGTATGATTAGTGGTGCGTATATCAGCAAGGTTCTCATTACCCAAGTGTCTAATGTTTAGAGCCCAGCCCAACACCAGAACCCCTAACCAAGAATTAATAATTTTGGATGAGCTACCCTTCCTCATTATAAAAATGTATTTAGTTTTTGTTTGTTTAATACCCAAAAGCTGAGATTTTAAAAGAAATAATATATTATCGCTATATATTCAATAGAGCCCCACTCTCGCACTAGAACCCCTGATCCTGGGGCCATGAATTTCAAGATGTTGGTAGAATGTTTATCATAATCATACCAACAGTTTGACTACTTGATGTCAGGAAATGAAGATGAAGAATTTTTCAGATTGCATTAATTTTGATGGTTTAAGCCCCACCAATCAGGCTCCCGGTGGGTGGGGGTGAGGGCAGGGCCATGAATTTCACAATTGTTACTCCCACTACTGGATGAAAAAAGTGCTGAGAATCCCAAAGTTTAATGATAATGTTTGATAATTGCTGATACTGTGCTGTTCTTGCTGATAAATACTGATATTTACCGTTATTCTTACTGTTGTTACTGATAATTTTAGTTGTTTCTGATAAATACTGATAATTATTGTCGTCTTTACTGTTGAATATGATAAATGCTGATAAATACGGTTGGTGTGCTGTCGATGCTGAGATTTACTGATAATTACTGTGGTCATTGTTCTTGAGCTGAGAAGGTGCTAAAATAGAGCTTAGGGTTGTTAAAACCTTCTTCAATCATTACTTTCTTTTCATTTAATTTTCACATCATTTTCATATTTCTTTACATTTACTGTTTGTGACAAAAATATGACACTAATCTCAATTACAATACGGTTGTGAAAATCTTGAAAATTATATTTAAAGTTAACCATGAAATAAAATTGTCAACGTAAAGGCAAATGTTTTCCAAGAATCTATGAAAATAGTACATATATGTCTGTAAGCAGAATTAATGGAATTTTCCTTTTGCATGAAGACTTCATTTTAACATAAGTCGCTGTAATACTAAAACATTAAGGCTTTAAATAGTATTGATAGCCCGACTCAAGAAATTTGGGTAAGGAGGTTGGTGAATTTTTTCATTAACAAACACTGAAGTGGAAATAGTTATTAATGGGTGGGAAAAAATCGGGATAAAAAAAAATTCCAACAGAATAGAAAAATTTTGATTCGGACCTTTTTTTCACTCGGTCAAGAGAGGACAAACAAACATTTTCTTTTAAAAGATGGCCTTACATGATAGCATTTTTTAAAAATTCTTTCCCAAAGATATGCATGGTTTTTTATTTTATTTTTTTTAATGTTCAGTCTTTCTGACCTTTTTTCCCCCTGAAAATCTGCCCGAAACTGATAAATTTTATGCTTTTTTAAAATAAATTGAGAGATAAAAACAGGGGTGAATATGTTCCGTCTGGAGGCACTTTTTTATTTATTTATTTGGGGAATACGTAATGCAAGCATTCGTAGATCGTCCCAGAGTATATCGTCCCAGAATATAAAACTCTGCTACATGTTTATACATGTGCAACCGGCAGATGGGGGCTGAAAAAAATTATTTGTCAGAATTATAGTGTAAGTGCAATGGTATACACGTGTACATGTAATTTTGATGTTGGTCTCTTACAATTTCACAAGTCACCACATAAAACATTTTTATTCAATAAGTTTTAAAAATCTCATTAATTTAAGTTAATTTATGGAATAGAAAATAAGAAATGGGACCTACTAAATGTAAATAATGGATTATTAAGTTGATCGATTTTATTATTGTAAGGTCACAGATCTGAATGGAATACACGTTTAAATTGATCAGAAATCGAAGATCAACCCGTGATTTGGCTTTATTGTGTACATGCCTTAGGCACTGGGACAGAACGGGGTACACATGTATATTCGATGTAAGTTGTAGTGGTCAGCGTAACAATGGACACTAATTACCTATTGTTCTGCGTCTGCGGCCACCAGTGTTAATAATAAACAAATGAACCTACACTGTACATGTACTTGGAGCAGGAACAATCTTTATGGACGCACAAAAAATTTAATATTTGTTATCGATTTTGTTGATAAATTAAATTGATTATCATAGAAAAATATTTAGCAAAATAGGACACAGTAAAAATAAAAAAAAATTAATTTCATTTGCTAGTTATACGTACATTTCTTGAGATAAAGTTTAAAGAATATCGGTGGGGGGGGGGGTGTTGCTACATTTAAATTCATTTGAATCTCTGTTAACAGTGTTTAAGGGCCTGTAAAAGGGAGACGAGAAATTGATAAGGAAGAGTTTGACTTTATCTAAAAAATAATTATGCAAAATTTATACGAGATTTTAAAAAAAAAAAAAAAAAAGATGGTTTAGTAATTTAGCAATTTGTGTAATGATATTAGCATCAACTGTAACGCAAACGCTCCACATCGCTGAATCAGAGAAAAAGAAAATCTGTCATGAATTATGAATGTCAGTAACATGCTGATCGCACTCATGAATAAATGTTATCATAATAGCTGAATTTTGTGTTGTTCCTTGATTCTCTTAAGTAATTTATTCATGTATATTATAGATATTTAGTAACTATTACATGTATAACTTATGGAATTTAAAACTAAAGAATCAAGCTTGCGCCTTTCAGCTTAGTTAACAGTCTTTCATCCCCCCTTTTTTTTCTGCTACAGTCTGAATAACTAGTAATTGAATCAAGTCGCGTGTACTTTGAGTACATTGGTCTCGCACAACGAGAAATGGATAGCAAATATTATACTCTCTGTACAAGGTTATTTCTAATTTTACTAAATGCATATCGTAAAAATACAAAATGTACTAATATTAAACCCATTCTCAAAACGAAAGTAGAAACTTCTACACGTGGTGGACATGTGAATATTTTACACGGTGTTTTAGAACAACCGAGTAATTTCAAGTTTTGTTTTATTTCGTGTTTTAACTGACTGACCACATATAAGCAGGTTATTTTTTTTTAGATTGATCTAGCTGATACCAGTAATTACGTACATCGTACTAACGAAGAAAGATGCGTATTTCATTGAATAAAAATAACACTGCATAAGATTTCTAGTTCCTGATGGCTTATTTGAACCTGACACATTCTTCATTAAAGGGCATTCTATTGTTATATGAATAGATTTTTTTGGTGAAAAATATTTAATACTGCCTTGTTAAAAGGAGAATGGTTTGAAAGGGGGGGTGAGGGGTGGGGGGGGGGGTATCAACTAACAGAGCAGACGAAACCCATGTTACTTGTCAAATATTCAGGTTCTCTACATGAAAATATAAATTTAATTGCAACCATTGACTGTATTAAAGATGCTTCCTCAAATTTTTAACGACAGTACAAATACACGCGGAAGAAATATGAGATGGGATTTTTTTAAAAAACCTTTGTGAACAAAAAAAAATTGTTTTAAAAAGTACCTGCATAGGTAGCGTAACAACTGCGTGAACACCCCCCCCCCCCTTTCAGATATTGACAACAAAGGAGAAATATAAAGATAAAGGAAAACATAAACATTTATGATCTAATTTTAACATTAAAATGTAAAAAAAAAAAATAATAAAATAAAAATAATAAATGAATAATGAAATGTGAAAACAAATAATTCATGTGACTTTTTCATTAGAATTTAAGTAGTAAGTAGATTGTAATGAATTTTGTTGATAAAATACTTTCTTTAAAATAATTAATCATCACTCAAGCTTTTTTAGCACCTTCTCAGATCAAGAACAACGACCACAGTAATTATCAGTAAATCTAAGCATCGACAGCACATCAACAATATTTATCAGTATTTATCAGACCCAACAGTAAAGACGACAGTAATTATCAGTATTTATCAGCAAAAATTAAAATTATCAGTAACAACAGTAAGAATAACAGTAAATATCAGTATTTATCAGCAAGAACAGCACAGTATCAGTAATTATCAAACATTATCAGTAAAATTTGGTATTCTCAGCACTTTCTTCGTCCAGTAGTGTCCCCTTCACCCATAAATGCTAAATGCCAAAATTGATTGGCATTGGTTCAGTGGTTCAAGAGAAGAAGCTGAAAATGTTTATATGGTAACGCACGACGACGAACGAGAACAGATAACAATAGGTAAAACTCAGGTGACCTAAAACTGGAACTCGTAAATTTATGTACTTTTCTTTGGTCATTTACAAAATCATTTTGTACACTCTGCACATTCTGATTGTACACACAAGTACTCTGAAGTTGATATCTAAAAGATGCTTACGTATATGAGTTACAATATCTAGTATATGTTTTTGGAGACGGGATCTTCCAACAATCTTTTGAAATTCCCATGGGTACATGTACCAACGTCCCGTTATTGGCTTATTTTTGTATTCATATGAAGCAGAATTTATTCAAAATATTATACATGAGAAGATGATACATGTAACACTTCCTGTGGCCTTCGACTCGACAATTATCGACGATGTATTATCAATTACCACTAGTTACTTTCATTCATATCCAGACACGAGATACCCAGTGAGCTTGAGATTATTAGTTACATAGCTTTGTAGTGACAGGTATGAAATTTACTAACCAGGTATCACCCCGTACCCTGTCACTACAAAACTATGTAACGAGTTTACCTCACCGATAAAATATTTATGCATTGTCTGTGGTTTGTAAAAGTGTTTTTCTCACTATGTATATGTTTCATCACTCATACAATGCCTATTAGGACGTCACATTGTTTTGCGAGTGTTTCGTGCTGTAATAACGTGCTGACAGTTTTGAAGACTTTCAGTAAAGGGAGGAAAAGGTTCCATTTCATTACTTACATTAGTTAACTGTTAAATTGTCAAAATACACTCGGCAAACCTCGTGAACTCGAGTTGTTCGAGTGTTACAAAAGAACGATGAATTCGTATCGACCATGTAATGATTTTCAAGCGACTAGGTAAAAATAATACACCCCCTTCACGTGACAGACTTCAACCAATCGTAAGCCAGAATTTCATAAAAAAATCAGCAGAGGTGGGGACAGAGTCTGACAAATCTGTTTCATATTTTGATATTTTACTTTAATGGCAACCCTACAACAAAACGTTTTGATTATCATGATGAATTTAACTTTTCAATCGTCAATTTACCTTTCTTATGCAGCAATATACCCTTATCACCTACATATGTGGTTTATATCTCTCAGTTGATTCGATACGCAAGAGCATGCTTTATGTAAGAACAAGTTCTGAAACGAGGTAAGTTATTGACAAAACGTTGATAAAACAAGAACATCAAACGTCTCCTTTAAAGTCAGCAATTTGTATGTTCTATAGTCGGCACATGACCTCGTCAGCAAATACAATCTATCATTGAATCAAATGCTGACTGACGTTTTTCACACTAATCATTAGGCCATTTTTACTAGGGCTGTCACGTTTCCCCGAAATAACCGAAAACCGCGGTCTAAGTTGTTCGGGTTCCATTTTTCCGAATTTCGGTTCGGTTCTGGTTTATATATTAGAATATATTTTATACAAAAAAAAAATGGCTTCGAAATCAAAAGAATGATGACGATAACAATGATAAATAAATATCACAACTGAATTCTACTTCATTTCATGACGAAACATTTGTCACGAAAGGATTAGGTAATTATCAAAACAAGCAATAATGGTCAGGTTGTAGCTAATAGTCGGCCTAGTAGTCCTAAACACCGATGTCAAGACGTTAACATGGATAAGATATGGTGAACGTAACGTAACAAATAACGATTTTTGTATGTTAAATTCATGAATTTGAGGTTTGAAATAGATGTAAATTACCGAACCGAAAAACCCGAACCAAACCGAAAATTTACAGAACCCGAAAAAGTTTGGAACCGTGACAGCCCTAATTTTTACATTGTTTAAGGATTTTCCCGTTAATTCCAAATCTTATCAAGGGGCACATGGTGGGTGTGAACGGTCGGTAGCGGGTGCTTACTCCTCCATCACATCTATGTTTTTAGTACAAATGAGGGACCTTTGGCCAAGGATACTCTGTGACAAATTTGACAAAAATTGGTCTAAGGGTTCTGGCCATTAGGTTATGGTTAAGTTAAGGCCCATATCTAAAAAAAATTGACGCACATCGCACACCGCGCAAATGGCCACAGCATTAGCTAAGAGTTTAACAATTAAGCAAGAAGGCAATGGTCAATATCGCTTACCTGAATCACTCTAACTCAGCTGTTCTTGAACATCAGCCTTTTTTCGTATTTTGCTATGTAAAATGTTGATAGTGAATTGTTGACCGAACCTACCCAAGAGGGGGAATAATTTGAACAAACATGAGTCTACACTACTAAGGGTGCTTCCAAATCAGCATGACAAATCCATCTTTTGATTGTAATGAAAAGAAAAGTTTAAATATATTATTTTTGTTTTATATTCTTATTAAAGTCTGATTTAAAAGAAGTTGAATCTTAAAACTCCCAGAGAATGCTTTCATATCAAATTGACTAACCATAAGGGGTATGCCTTAGCTGTTCAAAAGAAAAAAAAATAAATGATTTTTTCTTAGATATTCCTTAGTAAAATCGTCCATAATATTGTTTTCCCACCTTACCCATGCGATTTGATGTACATGTTATATGTACATATGTTTACATTTGCAAATTCTTTCCTCTATATAACATTACTGAAAGCAATGTGTACATGTATAAACTCGGGTTCCTCAGGTCATACACATTCGACGTAATTTCTCAGTGACGTCATAAAGAGTCGACGCGCAATCAATGGATTGCCGTTGAGTTAGAAAAATAAAACACTTCACACGTTAAAGATCATAATCAGGCAAATATAAAATATGAATAAGTTACAAATGTTAATGTAAGTAATAAGGTATCATTTTTAAACATATATCGGGATATAAATACGGGTTGGTACAAGATCAAATTTACGATAAAACCCGAAGGGCTTTATGAAATTTGATCTCGTGGACAAACCCTATTTATATTTCGATAGATGTTTAAAAATGATACCTTTTTTCTTAATTAAATCAACACTATGTAATTAAACTTTCAAATAGTTTCAACTTTTCTGGATCCGTGGTTTAAAAAAAAAAAACACACACACACACACACAAAACATGTACTATATTTTTACTGTTTAAAAAAATCCATCTCCCCTTATAAAAGGGGTAGCACTTGAGCAAACATACATATAAATTCCCTTTCTTGAAGGATGCTTTGTGCTTAGTTTAAATGAAATCGGTTCAGTGGTTCATGAGATGAAGTTGAAAATGTAATAACAGAGGGACGTTAAATGACAGGTGAACAGAAGAGCTCATTTAAATGTTTGGTTCAGGTGATCTAAAGATAATATGATTAGTTTAACGTACAGAATGAGCTTATTGATAAGATTTAAAGAACGAAAGTTTAATTTTATTGTATCCATATATATATATATATATATATATATATATATATATATATATATATATATATATATATATATATATATATATATATATATATATATATATATATATATATATATATATATATATATATATATATATATAAACTAGGGATGACAATCGATTAAAGAATTACCAATCGGTTAACGGCAAGGTGTTTCGACCGATTAATCAATTAATCGTATCAGAAATTCTAGACATATATCATCAATTTCATCAAGCTTAACTCAAAAAACAAGGCTATAAAGATGTTACATGTAGAAATGCTATGTTTATATTTTCACAAAACACAATATTTTACTTCAATTTTAATGGGCGAAACAAAACAAAAAGATAAAAGAAATCAAGAAAGAGAACGAGAGACAGAAAAAAAATTGGAAACACATGAAACATGCTTGAAGTCTAGGACACATTAATTGAATTCAGAAATGATGTAACGCAAGCTCATTCTGCATTTTCACTACACTCAAAACTAAGTCAGAACTATCACATAATTTATGATGTCTGTTTAATAATATAATTTGGTAGGTAATTGGTAACAAGAGAAGAGGTAAGATACACATTATAATCAGTTCAGTGTATTTAACGATCATTTAATTAAAATCATTAAAAAAAAGAGAGGACGGACTGGATAATGACATGTTGTTTAAATAAAAATCAACATCTCGAAAACTGACCAGTTACAGTTAATCCGGAGAGCCTGAGTTATCTCCAAATCAGCTTAAGGGGATGAAGGACACATGGTCACATGACTCTGTTTAACTACATGTACGTCATAGTCTCCTTTTATATAAGTGCAAAACGTGTAAACCATCTGTTTCTGTATAAATTTTGACAATTTTTTTTACTTTGATTACCATCTTATGCACTGTTATATAAAATAAAGAGTTTTTACATTCTTGTAAAAATTAACAAATTACGGAATATGTTGTTCAACAACTCTGTTTCCTTCACTGCACGTACAAGTCGGTGACGTCATACACGATCTGTTAGTAGAGCAAGATAATACTCGGTGAATATACTGGCAGTTTTATTATGTAAAAAAAAAAAAAAAAAAACAAAACAAAAAAAAAACAAAAACAAAAAAACAAAAACAAAAACAAAAACAAAAAAAAAAAAAAAAACAAAAAAAAAAAAAACAAACAAACAAAAAACAAAAAACAAACAAACAAAAAAAATGTCATAATCAGTATATGATGAAATATTTTGAGAAACGGAACACAAAAAATATTTTCGCATGGCTGATGACGGAAATCTTATGTAGGTAGATCCATCAGAAGGAGTACTTGCCCATGTCAATATTTTTTTAAAGAATGAATAATTGATTAAATGAAGAAAATAAACATTTTTAAAATTCTTTTACTAACAATATTTATCATTACATCTACTGAAAAGCATTCTTCCAAAAGATATTGTTCTATTGATTATGAATTTAAGTTAAAAAACATTTTCCACAAAAACCTATGACATCATAAGAGAATGGAAATACCTTAATCAAGTCAATGAATGGCTTGTATTTAAATGTTAATTTACGTATATTATATGATAAAATTTCTTGCAAATTAAGTTTTACGTTGTTTAAGTTGAAAAAAAAAATGAATAGCAAGATTTTTTTTTTTAGCTCAAAGTCCTTCTTCCCCTTTAATAGAGAGATGAATGTGGTAAAATTTCAAATATTTTAATTTGTTTTTCAAAATTGTATTTTTAGGAAATTGTATTCAAATTAACACTAATATTATTTTTCCCGACTATCCGAATACAGATTTTCTGACCAATAACCGCAACGGTTGTAGCCGGTTAATCGATAGGAAATTGTCATCCCTAATTATTACATATAAATCGTTTGAAAATAAGAGTATACATGAAGATTTACAAATTATAAAAGAAACCAGTGCATCATTTAACATAAACATGAATCTTACATTTGTAGAAAATCGCAGAGGAGAATGTATGAACACGAGACTAATAAAGGAAAATCGGCAAAGGTATTTCTCTTTCTCAGCATAGAGCCTATTAATTTCATATTGAAAATATATTATTGTACAGATCATTTTGAGCTAAATCATCTCTATCAATTCCGATATTTCGAGGGAGAGCAATGAAATAAAATGTGAAATTTGTGTGTTTTTGCTTTATAATTTTTTTTTCTGAACAGGTAAATCGGATCCTCATAATCCATTCTTCATTTCTAAGTCGTAAAGTTCTTTCTAAAGATAGCTGAGAGGCAAATGACAAAGAATAAAATGTTGGCAAAATCTTTTCAAAACACATTTATTTAAAATTAAACAAGGGAAATTATATTCATTTAAAAACTACTAACAAAGTCATAAAGAAACAAGATTTATGGGAAATTATTTCTTATGGTGGAAGGATATTAAAAATTCAAACACACACATTTGTTACATTTAATATCTTGGAACTTTAGTCCCGCATATGTTTACTCCGAGAATATTTTCCGTTGATATATGCTAGGAATATTAAATATATAGGTTTCATTATATATTTTTGAACATTTTACATATTCACTCAACAGACTTTGCCAAGAAAT
This sequence comes from Saccostrea echinata, assembly GCF_033153115.1. Lineage (NCBI taxonomy): Eukaryota > Metazoa > Mollusca > Bivalvia > Ostreida > Ostreidae > Saccostrea > Saccostrea echinata. The sequence continues at coordinate 1,925,984 of NW_026889752.1, read as the reverse complement.
GAAAATATATTAAAGAAGCATAGATAAAATTTACACTTTTTTGTCTGAAATTTTACATATATTGACCAATATTTCAAAATTAACATCACTGACCCCAACTTTTTCTTTCATTATTTTAAATTACACGGCACTTCCGACCGATCACCACTAAGGTCATAAAAACTTTGATACAAGAATATATTTTAGTGCCTACTTAGATTTTTAATACCCCAAATATGATACTTTTTAGTGCAAAAAGTCACAAAATAATTGAAGCGCATTAATTTGCATGATTTATTCAAAGATACATATTATTCAAACTATTTTTACGTAAAACAAGATTATATTTATTGTCATGATTACATCCGATAAAATATGATGAAGCTTAAAGTGATTAACCTAAGAGTTACAATTTAAGACCGAAAGGGTTAAATTAATTGTACCGTTGCTCAGTAAAATGTAAACTGACCCCCAATTTCCTTTTTGATTTTGAATAATGCTACACGTATACTTATGAGTACTTACCTAAAATATACGTTCTCAAAAAATCCTTGATATAACTAATTTTACGAGTGACACACTTTAAAGTAATATTAAACAGGATGCTACAGTCTGAATTATATAAAATCTTCACTATTAGTGCCTTCAGCCACGAAATTTCATAACGCGCTAACGCTCGTTACTCATTTTATTTGCACAGACGGTTGCAGTAATGGACTACATACTTCGAAGAAATAATGATTCAATGCTTATAAACATACACACACACCTTAACACACACATACACAATATATATATATATATATATATATATATATATATATATATATATATATATATATATATATATATATATATATATATATATATATATATATATATATATATATATATATATATATATATATATATATATATATATATATATATATATATATATATATATATATATATATATATATATATATATATAACTATTAACGCAATATTTATCAACTATTAATGCAATAATTTATGAAATTAAGCGATGCATTTCAACACTTAATGATACTCATATCATTAAGTGGCGTTTTATCATTAGCAGTTGCTACAGAGCATCATTGGGAATAATAAATTGCAAAACATGTCTATCAATTATTCAAAATTTTAATTGTAATGGGAATGAGTAAATAAAGCTCAAAACAACGTGGCGTGTGTCTATAAAATATATATTTTTTCTATAGGTCAAATTCGCCAGTTCAAGATGGATATATACAGGATCTGCTGTCTGAAGGCCAGGAAATACACCGCGTAAAAAATTCCTAATCTATAACGTTGAAATAATGATGGAATATTTGCACCTGATTTTCGATTGCTTGTTTATATATGCTTCCAAATCAAAGATGGAGATAAGAAGATATTCAGATTTATTGCTTTGGAAAAATCATATTATATTGTTAACAATAAGTAGACTAAGTGAATTTCAGTTTTGAAAGCTTGTAAAGGTATGATATCTTTCTCTTTATCACGCCATATTCCTTAAGCGAAGATATTTCTTTCGTGAAATAGATATGCTTAGGTTGGAAGTATTAAGTCATTCAACCATGATTTATGAAACTGAAATTCTCTCCTATTTTTTGCATTCAAACTGTTCATTTATTTTACTTGAATACACGTAATGATATATTTTAAAAGGTCATTTTAATTAAAACAAGCATGCAGTTAATCCCAGTGAGAAATAACAATATATTCTTTTAACGAGGCATTTCGGTTATTCTGAAAACAATTACTTTTTGTTACAGTATTGTCCTGATGAAGAAAGTGAAAGGTATTTTACCCATGTTTATAGAATTTCGTAAAAAAAATACGTCAGAAATTATTAAGAATATCTATCTATCTATCTATCTATCTATCTATCTATCTATCTATCTATCTATCAATTTATCTATCTATCTATCTAATCAATCAATTTATCTATCTATCTATCCATCCATCTATCCATCTAACTATCTATTCCTTCATGTATTATTTTGTTTTATTATTTACTAAATTTATTCATTTATTTTTGTAGCGAAAACAATGTTTCCATGGAAAACCATTCAATGGCTCAACCTTCACAAATAGGTGATCATGATTATCAAGACGCAATATCCTGTCCAAATCCTAATTCTAGGTAAAAATAAAAGCACACAGTCTATCAAAACTTAGTGTTTTAATGTAGAACAACAAAAGTATTGTGAATAGTAAAAAAAAAAAAAATTAATATACATTATCACTATGCTTTGAAAATGGGGGAAAAAACGCTTACAATTCTTATTGTGTAAAGAAGACAAAAAAAAAAAAAAAAAGTAAAGAAAAATAAAAAAAAAAAAACAAAAAACAAACAAACTAAAAGCATTATTAAAAGTTCTTCGATATCCTTTCTTTTCTTTCAATCCTATATATCTGAAATCAATACATCAAAAGGTCCTAAATACATGAACAATTATTTAGCCTTCAAGAATATTCAAAACGATCTCTCTCTCTCTCTCTCTCTCTCTTTCTCTCTCTCTCTCTCTACATCACTATGTTGGTGACAAACTGAATATCAGTTGTTTGCCTATATGAATCAAATAACCTTTCATATCTTAGAACTACTTATATTATCTTTCTAGATATAATTTTACCATCAGATGTAATCGATATGCCATTCATTTTAAGTAATTAAGATTTTGCATTCTTTTTAATAGGCTTCAGCTTTGCAATGAGGAAGAAGAAGGAAAAATATATGAATCATACGGGAAAAATACATAAAATACTCCTTAACAGGAATGATTATCGAGAATTTTATAATTGATATCATTTTTTTTTCAATTACAAATATAATCAACTCATTTAAAGTTATATCTATGTTTTGTGAAAGATATGGAATAGAGTACTAACTTTTCAGTTTACAAAATGCATACACTTATCTATAATGCTATATTCATCCACTCGCAACGGAGTTGGAGAGGATATAGTAACGCAAAAGTGTGTGTGTGTGTGGGGGGGGGGGGGGGGGTTGTGGGCGTGTTATGTCCTATGCGAAACGGAATTGACGTAATTTGCGCCGGGTTCGATGTCGAATGCTGCCTTGATTTATTGATATACTCTTTGGGAGGGAATGCTCCGCTTTGCGGTGTCCTCGTGAAAGTTATTTCAATTTAATTAACATATGAAATCAGAATATCAAATCAGATTTATTTGTATTGTAAATTCATTTAATAAATCTATTAATTCATCATTTGCTGATGTTTTTGCATATATTCTTAAAATTGAAATTTAAGTACATGTATATTATGGAGCATTAAGGATATTTAAGACTATAATCAGCAGAGAAAATGTCTTCCAAATCATGCATGTGAAGGAGAGAGAGAGAGAGAGAGAGAGAGAGAGAGAGAGAGAGAGAGAGAGAGAGAGAGAGATTATTTCAAGGTTTTAGTTTAAGAGAAATGGCATAATATTCTACACTTCAGCATTTAATATTAGTATAAGCCATGAATCGACATAGAATAGATAGATAGATAGATAGATAGATAGATAGATAGATAGATAGATAGATAAATAGATAAATAGATAGATTTCTCACAAGAATTGGGCACATTGGCTACAATGCTCACCTGATCCACTATGGTCCTGCTGCTGCTCTTCATCAGCAGATTTCTTTTTACTATATATTCCAAGTTTAATTCCAACACTTCCCAGAACTTCATGATTTAAACAAATTTGCATCTACTCTATCTTAAAAAGCTTTACATTGATAGTGAAGAATGAGCATTTTACCAACATTTAGACAAAGATTTTTTAAAGATTGTATATCTATGTATACACTCATTATTATTTGCGGCCCAACAAATCCCCGGAAATCCAGTGTTTCTTGAGTTTAACTTTATGGATGCCAAATGACAAAGGACAGACAACAGATGGATGTCAGACGTCTTTTAATCGGAAGGCTCCAGTAATCTTTTTAAACACCCTGACATTTTGAACAATTCCTAACCAGAACATGTAATCTGCTATTTTCAATCTGTCCTTTTGTTTTAAAAAGTCAAATGGATCAGTGTACATAACTTTCCCTTTATTATTTATAAAAAAAAAAAAACCTTGTATAATTCCTATAATTATGATCAATTAAGAGAGAACCATCGTAAAACCTAAATCATAAAAGCTTTCATTTGATATAACAAAAAACAACTGACTCTTCAAATTAGGGGCTTATAGGTGCCAAAAGTCTTTAATTAAATACTCTTTTAATAATCAATATGTTGTTAGACAATATTAAAAGCAAAAATGTTCATCTTAATGATTTGGAACTACGTGTATAAATACCTGTAATTTATACATGTATCAGGTATGTTGATTTCATGTTACAAAATCAAGGGTCTAGATTGCTAAAAATTCCATCATTTATATTTCACTAATACATTTGGAAAGAAAGTTTTTCACAAAACATAAGAAAAAAACCATTTAAACTGCAAAACAGCCCATTCAGGACTTGGAGATGTTGGCCCTAAATACTTCAATTCTACAAATATCTTGGAAATAAAATAAAACTTCTGAATAGCTGCTTAACAAATAGTGCTCAAAATCATAAGACCTTTTATTTCATAGCGTGGAAAAAGGATTTACCACACGAAGAGGGGTTAAAATGACCAATTATCTGAAGTCTATATATCATAAAGATCAGTATATTTTCACATGTTACTAAAGCAGAATATTTTATGTCAATAAGCTGGACTAAAGGTATTGATACCTTGATCTTATGTTACTTAAAGTTTCTTGAACTTTCTACTTTGCGAATTGGTGCATAGATGCTTTCCCAGATAGCAAGACATTGTTGGGCCAACGTTGGCCCAATTTTTTTTCCAACGTTGGTCCACTGTTGGTAGTCCTACGTTGGCCCACGGTCATTTTGCTCATCGGCCCAACGTTGGTCCAACATGATGGTATATTGTTGGGCCAACGTAGGTATAATTGTAAGCCAACTAACAGCCAACCTTAACAACTGGTTGGTTAGGTTGGCCCAATGTTGGGCCTTTGTTGAAATGTCAGATGGCATATTGTTGGGCCAACGTAGTTATTATAGTAAGCCAACTAACAGCCTACATAGAAACAACATTTGCAATCGGTTAGTTAGGTTGGCCCAACGTTGACCCTTCATTGAATGATTGGTCCGATATTTACGGTTTATTGGCCTTAAGATTCTTTCTGTTGGCCAATTGTTGGATGAAACTTACATCTGTTTAAATAAATTGAATGAATACTTCTTGAAAATACATTTATAAATAATTCTTTATATAGACCTTTCTCATAATTGTTTAAAAAAAATAATACACACTTCAACCTGCATTCATAATGCATACACGTTCAAAGAAAACATTACAAGTGATTCACTGTAAAATTATTTATAGATATATATCAATTCAATCAGAATTTACAAAATTACTTTTAAAATAGATAATGGTGGAAATGTATGAAAAAATATTAATTTAAAGTTCTTAATCCTGGCTCACTTCCTCTATCACTGTCCTTTTGTTTTGTTTCCCACTCTTTCTTTTTTCCTCCCTTTGTCGCCTCCCCAGGCCTTCATCTTGATCTTAGACATACGTACTTCTTACAGTCCTTTATGTTCTTCAGTTTCATTGTCAGTTACCACTACAACATTTGTTTTCCTTACAGTCTCTGATTGAAAATACAAATAATTTGGTAATGGAAACAAAGCAAGTACTGGTACAGACTCCAATGTATAAATCATGTAATTAAGTCTTTTAAAGACAACGATGTAAAATACTACTAGTACATGTTGATCTATAAACCTTAGTATCCTTGTTAAAATCATAATCGTGTATGCAATAGACAATAGATGGAGACAAGTTGAAAGATGTTTTTTACCTTACTTATTATTGTATTTCTTAATGAGCACTAGAAGTTATTGTAAATAAAAGTTTAAAGTACATGTATGTGCCAACTGTATACACATATATAATTCATAGTTACATTAACTTGTATAGTGCTTGTGAGCATAAACAAGAAAAGGATGAATTCCGAACAATTTTAACAGTAAACTTGAATTAATATGAATAATTATACTTACATCGCTTCTAAGATGCAGCTGTAACAATGGTATAATCCATAGTTTTTAAATATCCCTTCAAGTACTTGCTCTGCACTTTGAGTCTATCACCCACCTGTGAGCAATTGAATCTGACAGCTCACCCAACAGTTTGGTGTTTTAATCGCCGCGACTCTCCAAGCTTTAGCGAACGCCTAACTTTTGTTTCAATTTAATTATAAAGCTGTGTTATCTTGATTTATGTATATGTAGGCTTCATTCACATACTGTTCTTGGGAACTTTTTAAATGTTATTCAGTCTTCTCTTATTCTCATGAATACAACGAAACTAATAAATAATCATGCACCCACTTAAAAAAAACAGAACAAAAAACTTTTTGGTGCTGTGATCACTTTAGTTCAAAGATAAGAATGGTGAAAATATCAGATCTAAACAGATGCAGTCATCCAATTAAAAGCAAGGACAGCGAATGCCCTCTATTATTTCAGAATGTGCATCTAAATTAATGTTTTGCAATCAAATAAGCTTGCAACACAACAGTTCAATGGGGCAACATTGGGAACATAACGATTTAAGAACTTTGAACCAACGTTGGCCCATTGTAACGCTCATCAGCTAACATGGACACCATCATTTAGTTGGCAGTACAATAATTGGGCCAACATTGGCCCAATATAAATATCCCATCTTGAAACACTTATACATGCTAACATCGGGCCAACGCTGGGCCGACGTACTACTACCAACTTGATTAGACATTTTCAGTAAGGGTGTATTGCAAACGTTGGGCAAAACATTGGGCCAACATTAGAATCCTAACTCCCTTTGAAAGTTGAGCGAATATAGAAGTTGGTTACGTTGGACCAACGTTGGGCCAACATAAGAATCCCAACATTATCAAGAAGGTTGACATGGTAACATTGGTCCAACGTTGGGCCAACGTTGTCCACCCAATGCCAACCATACAACCATTTCCCAATGTTGGCCCAACGTAGTCATGCTATCTGGGTTATACCAAAATTAGTAGAAATTAGCTGAGTGCTGTGAGTGATGCTGAAAAATTCCCAAGTTTAAAACCCACACATAATCCATGACACTTGACAGCAGACAAAAACAGATACCAATGGGTTACCTGGATCACTTAGGTGACCTAATAAAAACAAAGCTGACGTGCCTCAAACAATTTAACGAACTCTTATCTATTGTTTGAATTGGGTTACCTCTTACTTTTGTTTCCATACCTATGATTCCAAAACTACATGAATAAAATAATGAGTGTGGCGACTGGCCAAAAAGCTCCATTCCAACTTGTTCCAGAATATCTTTTCCAACTAGCTCCATCATATTGTTGTACCTTTATGAGTTGCAGATTTGCTAACCTAAAATTAATGATAACTGATTTAAAATAACACATGCATTTTTTTGAAGCACTTGTTCATGAATTCTTCATGTCCAGATTGTATCCACTAGTTACACTAGCCTGAACAAAAAATTAATTTATTTGCCCAGAATTTTATTTATTTGCTTTTTACTTGCAAGGAAATTTGATAGCACTATCGTCACACTATTGTTCCCATTGCCTGTACACATTTGAGCTGTCAATGCGAAAGAGTGTCTTGGATATTGTGGTGGAATAACCTGTCATTATTTTTTTGTGATTAATGAATAAATCAAATAAACATTTTAAAGCGTATTTTGATGTTATTGATAATATTTAATTTGATATGTTACATTACTCACAAATAAAAATTACACTGTAATCATCTGATGAATGAATTCATTATATGGATCAAAAGTGAAAATTTTAAATGTTGTATTTGTTATGAATAATATAGAAGTTTAAGCCTTGATCCAAACTGACATATGCCCTTCAGATGATAATTTGGCTAAAATTGGCCCATTGAAACTTGAGAAAAAGGGTGTAATGTTAAAAGTTTCAAGATGGACAAATAGTTGGGAGACAGCTGGACAGACAGACTTCAACAGAATAATTATAAGCAGAACAGCTCACCTGATTTTTCAGCTCTGGTAAGCTAAAACTTATAAGAGTATCAGAAATAATTACCTCTTCAGAAAACAAGAGTATCAGAATAAATCAAGGCCACTTACTACATGTACAAGCAAACTTTTTCCCCCCAAAAATCATGAAATCATGCTAGATTTGTAAGCCTGTATAAGTTAAATAAATAATTTTAACCACTTTATGTTTAATTTTAATTATTTTTCCTATGCAGTGTCCTAAAAAATGTTTTTTAAGTGAGAATTTTTAACATCCAAAAAGTTTGCACTTTTTTCCAATATTTAAGGAATTTGCATCATTTTATACAAAATTAAAATTCAAAAATAAATATCCCATTCCATGCATCCAAAATTTTCTCTGTAGCAAGTGCCCTTAGGTTTTTTGTAAACAACAGCATCAGAAATTATAACATGTATAGTAAAGAAGAGAAACTGTGGTACTAGATGTCCCTCAGATTCGTAATGATAGACCAGATCAGGAACATTCCTAACAGTTTTTCCTTGAAATTCAAAGGTTACAGTGTTCACCATACTATGAAAATAAAAGCTAAGACTTTCAAAGAATCTAAATGCAAACTAACTTATGAAGACTTATCTGGACACAACTGCATGACCAGACAAACAGACAAGGTGACTTTCCCATCCTCCAGAAACTTTGTGAGATGTACAATAATTGAAAGCAGATGTCACAAAATGAAAATTGGATGTACATACATTCATTTGGACTGAATGAAAATTTAATCAACAATCATTTAAATATGAACCAAGTAGGTGGAAATAAAATTTGGAGAGTGGAAGACACCTTTTCTTAAAACGCTCTTCGGCTCTTTGTTATGATGCAGTACATGTGGAACAAAGTACATTGTTTTTTATGCATGCATAATTTATTAATTTCCCTTTTTTAAGGTAGCGGCAGCAGAGTCGACCAAAATTACTCGAACACAAAAATGATCTTCAACTGATGCGGCTTATCTCCCTATGCTGATGACGTCAGTACGCAGATGAGTTAAGGCTAGGTATAGGCATTTCTATGCAAATAATCTAATTAAAATGCCTAATGACCATCTCTATTATACAGAGAAACTTAAAACTTATTGTCTAATACGTGTACTTAGTACCCACGACAGATGATAGCCAATACACATTATGACGTCATATTATGACGTCATTGTTCTTTACTACAAAAGATTTAATGGATATCAAAAAAAAAATACTTCGGCACAAGGGCATGCTGTTTTTTTTACTGAAACAAGGTATATTTAGAAGCAAAATATTCCAAAGTTTGCTGGTATTGCTAATCAGTTGTATAATTTCTATTTCTAAAGTTTTAAGTTGAATAAGGGTAAAAATGTACAGTCCGGTATAAATTTCCTAAAACTCCCATCAAATGAAAAAATGCCTAGGATTTGTGCAGCAGTTTTATTAATCTAGACAAAATATTCTTCGTAGCATTATACAAATTTTATGTAAAAATAAATAGGATAATCCCTTGCGCCGAAGCTGTTTTATTGCTGTGTTTTATTACCTCAAGTAGGTAAGATCCGTGACGTCATAATATGGCGTCATAATGTGTACTGGCTATAACATATCGTGGGTACTAAGTATGCATAAGAAAATAAATCAACACTTTCTCTGAATAATAAATATACCTCTTATACGTTTTTATTAGCTCATTTGTATAGAAACGCCTATACCTGACCTTAACTCACATGTAAGACCCAATCGTTGTTTAGCACCGTGCAGATACTTACATGTATACGGAAGATAATGTCATTTTACAGCGTAATTTTAACAAATATCATAATCATGGCTAGATCCTTATATAAGTACATGTATAAGATGTTCAAACAAACTAGCATTTCTTTTCAAAAATTCCATTACAAATTTGCAAGATTTTAAATATATATGTTTTATCTGTGTACTTTCAATTGGATTGCCTTCGACATTTTAAATAATCTCTCTCTTGCTCTCTCTCATAATTTCCTCTTTTTTTGTGAGAGAGTCCTTGAATAATATCTTTATTTTCAAAACACTCGTAGATAGTTTTCTTTTTTTAAATCAACAACTCAGACAAATCGTACACATATAATGATAATGCAGTTGGTAGAAACGACATCAAATATTTTCATGTAGTAAGTGAATATGTAATAAAGAGTAACTGCAGGTTTAAAAATACAGTAAAACTAGTTTAGTACGAACACGGATATTGAGAATTCAAGGATATAGCGAAATTATCTTGGATCCCCAGCTATATAAATTTAACGAATTCCTTATACGAATATAACGAATTACGTATATAGGTCCCAGTGACTTTGTTATATACGTTTCACAGAGGTCACACGAACTGATTTTAAAATTTAGTTTAACTGTAAAAATATTGATATTAAAAATTGACCAGGATCAGTCTTGCGAACATTCTTGGTCTGGATGGATTTTTTAACTGATCAATTTGTGCACGAACTGTACAAGTGTTTTCAAATTCCAATATCTGCGCCAAACTGTTGCATGTATCTGCACCGTACAGTGCATGTATATAATATCCGTAATGCCGGTATGTTTTAAAATATATTTTTAAAGTCATTAATATTTTTTGGTTATAGCAGAATGTTGTCGTCATTGACTCTCGTAGTTTATTTCTATATCGTTTCAATATCAGCCCCCGGGTTTCAAATTGCAGAAAGCGCGCAATCAAAGACGCATATTTTTCACTAAACCACTTTATCATGAACTTCGATACCCCCATGTTAATTTGATGGGGGGGGGGGGGGGGTCCTGAGCTGGGTATTTTCCCCACATGGTCATATCTTTATTTTACAGTATTGTATAGGCCTATTAATTTTTTTCATTGAAAGAAGCTTCAGGCCAGTGTCAATAAATTACGCTATTCTTAGTTGTAAATTATACATATCACTTCGAATGAAAAACCACATTTTTATATTGCAAAACAATAAGATCATGTATCTTAATCCTCTTGTGCGTGTCATATATGCATTAAACAGGAATAAGAGTTGGGTTTTTTTTTCAGTGTCAATTTTAAATAAGAAATAAAGTTTGAGAGGGTTTTCTTGATTTCTATGGGGTTTTCATCAGGATCATTCTATGATGAAAAGCTCTTGGTTTCAGTTGCCGTGCCTAATTAACGACTAGTTCAAACTGAGCCGACTGCACTATAGAATCAGATAGTTCTTCTGAAATTTGATTTAAACATATTTTATTGATACATAATCAATTGGATTGGAAACAAGTTATTCCAACTTAGATTGTCCTCTCCAACACATAGAAAAGACAAAAACATATGTATACACGTGATTTACAACCAACAAATGTACAATACAAAAAAGGAGGAAAAAAGGTGCAGAGAATTAAGAAAAGGAATAGGAGTGCGAGGAGAGAAGAAAGAACAGGCCCGTAGGAAGGAATTTCACTTCGAGGGGGCACAACTATACATTTTCAGTTAGGGGGGGGGGGGGGGCACTATCAAGTACCAAAATTCCTTGACAAGCTAAAAAAAATAAAATAAATAAAAAAAGGTCATCAGACGTTATTATTGAGGAGGCACAAGCATATAGTTGCTATGTTTTCTATAGTATTCTATATATCGACAAAATTATTGGGGGAGGGTCGTGCCCCCAGTTTTTACGGCCATGAAGAAGGAAAGGGTTGTAAAAGATACAGAATGGTTACGCTAGTTATTTTTAAAAAAGAAATTTCATTTTTTTTAATTGACTTATGTATGGCTTTAACAATATTGGTATTATCTTGTTGTCCCCCGCTTTCACTGAAAGTGGGGGATATTAATTTGGGTCTGTCTGTCCGTCCGTCTAGCTGTCTGTATTTCTGTCTGTCTGTAACACTTTCGTTTCCGCGCGATATCCCGAGAACCCTTTGAGCTTTAGCAATGAAATTTTGCATACCAACTCCCTATGGCCTAAAAAAGAACCCTATTGATTTAGAGGTCAAAAAGTCAAAGGTCAAGGTCATAAACTCATAAATTCTGTCTGTTTTAACACTTTCGATATCTCGAGAATCCTTTGAGCTTTTGCAATGAAATTTTACATAGCAACTCCTTGTGGCCTAAGGAAGACCCTGATTTTGAGGTCAAAAGGTCAAAGTTCAAGGTCGTAAATTCATACATTCCGTCTGTGTGTATCACTTTCATTTCCGGGCGATATCTCAAGAAGCTTTTGAGCTTTTGCAATGAAATTCTATACCATAACTCCCTAGGGCCTCTCTCGTCCCTCTCAAAGCGTCCCGCCCCGTTTTTTTAATTATTATTTATTGTATTAAAAGTCGCTTGACACTATTTTTAGCACAGGGGCATGTGGAGAGTTATTACGTATAATACAGGTTGTCGGCGGACTTTATATTCTTATTACATCTATTAGAACTGTTTAGTAAAGGGTAAATTAGACACCATGTATTGTGTAAAATTTTGACAATATCGAACGTGAATATAAACATTATATGTGACCTAATGTTTGCATTTAATTTGCCATATAATCAAGTGATTCCGTTGTCTAGAGGTATGACTCTCGCTTAGCATGTGAGAGGTGCCGGGTTCAAATCCCTGACGATCCTTCTTTTTTCTTTTTTTTTGGGAGGGGAGGGGATTTTTTTTATTGCATTTACTAAATGATAGTATTCAGCATGTGATATGAAAAAAATTATGACGTCTGGCTTGTACAAACTCATAAAATCATTATTACAGTGTGATAAATATTCTATATAAAAAGTATCTTCTATTCACATATTAAGGAATAAGCAATCAAATCTTTATATCCATATTGGCATTTTTTATTTGCTTCAATATATATGAATACATTTAACAATTCTACAAATCCGGGGGGGGGGGGGGAGGGGGGGAGTCCAGCACCCCCCCCCACTCCCCCCACCCCCCGAAACTGTGCATGCTCTTCTTTTTCCCTAAGCGGGGGACACAAATTCTTTGAATTAGCTTGCTGACTAAAGCTTGGGTCCCCAAATAGAATTATGTCAAGGTCTATTGCTCCTCTGTTATTTTTTTATGGTATGAAATAATTCTGTTCTTATTTCAGCATAACTCTTACTGTACAGGAAGAAGTGTTCAGTGTTTTCATTGACATATCCACATGAACACTGAGTATTATCTGAAAGCCTAACCTTAAATAAAATCTGACTTAAGGACGCTTATATCGTGTTTCATTCTAGATAAAATTGAGTTTGTTTTTTTAATACAATAAGAAATATATTAATTTGGGGGAGATTCGCCTTTAAAAAGTTTTTTAAGCTTTTACACAATGAAGATTTCTAATCTCAGTAGGTAAGGCATTCCATGCTTGAATTTTTGATGGAAAAAATGAATTTTCTAGTAAGTTTGGTCTACACTGATGAATAATAATATTATTACAATTACGTAATTCATAATGGGTAGTTTGTGAGATTTCAGGAGGTAATAGATCTAATAGATATTCTGGCGCGAGATCATGTTTTAATTTAAACATTAAACATAATTTTATCTTTTCTCGTCTACATGTATACATGCAAACAAGTGTTTCCCATCCTGTTTCGAAATATAGAGACTTGCGAGGAGCATAAATTGGAAGGCCAATGACAATACGTGCAGCTTCTAATTGTAATTTCTCCAACCTATCACAATCAACTGCGGAAATGTTATCCCATACTTCCGATGGATATTCAAATAGGGGCTTAATAAATGTAATATACATCTTAGTTAAAAAAATCACGATTCAATGATAATTTCAATTTACGAACTACTATTTCTTTTGAAATCTTTTTTTAACAAATGTTATCGATGTGATTAGTCCATTTGCCAGAATTTGAAAACGTAAGTCCAAGATGACACTGAGTAGAAGATGGGACTATTTCTTGAGTGTCAAACGTAACACTTAGATTGGATACTCCAGCTTCTCTACACCCAAAAATTAATATTTTGGTCTTATCAGGATTAAATTTTACAAGCCAGTTTTTTGGACCATTCATTAATTTTTTCTAGATCATAGTTAGTAAGTCTCTCTATGTCCTGCAAGTTTTTAGATGTGTTCGACATAGATGTATCATCTGCATATAATCTAGAGAGACCCAAGAGTCCACATGGCAGGTCATTTATGTTGGCTAAAAAAGTAAAGGCCCAAGAACAGAACCTTGGGGAACTCCTGCTTTCGTTCTTCCCACTGAAGAACTTGATGATTTTATTTTGTCCTGTTGTGATCGACTGGTAAGATATTCATTTGACCAAGCAAGAACCTCTCCAACAAACCCATATTTTTCTAATTTATATTTTAAAGCTTTTAATCAAACTGTGTTAAATGCCTTACTAAAATCACAAAAGACAAAGCACGTGGCTTTTTTTATTGTCTAAAGCAATAAGATATTGTGATAAATTTCTATTAATAATACTACTAATAATACTACTAATACTAATACTTTTAATTGGGTATTTTAATTTTCTATTAATAATACTACTAATAATACTACTAATACTATTAATTGGGTATTTTAATTTTCTATTAATAATACTACTAATAATACTACTAATACTAATACTATTAATTGGGTAACGGTTGAATGGTTACGCATAAATCCAGCTTGTAGGTCATATATCAGTTTATGTGATACTAAATGATTATAAATGTATTTAAACATTACTCTTTCAATTTTTTTTCTAATACAACTCAATAAGGAAACCGGTCTGTAGTTGGATGGATTTGATTTTTAACCCTATTAATAAAAATATTAATTAAAGACAGGAATTACATTAGCATGTTTCCAACACATGGAAAATTCACAGAGAAAATAATCATACCCAAATAAACCCAAAGAAAATATAAATAAAAAACAAATCTTCATGACAATGACGTCAACAGCCTTCTGCATTGTTTGGCAATAATGATTTGAAAAGGATTTACCTCATAAGTGTAGATCATTAAAAAAAGCATTTAAGAATAAATACCATTGCATTGCAAGGATATCATAATAATATGTGTAAAAATGCTATACTCTTTCATAATGCCTTATTTTCCCCCTATTTTTTCTGATAATAGATTAAAAAACGACATGTGCATCGTTCTAGGAAAACAAAAGCCTTCCCGCTATTAATGTTAATTAATTAATTTATTTTTCGGATGGTATGTTCTTGAAACACTAAATTTGATAGAGATCACCCTCTACCAAGGTCGAAAGCAGAAATAAATGATCTCCAATATGATTTAAGAAACAGTCATTGTTTAATATATAAAAAAATTGCATGAAATATGGAGATAACAAAAAAAAAATAATAATCATACTCTCAAGTCCATTCAAGCAATACAAATCAGGAGCAGAATAAACATGGAACTCTAAATCAGAGGTGGGATCAGGTGTCATGGAGGTGTGAGCATACCCGGCCGACGAGTCACACCCGCATTTCCTCCTTGCCATGATCGGGATAAACGGAAAAATCCATTGACAACTCAGAGTGTAGATAATGGTCCAGCAATTAGCATAAAAAAAATTTCAGTCGACATTTGACTTAATGATATATTACATATGCAGACAAGGTCATTATATCGAGCATAGAACTTGCGAAATGATGACTTTAAACGAGACTGTTGATACTCGAAATACAGTCAAGGCAACATTTTCTACAAAAAAGGCACTGGAAACAAGGAAATTCAAGTTCAACCGTCTTACTTTCTAGCATAAAACTTTACTTGGGATACCTTTTTGTCTTCTTAAAGAATTTGTCCTTGGATTTTAATACGAGTGTCGTTCAATAAGTAATGCAAGTAATGCAATATACTGTACATACATCATAAATAAATGTAGTTGTATTTAATTTTATTTTTTCACAGTTGCAAATTTCTATTAAAAAGCTCCTAATCATAGAAAGCCCACTGATTTTTCGTATTGTCTTTGCAATTAGATGTTCATGTTTTAAAGGAAGCATGGTCGCTACACTAAGCTGAAAACTGTTTATAAATGATCTCTGCCAAGAAAATGAAAATGAGAGTGTGTGTGTAAAAACTGCTTTTTACATAAATCGCCGAAGAGCTTTAATTAAAGATATGATTTTTGTTTGTGGAAAAAATAATCTTAAACGCTGTGTAGCTTTCAGATGGATTCAGAAATTCAAAAGGAAAAGAGGAGAGTTAAAATAAAGCAATCAAACTGTTCAATTGAAATCTGTGGGGACACCAAAAAATATCTATGCTCTGTGCCACATGCGTATGATATCTGAAAATGCTAGATTTACGCTGAAAGACGTTGTTAAGACACTAAACATTTCATCATCACAACGCTTAATAGATTCTGACAAAGGAAAAAAAAAAATGATTATATTTCTTTCAGATTTGTGTCCTATTTTCTTACAAATGCCTTGAGGGAAAAACACGCGTGCGTTACGCAGCTATGTTAAGGCTTCCCGAAGCTTTAAAATGCGCTCAAAACATAATATGTCATTGCGAGGTCGGTTTTGGTTTTAATTTATTAGTATTGAACTTAGTACTTCCAATTTATATAAAAGGTTTCCTCGGCTATATATTAACATATTTGTTATGATATCACATGACATTGTTGATCACGTGAAGGTCATTTATAAGTTTTTGAAGTGTTTCATATAAATTGCTTTGGCGCATCTGATTAACACGATAATTATTAACAATTTGTTATATAAATAAACTCATCGTATCCTTGTGTATCCGAAATGTGCTTGGGAAAAGTCATGGTATTACTTTGGAGGTCCGTGTTTGCTCTGCTCCTATTTTGCATTGTTTTATGGACTTTTGAGCTTGAATACTGTTCGTTATCACCATATATTTCATTGGGTACAAATATTTCCTGAGAAATTCAACTTACCTTCAAATTTGAGGGTATTTTCCACATAATATCGTAATCTATATTAAAACAAAGCCAACACACATTTTTCCCAAGCAAGATTCAGTTAGATAACAACCTCTTCTTACAGATTTCCACAAAAATTCTCAGATTAATCCTCATTAATCATCTGCGCCAGACTCTTTTATACACACAAAATAAATTCAACCTCCAACCACGGGTATAAAACAGACTACATTTCAAAAGTGTATTTTTCATAAGCATTTTGAACATGCTGAATTTCAATCAAGGGTAGGTAAGCGGTGTATTTCTATAATATTCGAACATATAAGACTTAAAAAACCCTTAACGACCCGTGAATTTTGCAATAGCTATCTAGCATTTAACATGCAGTTTGAAATAAAGTGTAAAGTTCATGACACTCTCCCCGTCATAACACCTCAAGTTTGCAGTGACTTGACGTCATTTTCCATTATGACGTCATATTTTGGTAGTTGAGAGATGTGAAGGCACAGAGTGCACTGTAATATTCTACGGGAAGCCTTAACCTACCTGTGTAAATGTGCCAACAAACTACTTAAGAAGAGATATTTTAACAAAATATAAGATTTGATAAACTTGCTTGATGGATAACGAAAAAAGGTGCACTTTTTATAGCCGAAATATAAGATCAATAATAAAATGTGGAATCAAAGAAAAAGCTGTCATTTTATTATGGTTAAGAGAAGCAAATGATCCAAACATGTTTTATTAGTTTTCATTTTTTCAAGAGGTCCAGTAAAACATGTACATACATCCAAATGAAGGACTATCAATGATAACTTTTATGTTCAAATTGCACTAAGGAAAGTTAAACAGGTTCCCTGCAAAGAAAATCCAAATACCGGTCCCAGTGTAATTTTCCTGTACCTGAAAACATGTACAGCTGCAAATAAGCATAGAGAAATAAGTAAGATTTTGAAGAAAAGAAAGTATACAAGGCTTTTTCATCACCCATATTCGCTAGATCTCCGCTATTGTGAGATCTTTTTATCCCCAAAACACATGAAAACAATCAAAGGAATGTACCATATCAGATATGTCAACATGGGGAGTGATATTCATCAGTGTCTATGGGGTATCCCTAAAGATGAGTATGCTGAGGTTTTCTGGTCATGGGTATAAAGACATAAGACATATGTAAAGGGTACATGCAACAGGAAATGCTTTAAGGGATTGAAACTAGTAAGAATATGTATTACGTATTTTTCTTATTTTCAGACGACATTTTGCATTATTTAATGAACTACCCTCGTACTGATATTTTTTGTCATCATGTGACCCTCGATAGTAAGGTGGGCTACTAATTGAGTTTAAAAATATAAAATATCTAAATTATCCGAAAGTTTCAACGCCAAAGCAAAGAAAAATTACACTGCACAACATTTCAATGTGACCCTATGTATCTTTCTTAAAAATAATGCTCATTTAGTGAGATTTCTGGTATTATTTGGTTATTCAGTAAAAAAAAAAAAAAAAAAATACCCGTATTGTAGAAAAGAATTTCCCCTATAGTCAGCTCCCCTCCCACCCTCACCCCCAATCCCCGGAAAATGTACTATAGAGTAGGATTTCCTCCCGAAGGGAAATCTAATTTAAGAGTCAATTTTCCCCTCCTTTTTTCTCAGAGTAGAGTTTTCCCCCTTGTATCAATGCTTTAATCATATTGACAATTTCGCTAAAAGTTTATATGAAAGTCAACCGATTTTTTAGTGGAAATATGAATGCTTTCGATTTTAGAATTGTCAAATTTAGCACAAAATCTTAAAATAAATAATTTATTTTACATAAAAAAGAATTTATAAATTTGTCATTCAAAAATCGTAAGACTCACCTCTCCTGTCTAGAGGCGTAGATCCCGTTTGTTCAGGATTGTAAAATGAAAACCTTTAGTGATACGATAATATGTTTGCTCTCTAAAGACCCATAAAGGGATCTTTTTTACAAAGTTAAGGTATGTGAGGAAATTCTAAAATTTATGTTATTGATAGGTTTCAAAGAAAAAAAAAATAAGAAAATCAATCCAAGAAACACTGCTTTTGAAAGCTGAAGTATATCCCCTTGACCTCTTCGGTGCAATATTGAATTCGAAATCAGAGAACAAATACTATGTTAAGTTTTGCAAAATTTCATTTTTTAGAAAGAAATAAATGATCCATTTACACATATAGACTAACCCAAATATTTTAAAGTCCCCTGGCAAGTTTTTGCATAACATGTCTTTATATTAAATTATTTTGACCATAAAATTTGATCACTTTAAAGATAAAAAGTAGGAATACTTTTTTTCTCTCAATCAATTTTAGTTTAGTGGGGTGATTAGGTCCTGCTCTTGATCTTCATGTTTTCCACTTCACTGAAAAAAAGATTTTTATTTTCTGTATAATATACCTCTGATGCTTCCTATTAGCTCATATGCATAGAAACGCCAATCATCAATACCTACCTTAAAATCACATGTGAAAACACACTTCATATTGGGCCAACGTCGGTCCAGTATATCGGGCCTACAATGGACCAGTGAGCACAATGTTATATGCCATCTTGGTCCAATGTTACCAGTGTCGTTGACCCATTTTGGCCCAAAGTTAAATTGCTATCGGGGATTAAAACTTTTAATGGCCAGTACAAATTACCGTTATTTTAAAATATTATCTTGCAAGAGGGGATGCTTAATTACCCCTTTTAGACACCTGATACTACATCTGGAATTTCCAGAGTGGTCCTTGCATTATGCCCTCTTCACAGATTTGTATTGTGTTATGATTTTTTGACATGGATCACTGTTCTTTATTTTCACCGTTTTCGAACAGTTATCCTTTTTATGCACAATTTTCTTTATTATATAGCTAATAAACAGTCAATTTTATATATATATATATATATATATATATATATATATATATATATATATATATATATATATATATATATATATATATATATATATATATATATAATAAAAACAAACAAAAAGTAAAAGTCTAGAGAATTTTAGCGTTCAATATCTTGCCATTTTATTGAACGCTGAGTTTGTATCGCGTAAATGAGTATACCCGAAACATTCCGAATACGAGCGGTAAAATATCGAACCCCCTGTTAAATAAAAAAAGGTGTCTGGTCTATATCTCTTAAAGGCAGATTTATGAGAGGTTAGTGGCAGCTAGGTAAGATGTGTTTATTTTCACACAAAATTGAAATTATTTATTAATAATTTAGTACGCATTAGCCTCAATAAAACATCAATAAGCAAATCATACAGCTTGGTAAGGTCATTGTAATTATGCGATATTAAACACTTACAGGACAGACGTCAATTTAAATACCGATACAAAAATAAAATCTTTTTTATTTGAGATTTCACTGAAATAATTAATATAAATCAATGGGAGATGTTTATTTTAGCTATATAATAAAGGAGTTATTGAACTAAAATTGGTGAATATTGCCACTCGTTGGCTGTACAAATGCACTCGCAAACTCGTGCATTTGTACAACCAGCTCGTACCAATACTCACCAATATAAGTTCAATAACCCTGTAATATTAGTACAGTGAGTGTTATATTGTATGTCTAAAATATTAAATATGAAAAAGTATCCCTCACGCTAATTTTATCTATATCGTTAAGAATATGATAAATGATGCATCACTTATTAAAGAAAAACATTGTCCATTATTTTCTGTTGTCTTCTAAATTTGTTTAGCTGTCACTTATAAATTGAGTATATGCCGGTAGGTTCCGGAAAACTTTACTATCTATGTTTTAACAAGCACTTAATACACCGTCAAACACAGCCGTATAACTGAAGAGTTCATCGCAGCCCTTGCTGGAGTCATTGCTGGAGAAAAGGATTAAGAGCGTTAGAAGATACTCCCTGTAAAAATGTTGACAAAAATTGTCGGTTAGTATATTTTATTAAATTTGTCATTTGGAATTACAAATATGTACGCCATTTTACAACAGGGGTTGGCGCTTTCATTTATTTTCTTAAGATGTAAGTAAATTTTTTTTTTACTTCAACAGCGCATTTTCCATCTATAATCAGGAAGAATATACATGTATCATATATTCAGTGTGAAAAAATGTTACTAAACCTGTGAACAGATATAGCGCGTATATTCATCCTAGATATTGACTGCGATGTTTTGACTGGTATTCAAATGTGACCTATTTTGATTGTTTACAGGCAAAAGTAGGGAAGCCCGTGAATGACTCTGCAGTATCTTCTAGCTTTGGCTTCAGCTATATTGTTCACTCTCAAGGTAATAGGTGAAAATTTAAAAATGCTATTATGCATGATTTGATAAAAAGAAACACCTTCTTTTTATCTTATTTCAATGTCGAATTCCAACAAGTATTTAGCGATAATAAGGCAATCATGTACTCAAACGGTATACATTGTAATGATTGCATATATAACACATTTTGTCACACAAAAATGTAATTTGATGAAAATAAATATAATATACTTGAAAATCCAAGCGGGGAAGAAAAAAAATGTAGAATCATTTTCTCAGATTGAATCATGTATACTTATTAAGCTATTGACATATCGTAAAAAATATTTTTGTTTACATTACAGTATAAGACCTGTTTTGCTAAACAATGTATTGAATCATTTCCAACTATAAAAGGAGTGAAACAATGCCCGATGACAGAAGAAGCATGGCTGCATGCTGCCAAAAGGAAAAGGTGTGATGCACTAGCAAATATACAAACATGTGTCCCTGAGCCGGACAGATTCGTGTACCATTGTTTGGTAAATCAGTGGGGTAATGGGACGGTTGAAGTGTGCGCTCCAATATGGATTCTTACAGGTGATACTTCATATTATTGAAGGAAGGGCTTTACTTAAAAACATGAATTTGTTTAAAAATAAGGACAAATCGCTTTTGCTTGCTCAAATAGAGAAAATACCAGCAAATATAGTTTTTAGCTACTCTATCTTGGTCTAATATAATGCTTTGAATACGTGGATTTATTTTAAATTATGTCATACAGTGCAGATGATTTTTTTTTCTGTTTTGTGTCAAATTGTGGGTCAGTCTAACTAAACAAAAGCACCCTGAAATTAGGGTGCAGTGTATAGAGGGTCCTTAAGATCGAACCCTTTTTGCCTAATATTTTTTTTTTTAAAAAGATGTCATCACTGACCACTGACCAGGAGTATTGTGATTTTCTAATGATGTATTGTAGTGCACAAAAGAACGACAATTAAGCATTTCAGCCTTTTAAATGAAATGAATATGTAATAATTTCTGAGAAGTGAATTTGCATATATGCATTGCAATGCTACTACATTGAGGTTTCTTTAAATTGTTGATGTCTACTTTGCAACTATAACAAAAAGAGAGTAAGTATGAGAGAGAGTCATCAGGTATTTAAAGCAAGTAGCACCTGTCAGCTGATCGCACCTTACAGCAACCTACAAGCAGTAAAAATGATATGTGCTGATTTTGTTTTTAATTATCTTCTTCATGTATAATTAAACTTTGTAATTTGCAACATTTTTTTCTTTCCTTTTCGTTTTCACCGTAATCTGAATCAAAAAAAAAAAAAAAAAAAAAAAAAAAAAAAAAAAAATAATAATAATAATAATAAATTCAAAAATATATATATATTGTTAACAAGCGTTGTTGAACCAAAGTTATCATATCAATTCATGTCAAGCTTTAATGACTGAGTTTTACAAGATAAAACTGTTACTGCGATACTGTGCTACAAAGTAATAGGAAATTTGGGTAATAAAATGTCATCTTTGAATGATTACAGGGCACATTAATTTGGGTTCACATGATATGTTTTATATGAATTAGAAACTGGGAAAATATGATATTCTCTTACATGACTTCAGGCTGAATACTGTCTTTCATGGTTACAAGATATTGTGTTATGATATTGTCTCTCAAAATTACTGAATACTGTGGATAGCATTGTAATGCCATTCACAATTACAAGACACTGAGGATAATGAAATAATGTCTTACCTGAATTCAAGAGACTGTGGATAATTAAATGTATTACTGTCTTAAATCATTACAAGTCACTGTGAGTCTAACATGACTAAAGCACTTTCAATTTGGTAATAACATTGGATCTGACATGATAAAAAGACACTTTGGGTAATATTGTACTGTTTACATGAATAACAGGATCGCACGCGAGGTAGTCTATTACTTCTTACATAATTACAAGATATTTCGGATAATATATGCATTACTTCTTATATGATTATTAGACACTGTGTCTAATACGATGCTGTCTCACATGACTACAATTTACTGTGGATAATGTAATATTATATTACCAGATTCGGGGTACTTTAGGCATTGTGGCACTGTCTAACATGATTACAAGATATTATGTATATGATACTGTCTTACATGAATATTAGATACTGAGGGTGAATTATAATCATAGGATATTGTGGGTACTATGACACTGTTATTGGGAAAATCGTCAACGATGTTCAGAAGGACTGTACAACTGATGTTAATTCCTGTCCGCTTAGGTACAATTCCTCGGAGTCTTTCAAATGTAAGTCCTTTAATGTTTTGTTTAAAAACTATAAAATACATTTACGTTCTAAAAGTTAAAGACAAGAGAGAAAAAGTATGTTTTATCTTTTTTTTTTGTTTTTTGTTTGTTTGTTTTGTTTTGTTTTTTTGCAAACTCGTAATATGTAATTTGAATCGTTAATGTATATATATATATATATATATATATATATATATATATATATATATATATATATATATATATATATATATATATATATATATATATATATATATATATCAAAAATATCTATATTTAAATTTTTGTAAAACATCATAAATACGAAGATAATAATTCAAATGCTTAGAATGGTTTTACTTTTTAAGACCCCAGATGCTATGACGTTAAGAAGAGTAAAGAAAACACACTAGGGGATTGTAAAAGGTAATAAAAAGGATCTGTATTTGTCTTTCTGGACATCATCTTTTATTTAAGTTTTAAGTTAATCACATTCATTACTATTTCAGCTCAACGGAATCGCAGAATGAGTGGATGATAATAGCGATTATTCTTGCTATATGTTCCTGTATAATAATTGCTGTTATATGCTGGTGGTCAAGACGAACAACAGGTATGTCGAATTTTATATCGTTACTATGTTCTGTCTCTATTGATTATATATTGCTATATCAGGAATATCATCTTCATTTTCAGGAAAATTTGAATTGAGAAATCATCAAAGAGGTACGTATTTCTTTCTAAAGATACAATGACATGAATCTTTAAGAGTGCCAATTTTGAACATAATGGCAGCTTTTAAACCCATTATTTAACGTTTCCAAAATGTTTTAATGCAAAACTGGAATTTAATGCGTGTTTGTGTGTGTGTTTTTTTTTTTCTAAAAAGGCCAAAATTCACACGGACAAGCTCAGGTTAATGGGGAAGAGGCTTTACCTTTGAATAATGAAACTTCAGATGGTACGCTAAAAACTATTTTTTTTGAAATTAATAAAACGTAATTATAAATCGTAAATGATCTCTTGTAAAAGAATGCATAATTAGAAAAGATATGCTATCTTTGACATGATCTATGACACTATGCAAAAGTTAATTTGATGTGGGTAGCAAGGAGAGAAAAAATAAAAACAAAACTAATGACTAAGAAAAGACTGCAATGTAAAGAGCTAAAACTTTGAATAATTTTTGAGTGAATATCATTATCTATTAAAGCTTGTGGAGCTGTTTCAACCAAGGAGGACGCACTCGACGAAAAACGGTTAGAATTGACAATAAATGTTTTATATTCTTCTCTAAATATTTAAAAGGTAATAATAAAGGTATATTTGATTTTCTTCTCAACATTTCCTTGTAGGACAAGTGGCAATATAACATCAATTGAAGTCTATGGCAGAGGTAAGGAGGTTCATGATCAACAATATAAATATCATAAAACTTGAATATATATCAACATTTACGTGCAATTTTTTCGCATGATATATCATAATGAAAAAAAAAAACAAAAAAACAACAAAATTGATTATTGACAAGACTTTTCTGGCAATACGTATCTAAAACAAGTAAATGTTAGACAAGCTAGAAGCTGCATACTTTGCAAATCCTGACATTTTTTTTTATCACAGCAACTAAAATACATTTAAAAATCAGAATTTATACGACTGGCAATGTTTAATTAACTCTGCTTCTCTCGTTGTGTTCGGTTAGATCTTCAGCAAATGTAAACAAGTAAGATGTCATGAACTGTTTAATAAAGGTCGTATAATTTGATCAATATTAAATCATATAATAAAACAATTATTACTGTTTTTCAATCAATACGATGGTTAAACCACATCACATGAGGAGTATGATATTCACCATGCACGAACAGTAATAAATGTAAAATATCTTTTTTTTAATACTGTGTGGGCGTACATGTAATAAAACACTTCTCTCGTTTAGAATTTGTATACCAAGCAACACCATCGATCCATGTTTATAGCAGGTAAGAGTTATTTCAAGAGTTACTTCTCTTGTTTTTTTTTAATCTTTAATAATTTAACATACAAATATTCCGACACATAAAAGAGCATTAGTGGTACATTTGTTTTATTTACATTTTTTAAAATCTTGTTCATTGCTAAAGAGAGTTACATATGGTGTTTATACCTTCTGGTTACCTTTTACTTTTTTTCCAGTGGAAGTTCAAATTATATAAACTCAGGTAAGCCTTTCTATTTATCTTGTTTTTTCTATTTGTGATATTTTGCTCTCACTTCTTTAGAAAAGGAATTTTGTATAATTGGAGTTTTTTTCTTTCATTTTCTTATTTTCTCTATTTGATAATTTATACAATAAAAATCAAATATGATTTAAATGTGTATAATTTTTGCAGACCAAAAATTGAAAAAAAATCAAAGAATATATATATATATATATATATATATATATATATATATATATATATATATATATATATATATATATATATATATATATATATATATATATATATATATATTGTATTTAAAATTCATTCTTAATTGTGCGATAAAAATAGAATGAACATCAGGTAGAGCCGATTGAATGACTTTGATGTACGAGGGTTGTCCAAAAAGTTCGTGGACATATACTTAATTTTCTTTATAAAGTCCGAAATGGCAAACATGTGCGATCTTAATATAGACCATGATTGAGTAAATGTACAAAAAATTAAAACACTGCACACTATTTACTGAACATTATAGGTGTAAATACTTTGTATATGCAAGTCGCACGGGCCAGTCTGACGTAACGCTTATTTCATGATAATGTCAGAAATATGAATTTTGAATTTTTATCGCATGTTCATAGACGCACGCTATTTTTCTTTATTATGCCACATTGCCAAATGTGTGCAAAAATATTTATGCATAGATTATAATTAATTTAAATTTTAAGATTCAAAACAATGCACAATAATTTACGAGCGTCATCAATATCAACACTTCGTAAATACACGATGCACAGCCCAGCCCGACGGCGCTATATTTATAACAACGTCATGAATAGAAATATATCCTATTTTCATCAAATAACAGTGGTTTCCACTTCTTGTAGTGTCTCCGAAATTTTACACACCGTTGAAAAATCGTATACACCAATTACAAATCACTAGACTAAATATTTTCCAATAAATTTAAGTTGTTTGAATAAATACAGATCCTGAAACGTGCTACTACCCCAAAAAAGCGTGTGACTTTCGTGCGCTTTTCGTTTCGTGCAAACCGTGTAGCGTTTCGTGTAAACCGTGCAGCGTTTCGTGCAAACCGTGTAGCGTTTCGTGTAAACCGTGCAGCGTTTCGTGTAAGCCACAAAGCGTTTCGTGCAAACCGTGTAGCGAGCGTGCGAGAAGCGTGTGAGAAACGTGCGACTTTCGTGTAAGAACCGTGTGAGAAACGTGCGACTTTCGTGCAAGAATCGTGTGAGAAACGTGTACGATTCTTTCGGAAGTCCTTTTATTTTAAATATGGCTATCAATGTATCAACATGTCATTCTGTGTTGTTTGTAACTAATATTATTCGGATATATACTGACGGCATTTTAAGGGTGAAAAAAAAAATACGGAAACAAAATAAAATTACTCGGTAATATATTACATATTTGTTTGATTTTCTTTCTTTTTTATTTCAATAACGCTGGGCGGAATATGTGTTAAAAGTAATAAATTATATGCACATAAACTTCAAGGTATTTGATTCACTACATTTTTAAAAGGGAGCAATACTGAACATTTTTCAAAGAAAATTCATTTGGAATCCGGTCTTGTCTTTTTCATTCATTAATTTGAATCTCTTCACCATTTTACAATGATGGGATATAGAGATTACAAGAACATATCGGTCATTAATACAAAATAATAGATAGATATTGCAGGAGTGAAAAATAAAATGCAAAATTTAGTGCTTTGCTATAAATGTAAAGTATTGGAATTATAGGCCGGGGAGCACAGTTAATTGATTTTCTTTATAAACAAACATAATTTTCTTATATTACTAGATTGTGATACAAATAATTTTGAAACGATGAGTCATTTCTGGTCTTTTTTATGCATAAAATTGGTTGATTTATAATAGTCATATAAATGAATTATAACCCACATGCATCGGCAAATACAGGGTTAAATATTTACGGGAGGGGGTGATCAAATGAAAACACAAATTGAGTTTCTGTTTTAAACAAGTGTTTTATTGATCATTTTCTTTAAAAAAAAAAATTGTTTCTTTCGGAATGCGCCCGATGCACCCCTTAAAAATATACTGGAATCTTCTTTACGCTTTCAACACTCTTCTTACGACTGTGATCAAGGTCATTTACAACAGCGATCACGGACTCCGCGTGCCAGGACTGAAACTTGTTCTGCTATTATCTCTTGTCAATCATAGCTCCGATGACACCCGACAATAACGATTGATTTTTAATTCGTGAAATTGAACGTTTTTACTAGTATTTAATGGGTATAAATAAATACCTGTGGGTCTTATTTCTTTAATTTATCCGATTGTCTGTAAACAGTGAATGAATTTGCCAGTGTATTCGTGAATAAAATTATAAAGAAATAAATTCTGAATAATTATACATTAGTTGTTTTATTAATCACGCAGTTCTAGATTTTATTATTTTTTTTTTTAGTTTTTAGGACATTGGACATGTATACATATATATTGAAGGTATTGTTAAGAGCCGCGACTATTGATTACATAATTATCGATTTTTTTTGTCTAGACGGGGTTTGAAATGGTGGTGGGTATATTGTTTTTATAAACACAATGCCTCAACAGAGAACTAAAGAATTACAATACCTACCCCCCCCCCCCCCCCGGCTTTTCTACCATATAAAATTTTAATGATAAATTAAAGTTTAACTCTATAATGAAACGATATATTTACCATTCTGAATAATGTGCATGTATCGGGTCCCGCTGGATATGGATATCCTTTTTTTTCTTAGAACGGGCACTTGTTTCTATGATAATTTTTTTTCCCGATGGTATACTTACTGAAACAACTGCCTGTTATATTTAACCATGTAGAGATTTGAAGATACAACAGTAAGATCTCGGTATTCTACCCCCCCCCCCCACCCCCCCCTTTCCTGCACAATGTTCCTGTTTGATACAGTTTACTTATTACCTTTGCAAATTCTAAACAGAACCTTATTTAATCAAATGAAATTATTTTCTTTTACTAAATCAAAAAATGTATCAATCAATCAATAATTAATAAAAGGGGGAAAAAAATAAATCCGTTTACAGAAATCATACGCAATTAAATCATTTTTTTTTTTCAAATCAATAACTGGGTTTATTTATCAGTAATAAAATGACATTTTAAATATCAAACTATAATTGTTAAAACATTAAATTTTGTAAAAGATTATGAATTACAAATATAACAATTTTTTTTTTCAGTGCGTAATTTAGAGTCTAGTGAAAAAAGGTTTGTACACAGACGATGATAAGCATTTCACCGCGCGGGTCACATACTCAGTGACAACTATTAATTAATTACAACTGAACATTGAATATTTTATCTGTTAATAGATAAGGTTAGCGAGTTTTAATCTAAACTTAATCTGAATGATTGCAAATCTTAACTAATCTTTGATTAATCCGTAATAATTAAAATAAAGTCCGAGAGATCCCGAATAGAAAATCCAGATCGAGGCCAAAGCGTGCGAGAATCGTGTACAAAGCGTGTGAGAAACGTGTACAAAGCGTTTCGTGCAGGCTTTCGTGTAAACCGTGCAGCCTTTCGTGCAAAGCGTTTCGTGTAAACCGTGTAGCGTTTCGTGCAAACCGTGTAGCGTTTCGTGTAAACCGTGCAGCGTTTCGTGCAAACCGTGTAGCGAGCGTGTACCGTTCGTACAGCGTGCGTGTGGGGTAGTAGCACGTTTCAGGGTCTGTAGTTTGTTTTTGACGACGTTTCAACCATATTAACAATAATTGTATGATTGGACGCTGTCCCGTTCGGATGGCCGACATCGCTTTTTCTGTCAATTTTTGAAACATACTTCTTGCGGTTTTCACTTAATATTTTCATTGTCTATTTAGTAAGCGATACTAAAGGTATCAGAAAATGGCGATAACCGCTTTATTTGTGATAATTTGAATTTATATTCAGCTTTGACTCGTTTTAAAAAGAAAATAATCATTTCAATCAGATCACTTTATTTAAAAGTTCAGGCATTTTAACGCTGGTCCGTGCGCACTATCGGCGACCTTTAATGACCGACATTTTCACAAAAATATTAAGTTCAAACAATAAAAACCAAACTATTCCGACTTGGATTTTCATAACTAATATTTTGGTGTACAATAAGCACATCTTGAGCCATTCATTTTGGCAAAAACGCCATTGTCCACGAACTTTTTGGACAACCCTCATACATTATGAATAAAGACACATTGGCTACAAGAATATTGACTCAATATATTTGTTCAGTAAATGATGCGATTAGTTTTGGGACTTGATTGAAAATTCATCAAAGAAATAGATTTTTTTTATTCACATTGTTAACAAATCAACAAAAAGAATTATAAAAACAATCGAAAACTGAATCATTTATAACCATTAACCAGGTATATTGCATGTCAAATTGCCTAACAACTTGGCCAGGAAATATAAATGTACGAGGGTTGTGTTGTCCCAGAAAAACGCGAACTTTTTTCAATATTTTTCGTTTCACTAATATTATAAAGTTAAAAATTGGCATGCACTATAATCAACATTTTTTACATAATTCACAGAAATTTCAATAAAATATCTCTATAAATAACATTTTCTCTCTGATAAATCACCCATTCAAAGTAGCTCCCGGCGCAACACCGACGACGTCAGAACGTAGCTCATGGAGTTTTTGGATTTGTTCAGGAATCGTGCGTCTTTAAAAATTCGTTCGAAGCAGAAATTCGAAACTGCATTTGATTATTTTTAGTAACCGAGCTATCCATTTCACGCGAACTACAGTTAAGAATAAATCAAGGAATTTATTCTTATAATAGACAATTTTCCAACCCCGATCATAAACTTAACTACTTGCATAGTTAACACCGTCTCCACGTATAACGTCCAGCGCTAGACTTCAGTCTGTCGTCATTTTGGTTGGTCTACCAGACGCTTCTTCCATGGGATAACCAGTCCATCCATCTTTGAACCTCTTTTCCGACTTTCCTTGCCCGACTTGGCCGTTTTTGACAATATCTAATAGTGTTTTGTCATATAACGTCATATTTTTTTGTTATTTATGATGTCAAAGTATTAATTTTTTACACACAAGTACTTTAGATCGTACAGTTTCTATGGATGTAATTTTTGTTACATTATATTTCCGTATAGCCTTGTAATAAAGAAAATTTTAGATGGCAATGTTAATTCTGAAAGTCAAAAAATTGCCGTGCGCCGACCACTGATATTTAACACCCTTTAAATGCTGTTTCTAAATGCATGTGACATTCCAACTTTGCAGTATTTGGTAAAAATGACGAAAATATCATTTCCCAATATTGTGCCAGAAATGAATAATTTTGGTAAGGTAGTTTATGAAATATTAAAAAAGTTCGCGTTTTTCTGGGACAATCCTCGTATATGCTATTCATTTTGGATAAGAGAAGAAGTTTGTTTAACTTCCCTTCGAGAATCTTTTACTTATATTAAAAGGCCACGACTTGCCAGTAGAGGGCTGCAAATTTAGCCCCGTATTCGGCACTTAAAACCTTTGAACTGTGAGGTATCTTTTTGTGCCAGTACCTTCTACGACATTGGACCTCGGTGTATGTTGTCTTATTCGAAGGATCGGTCTCAATATCCCACCGTTCAATTCACACCCGCGAAGTTAGGATTACTTTGGCAACTCTAGAGCAAATGAATAGATCATTGTTATCTGTAAAAAGCTCAATTTTTGCACCTTTCTTTTTTTCAAGACCTTCTTGACACAGCTACTTCAGATGGAATGGAGACGGATAAGGGAGAAAATGCACTTTCAGAAAGGTTGAAATTTATTATTATTATTATTATTATTTTACAAATCATATAAATACATTTACTTAGATTTCTAAACACTTCTACCCATAGAATACAAAAACGGGAAGCAGCAACAAAATAATGAAAATAATATTTAACCGATACATTGTATAGCGTAAAATTTTAAAGAGGAACAATTTTTGTTTACCATAAAAAATGAGAATCTTTTGAATATTTAATTGATTTGTTTAATATTTTAGCTATCCTAGGATGCCAGATACCTTCAGTGAGTTACCATAGCAAACTGAATATTTTCTGACGTCATAGATAATTTAGATCATTTTCTGTATTTCGTAGACAATTAAGATAACGTTCTATATTTTGATCAAAACAAATATATTGCATTCGATTTATAAATTGAAAAAAAAAAAAATAAAAATAAATAAAAGTCATGGAAGAACTTTCTTTTATTTTTCTCAGATCAGCTTTTAAGAATAGGATCTTAAGTTTCATAAATGTTTTAACCTTTAAGGTACCAAAAAGAGACGAAGAAGAAGGAAGAAAAATAAACATCATATAGGTAATACTTTGTTCTAAAAACATGCAATGCAAACACTCTCTTCAGAAGATATCTTGGGAAAAAAAATGAAATGGATATGTCTATGAATGTTTGTAAAATATTGAATCACTGAGAAATGACTGAAGTGTGTTGTAAGTAGCCTTTTAAAGCTGAATTAAAATCTATATATACATGTATGTCATAGCAAGTTTTAGCGTATGGAAGTCTTCCATATCATTCAAAAATACTCTAACATTCCTCTTTAATAAAAAGAAGATTTATATTAAGGTATTTCCACCATCAATTTTAATGGTTCAAAGTAGGAAAACTTCATTTATTTTCACAGAATATAGTTTAAATTAACAAATAATCACAAAAATGTATAGGTTGCCATATTTTTAAGGCACAAGACGTAAATAAACAGAAGTATATGTCAATATGAAAAATAATACATTTTTAGTAAATAGTATACCGGTAATAAAAATTATGTAAAAACTGGTTCAAATACACTATTTGGAAGTTAAAAGTTCCAAAATAATTGTTTTTTTATAAATATATCTGAAATGTGAATATCAGGGAATTCATTTTACATTGAAAATACAATGAAGAAAATAAAATGCCTGAATGAAGGTGCATGAGAAGGAGTTATTGCCGTTAGCAACATTTTTAAAAGATCAAATAATTGATTACGTAAAGGAAATATATATTTTATTCAATATCTTACTTAACAATATTTTTTACTACACCTATTGAGAAGCAGTATTTATCTATTGGCTATGAATATAAATTAAAAACAGTTTTGGCAAAAACCTGTGAGATCACAGGAGGATGGAAATACCTTACATGATGAATCGTGAAAATGAAATGAAATACGAATATAGTAAATCTTTGTTTTTGTTTCTTTAAATATTGCACATTTGGAATTACAAATAGAGCATTATGACAGTTATCAAACTGATAATATTGTAAATCTTTTCCCCTTTAAATATTGCATATTTAGAATTTTGAAAAAGCATTATGACTGTTGTCAAACCATTAATACTAGGTGAGAACACTAATCATATATTCTGCTCCACCTAATATATAAATAATTCAGCGTGCATGTTTGATTTTTGCTGGAAATAGGCGTTTTTCCTCCAGAGTTCCATAAAAATTCATTCTTCTGATTTTCTTTATAATATTTTCAGACGATTTTCGTGTGAAAGGAAAAGGGGGTAAACAATAAGGACATACTTTAATCCGAGAGAAGGTTTGTTTGTAGAGATAAAAACACTTAAATTTGTTGGATGAGGAAAATAAAATAAGTTTTCTGTTTTACAAAGCAAATACAATATATTCAAAAAAGAAGAAAAAATGTATATATATGCTCGTATAAAGAATTTACACTACAATTAAATATTCGTTATTAAAATCATGTCCTTCACGTCCTTTTTCAGGAGGGCAAGGGCACTGATATCCATCAGAGTCGGTGTTTTCATCAATTACTCGACTAGGCTGCTCACATTTAGGCATGAGAAGTGTTGATGGCTGATGGTTCTGCGGAGGATATCTGTCAAGCTGAGGAATCGTTGAATCTTCCTCATCGTTTTCAATTGTTTCGTACGGATTTGCCTCAGATTGTTGATGTTCATCATAGGACATTGTGTTTGACTCAGGGACAGGCAGTCTTAATAAGTTTTTATCGTGTACAAGCGCTTGTATTGGTTCGTAATATACAGGAACGTTTTGATCCTTTACGAAGTCATTTACAATAACTCCTCTTCTTTTCCGACATTTGTTTATTGCATAAATAGCAGCTACCATAAAAGATACTGTAAATCCTATCGCAAGAATTAGGTAAAGCGGATTGTTGATAAGTAATTGATCAGATATATTGCTACGGAATCGCACATTATTGAAAATTCCCGAGGATTCAGTTGACTCTGAAGAAGAGTTGTAAGATTTGGATACTGATATATTCTTAAATAATGTGACCTTGGTGAATCTTTCCTCGAGAGAATTGTTAGTAGAATATTTGATGGTTGTGATGCGCTGTGTTCCTATGTTAAGCTGAGAAATAGTAGATTGAAATGATGTGTGCTTTTCGGTGGTCATATGCCTAGCCACTGTAGTGGTTTCTCTAGTTGTGTTCTTGTATATTGCTGAAACAGATAACTATATCGATACTATATAAAGTTTACTACTCTTCTAGTTTTTTTTCTTCCATTTTTAACTTCACGGTTGTGGTTTTTATTAAAAAAAATCTTCTCTCTCTTTCTCTCATACTTGATAATAAACCTATTGAGATAAATATAAGTGTTATTAAGGAATTTCTACAATTAGAGCGTAAGTTAAGGAAGTAATAAATATAAAATTATTACTTGAAATATGTGCACATCCGGTTTTCCTGTCACATAATTGTTCATCACACAAGCAGAATAATTGGCAATTGACACCATAATTTGGATATCGGCATTCATGAAGGCAGTTTACTCCAAAATAACCGGGTTGACATTCTGAAACTCAAAATAGAAAAAAAGGTGTCTACTTTTTATTTTGATTGTTAAAGGAAATAATTTAATTTTTTCTTTTCATGCCCTTTGTCTGATTTAACCGTTTGAGTACTTTGTTGAATGAACGGTCTGTAAAATTTTTATGTATCAATATTTGAATGCTCCTTTTGCAAATGACTAATCTTAATATTTTTTAAAAATAAATTTTGTCTGGATACAATACTGAGATTTACCTTTCGATTGCGAACATCCCGAGACCACGTGACAGACTGATGGATCACATTTACAAACATGTTGACATCCTTTGCCATAACTTGGGTACCTACAATTGTGGGAGCAATGTTGTCCTATGTATCCCGGGAGGCATTCTGAAAGGAACACGTTTTAATTGTCTAGCGCAAGGTTTATTTTATTAAATAGATTTTACATTTACTAAGACAAAAATTAGAGTAAAATAGGTCACACATTTGCTCATGGGAAACAAACTACCAAACAATGCTTAAAAATGTTACCAGATTTAAAACAGAAATACAGCTTTAATTTCATACTGAAACTGACAATAATTATTTGAAGCAGGAAAAACTTCAAGCAAAATAAAAGAGTTTCAAACCTTTGCATTTTCCATTTTGGGCATGTCTGAAAAATATTATATTTATCATTGATAATAATATCTTGTACCTTATAGTTCAGGCAATGGTAAAATGTCTTTTGTTGTGAGAGAGAAATTAAAACAAATCTTACCCAATACAGTTCTTAATGGAACAAAGCACAATCTTCAACGAAACAAAAACAATGCACAAGAAAAAGTACATCTGTAACTGCTGCATCTTTTTGGAGCAATTATCAAACATCGATTCCTTGTGTAAGTCATTCGAGTTATAACTTTACAGAAAAAAGACTGTTTTGCACAAATATTTCAATTGCTTTTATAAAACAGGAAGTTCAGTATTTTTATAAATTTAATAATTGGAGTTCCTGAGTACAATCATCATCTTATTTCTTAATGATAGAAAAATTATTTTTAAATTATAATATACATTTAGAATATTAAAATTGCTTATTGTTATCTTTCAACTTTCATATCGTCAATATATATTCAAAAACAGTGTAAAAAATATTATCTTAAAACGTCATTCAGAACGTTCTTAATTGACTGCCTGAAGATATTTTTTTTTCCCTCTGAAATTAAAATATCGAACTTTAAAAGGAATTATAGATGCATATATTTATATCCATTTTTTGAAAATTTTTATCTAAACTTTAAACTTCCAATTACGGACTTGTGCTATCTATGTGCCTATCTCCTAGCACTAAATATGTAACACAAACTTAACAAATACTGTAATAAACGTTCTCTGGCGAATATTATTGTTTTATTGTATTTGTTAAGATGGAAGGACCGTTTGAATGGGTTTATTATATACTACTAGCTTTTTGTAATCCGTTAGAAAATATCCATCACGCTCAATAGTGTCACTAGATGTACGCTTATATCCTTTAATATGGTATAATAATATGCTTTGATATTCAATTTCTTGATTAGAATTAAGTTGGTTTGTCATTGCATTATCGAAAATTTTTTTCTTAATATGATTTAAGAATTTGATAGTTTCATTGATTTACAAAAATCTTTATCATACGTATAAATGATTGTGCATAACAAAAGGGTATTGGTAAGGAACATACCATTGAATATTCGCAACAATATATAGTTTCCTTTTTTCTAAATTTCCAAAATACCGATCAGTATGATAAACATCGAAATAAAATATTAGTACTAAATCTGTGCAAGAGTACTTTTCAAAGGACAGTTGAAGCTTGTAGCTTTATTGTTCATGATTCCTCAAGAAATGAAAAAAAAAAAAAATAAAAAAGATGCTACCAATTTGACTAATTTTTTTTTTTTTTTTTTTTTTTTTTTTATAAACATGCATTTCATCATATAAGGAAAAAAAAACAAGCTTAATTAAATAAAAGCGATTTTTCAGAATATATGAACAAGAAAGGTTTAAATGCAATAAATATATGTTCTGATGACATGAAAAATCTGTCATATTTATTGACGGCTTCTCATTTCCTGATAATCACGACACTGTTTTGATATTTTGTATCTATTACTAAAATTATAATTTTTATTACCATTGGCCGTTTAATGTATGTACATGAAAAAAAAGTTTGACATTTGTTTTAATTTAAATCAAAACATTCACTCATTGCTAATTTGTTGATGTATTGCTATTGGACATTTTGCTACATATTAATAATTTATTAATTCTTTGTGTTAAGGTCATCTGTAACAGTTTTCTTTTCATTCTATCGATCATATTATCTTTTGCATAAACGTGAAAAAGTTCAACCTGAGTTATATTTATCTTTTGTGATATTTATCAAAAAGACATTTTTTTCTTGTATTGGATTTTTTTTGCACATATTAGAGGACTAACAGTCCAACGTATAAACATATTATAGATGAATAACTATTAATAACTACAGACATATAAACATTTTATAGATAACTGATTTCTAATATATAAATTTTTTATTATAACAATTTATTATGCTAAGTATTTTTATTGAAATGTAACAATTATTGATATTTTAGCTTACCAGAAAAAAAAATTAAGGAGATTAATCACATAATAACACCGATGAGTTTATAAAGTGACTAAGCTTCATATTCCTTTACAAAAGTATACAACAAAGTGACAAAACTAAGCAAAACTTAATAACAATTACACATACAATTAAGCTAGTACATGTATGAACAAAAAACTAATATAATGTACGATTGAATATGACAACAACGAATATACGATGTATATACTGCCTTAAAACAACAATAAACAACATTTTTACAAACTCTGATTTTCTTCCAAAAACATACGATTAATGATAGAATACAGTAAAACTCGTTAAGTACGAACACGGATATAATGAATTTACGGATGTAGGGAAGTTTTTATGCAATCCCTGGCGAAATTCTTTATAAAAATCTATATTGCTAAGTCGCTATGTATACTTTAACGAATTTGTTATATGGATACACATGTATAACGAATTACGGATATAGCGAAGTAAATTCTCAGGTCCCCAAACTTCGCTATATTCGAGTTTTACTGTATATCATTCTGGTGTGTAGAGACCTTGATAAAATTATTTTTAGAATTATTTCAACTTGCATAAGAAAACTGTTTATTTGCTATAAATAATGGACAAATCAACATTTTTTGTATATCCTTGGTATTAACCCCTCCAATACTGTAGAATTAATTGATTATAGAATTTTCAACTGACAGCAGTTCAAAATATACCGGTTGTATTTCAGTAATTTTAGATTTAAGTGTTTTAACTTTACACAGGTAGGTACCAGTCACCCAAATAGGATATAATAACCCGTTTCGGATATAATATCCCAAACGGGATATAAATAATTTACAGTATAAAAAATAAAAATGTAAATTTGGCTACAAATGTCATAAATCTGCATTAAAATACTTCAAAAGGAAAAAGTTTTAGCAAGCAGGTTTTTTCTGCAACCCGACAGTTTGTAAGATTGATCCCCAGGAAGTTAAAGAACTTCCGATGGATCAATCTCCTTTACAATGGGCATACAGAAAAACTTGTTAATCAAAAGTTATTCCTTGATAAGCATCTTGATGCGGATTGATGTTATTTAGAGCCCAAGTATTTTTTTTTTATTTTTTGCAAATAAATTTATATCCCATTTGGGATAAAAATCCCAATCAGGTTATTATGTTCCTTTTGGGAGATTGGTCACAACCTGTTAAAAGTTAAACTGTTATATTTCATTTCCTACTATTCCCAGCTGCAATTTGTATACTAGGAAAATTTTGCTTGTTTATTAAGATTATTTTCCCCAAATGAATTTGTTTATTGACTTCGACAAAAAGAGACTTTTAGATTTGGAAGAAAGTTATAAAGTAAACCACAGTCTGATAAAAAGTTTCAAGCCGTTATGGTTAATCAATGTAACACATTTTAAATTAACTATAGTCACTACAAGTACAATTCAAGATTCTATCAGGTCTACTTGGCGGTTTTGAATGCCTAAAAGTTAATGACGATGAGTCTGTTAGGATGTTTTATTTGCAAGCATAAATTTGAAGTAGTATTCAAGTACTGCTGTCATTTTCAAAAGCCTTATCCCTTTCCCTTACTACACATTCTTTTCCAATGTCTTTCTTAGGATCTTTGCTATTTAACCATTTTAAGAATTTACGAGTACTACCTACATATTCCCGTGTACCTATTAGCACAGGATGTCAATTTAAAGCGTCATAGACGTTTGGATTCTCGGTCATCATTTTTGTTTCCTCCTAACTTTGTGATTTTGAGAATATTAATGTAATCATTTTCAGTGTTGATTTCGTTCTTTTTGTCTTTGGAATCGCAAGTTTCCCTTTCGTCCAGATCTTTGTACAAGCTATTCCTTTCAGCTCGACTTTCATATTTGACATGTCGGTGTCTTAACTTCTTTCGTATTTTTCAGATAGGGATTCTTCACATTTTTAGATAGACTTAAATCCAACGGCGAGAAGTATTAAGCAAAGAGCACCCACAACACCAATGAGAATCTGAGTTGTTTGTGATTCCTACTTTGATTTGTTTGGTTTTTGCAGATTTCAGCTCATCTAGTGTCTTTTTAGCAGGATGTGTAGTTTGTTTCGGAATTGGATGAAGATTGTCCCTAGATTTTAAGTCAGTTATCTTTCTAGCTGAGTAAGTATGTTCTTTTATAACTACATTAAGACCGTATCTTTATAAGTGGGAAGGCGCACTACAGAAAAAATAAAAGAGCTTGATCAAGGAATTTTTCATATGTCTGTGACACAAGAATAAAAATTTAACCTATATGATATGAAGTTTCCAAATACCTTTACAATATTTATTCATATCATACCACTTTAAAAAGTATACATGAAATTTAAGAGCGGGACTTTATAAAAAAAGTTGAAAGTCTATATATTTAATTCCGTGGAAGAAATATGTTCTAGTACTAACGTGGACATTGTAGTTTACACTGAAAAAATAATTAAAAATATCAGACACATTGTTTAATATACATTTGGTAATTGCATAGGTAGATAATATTAATATTCTACTGTAAAGTATTTATTCGAAACCTGTCCAATCTTTGCATGCTGTAGAGACGTGTATGTCACAGTATTCCTCTATATAGATGCATATGTTTTGGCATGACTTACAATAACCTGGGTATCTAAACGGAATTGAACAATTCTAACATATATAATCGAAGGGACATTCTAAAACTTAAGAGTAAAGCGTTGTGTAAGAAACTGATTCCTTAATTTGTCATATCTTTGCAATCTTTCGAGATCCCGTCGAAAAAAAAATCCGGGACAACACAATTTCTCACCATCCCGGAGAATCAAAAAGCTCATTTTAGTAGCAACAATAATGTGTGTAATCATTTTTTTTTTCTCAGACTGCCCCTTTGCTGAAAAAAAGAATGGATAAATAAATAAATGTAACGATGAACTTTTGAAAAATTAAATATAGCATAATTTTTTTTTTTTTAATTTCCAAACAAGTAAACTATCTAGATAATATATATTATGATTCCGTAAGGTTGGCTTCGACTGTTGGCTGTATAAACATTACACAAAACAAGTTAATTAACAAGAAATTAACAAGACAAATTTCTGTTAGATACATTGCAGATGTGAACGCTAACCTTCATGAGGGCAATCAAAAAACATATGTTAACTCAATTTTTATATAATTGATAAATTCAAATTATCTGACGTAACTATTATTTAAAAATTCTCTGAATTTACTTCAAAATAAGGATGTGCTGAGGTTCAATTAGTCGACAGCTGATTCAAAAGATCCATTATTATTGATAATTATCCATTTACACGTTCATCTCATAGAAGATCAGAATTGTAAAATGTTTGAACAAATAAACATATTTTCCTAAAAGTTGTAAATCCGATGACACCAAAAGTAAAATGGCCTCTTTCCGTTATTAATTACAAAAGGCAAGTGCGTTTATGCATTTTAGAGCATTCATGTATTTGCATTTTTTCAGCGTGAAAAAATGTCACTAAGTAAAAGATAACGATAGATAAACCAAAGAGTAACAACACTACACAGGAAGAAGTATAAACTGTCTTTTATTTAGCAATTTTAATAAAATATCATTTTAACAATAACTAGATCCGAGGAGCCATATCTCGTCAGGTTGGCATGCTCGGATCATCAGATCAAAGGAAAGGCGGGTGAAGAGATCAAATGCGACTAGCTCTTCGGGTTAGTCTCTGTAATGATGAGAAATTTATCATATGTCCCTCTACTATTGGGTAAATATAATAGAATTTTTTTTAATCAATCATTTCTTGCTTAATAATTAATTAAAACACTTTTCATGGAACTTTTAGCTGACAGGCAAGAAAACTAAAAAGAAAACATCGTCAGTTCCCGAGAATGGTGATATACCTGGATTTAGATTACCATATTGTGGGGATCCTTATCGAACCGTCAAGTGCAATCAACGATTAACGTCAGCCAGGGACGCTGGAAAAATAATAACCACTGTTACTAGAAAATTTTTAGTGGCAATTCTTTTTTTTTATTTATTACATACCGAATTAAAAAAAAACACCATCAGACTTCTTTTTGATAATACCAATAATAATAAATTCCCTCAATGCCTTTTAACAATACTACAATTTCTAAAATGTAGATTTCCCCGTTACATCGGAGTCTACAGGCAAGATCCAGTATTATCTATCTTCTTCACAGAGAAAAAGACGAATTTCCTTTTCATGGTTGTTCTTCTTACTAGTATTAAGCCAGTTTATGTTAAAATCTTTTCTTCACAGATCTGCGCTGTCAATGACTTGATACATGTAACTCTGAAAGTTGCACTTGGAATGGATGCAACTTAAAGTTTGTTTACTTTCATGACCAATAATGTTTCAGGATACATCCTCAAAATCACTTTTGAGAGCTAAAGAATTAGGAAATCATAATAACGTTTTCAGGTCAAATTTTTTGTAACTATTAAATGAAAATGTATTCTATCCCCATCGTATGCAATTTATCAGTTTATGTATAAATTGATTCTAAGACATGTTATCACGGCTGTATTATGAATACTAATATATTTGACCATGAGAGGGAGGGAGATTTGTTTATAAACACACTTCTTTGTATTTTGGTTCCCTTTGTATTAAGTATGAGAGGTACAGATACCATTTTTTTTGATGGAAAAATCCTTCAGTACATATGAGAAAAAGTACATTTCCCTAATAAATTTGATGGATAATTATAAGTAACGGGTCTGTGTCAGTCGATGTTTTGATTCTGTTGAAAGTGAGCAATGCAAAATATTTTAGTCTATCAAAATCTGTGTATATAAGATACATACTCTATATTAGAACATGTGCACGAATTCTGCATGCCTACAGCTGTGAAATTTATCGAATGGAAATATACATTGTTTCTATAGACTCGATTCAGAATCCTCTAGGGTCTCGGTCGGGTATGATTCCCTGAATGTATCATTGAAATAAAAGGAAATTTCCTTTGTTATTGTTTTACAATAACTCATTTTACTAATGTGTACGTACTTTATAAATTCTGGATGAATTCTTTCAAAAGCTATTGCTTCAGGTTATACACACAACATTGGAACACTTATTTTGTTTTCAATAACTGTCGATCAGTCAATGGTTTAGTAATGACAATTAGTACGTAGAGTTATGTTTTAATTAAAAGTGACTTGCCTGTTGTTTTTTGAGGCACAATATAACATGCATAATTTGGCATTCCTTACATGGAAATGAATCTGTGTCTGTAAATGTGTACGTTCATCTTAAAAAATATGCTTGCTTGCCCTCTCCCGACTCTGGATAAAAATATTCGGTCGGTAGGTTGGGGGAATTTTTTTTCATTTAAAAACACTTAAGAATATGATGTTAAAATGATTATTAATTGGATGAGAAAAAATTTAAATATGAATGAAAATAATTATTTGTTTTCTGGAGGTTAAAATTTTGAGTCGGGGCATTTTTAGTCAATCGCTCGGGAGAGGGCAAACATTTTTTTTTAAAAATGGCCTAAAGTGGTATCTACAAGATATCCTCTTAAAAAAAAAATAGGAAATTAGAACTCTACACGATCTTTGACTGTAAACCCTATCCCTATTTAAAGTCATTGAATTCGTGAGTATATCAAATAATATTGATACTTTCGTTTTTCAAACGAAATTATTGTCCATTTTAGAGACAATTGAAATTTAATCTTTTAACCAGTGGATAGCTGTATTGGAACTCGCCAGTAACAAAAGAACTTGTTCTACATAAGGGACCCATTACTAAATTTGCAAGTAAATATGAAAAGTTGAAACCTTTCGCTTCATTAATTCAGCTTCAAGTCATAATTACCTCCCACAATTTACTCTAATTACTCTATCAGAACATGTCATACCAACTGTGTTTGAAACAAAAACTGCCTTACAACCAAGAGTGTATTCGGTTTATTTTCCATCAAGATCTTAAAACTTAAATATTTTGAAAAATACTGACTAAAATATAAAACGAGGCAGAAAATCAATCCCTAAATTAGATGTTCCTGTAAAAATTTTACATTAGCAAGTCTCCCGCCCAATCCGAGTTTGAATATACATCTTTTACAACTGATAAGAATTGTATAAGAACCTGAAAAGACATGGTCAAAAGTCAAATTTTGGTATTATTTTCGTATGAACACGAACATAAGCCCTTCTTTTTTGCTTCTATGTATTCTAAATCAGAACATTAAGTATTTATGGAAGATGCAGTGTCGCTTTTTCAAGTATAACTTTTTGCGTTGTTATTGTTATCCCCAAAGTATCTATATGTAATTTGTATTGTATTTTCTTGTATGGATTGATTCTTTGTTGTTACATGTAAGTGTCATGTCCTCTGTGTTGTGGGTATTGACTCTTTCTACCTTTATTGCGTGTGTATCAATTTTCAATTTGTCAAAGTTGCAGGAAATAGACAGCTTGTTGAAGAATGCACAAAAATGCTGCTATGTTACAAAAGAGAAAATAACAATCATTAAATATTGCTAAGAGATATTTAGAAATGGTTACTTGCCTTAAAATTTTCC
Organism: Saccostrea echinata; assembly: GCF_033153115.1. NCBI lineage: Eukaryota > Metazoa > Mollusca > Bivalvia > Ostreida > Ostreidae > Saccostrea > Saccostrea echinata. The sequence goes on along the minus strand of NW_026889752.1, from coordinate 1,882,372 downwards.
TCAATTTATAAGCATCCAAACGTTAAAATTATGATGGTAAAAATGATTGAAATTTAAAGAATGTATGTATATGATTAATAGTTAATTGTTTTCTACGAGCTACATCTAAATAAGGAAGGAATTCTTTTCCATCATAAGAAAGAAGGTGGTATATAAGTTGCAACGTTGAACAACTAAGGCTCAACGACTAATTTAAACATTTTTACAACGTTTAAACAACGTTGAAGATGCAGCTTATTTTCAACGTTGATTGTTCCTTGATATTTCAACGTTTAAACAATGTTGAATATTTAGCATATATTCAAGGTTTAATGTTTGCTGTTATTTCAAGGTAGAAACAACGTTGAAGATGCAAAATATTTTCAACGTTGAATGTTCGTTTCCATGTTGAAACAATGTGGCAGATGCAACATATTTTTCAACGTTGAAAAACTGAGAAACATTCAACTTTAAGCAACATGTAATGTGCATCTTATTGTCAACGTCAAAATAGTAAGAGTTATTCAACGCATTGACACGTTTCATTGGACTTTCGAAACTGTTCACTATCCGTTATCTTCACATTTCATTGGAAAGAATTGGGCTTACAACAATTTTAATATGTATTTTTATACAAACTATGGGGTCTACATTCACCACTTCTTTCAATATGATCAATATGTAAATTAATTGTGAATATAGTATTTTTGCGTAAACGAAAAAAAAAATATGCTTAATTCATAAACTTTTAGGATTTTTAATTTTTTTTCTTAAATTATGGCTTCTATATCCAAAACTTTACTATAATTGCAAAGACTGTACATGAAGTCAACATGATTTCAACAAAATATCAACGTTTCTACATCAAAATCATTCCAACCAAAATTCAAACTTATTTCAACCAATGTTCAACCTTTATTCAGTAATTATATCTGACGTCGAAACAACGTTTAAGTTTCAGCGCTGCCACAACTTTCATTTGCAACCAAAATTCAACTATAAATCAACCTAAGTTCAACCCAAAATAAAGGCGGCGAGTTTGAAAGTTTTCTAAACGTGAACGTAAAGACGATCGACAATTTTTTTGCTGACATCCTAAATCAAAGACATTCAGTATAATAAAATAAATTATGCCTGTTTTGGGGGTAATAGTTGAAATTGACACCACACCCTCTAAAACAGGCACCATTTATATACTGTGTACTTTATATTTTATTATTGTTCATTTGTGTTTAAACAATGCATAAAATCCTTTCCCTGTTGAACGACACTCACTTAATAAGTTACTTTAATAAAATATTTTTAATATCATCTTTTTAATTACAAGTAAAATAATATACCATATCACAGTTTCAGTACGTAATTCCCAACATAATACTTTTACAATTCAAATGTTTGCAAAAAGCATCGAATTAGATTGCTTACAGTCCCATGACAAACACAATTGCACTGTTTACAAAATAAAGTATATTTAGCTTTGTTAAGGAAGGAAATTGGAAACATGATATGAGAACCTTCTTGATATGTATTACATGTACTTAAAATAATCACCGTAAAACAAAAGTAACTGAATACATATAGAATTAAATGAGTAAGATATGTACTTCGTACCATTTTCATCACGTTTCAGTTTTTCGCCACGTAACGGTTAGAAATATAATATCTATTCTGAATGTTGAAAATAATATAAGTATAAAAATATTTACACATTTTCGATTAAAAGAATTTAACATCTTTCAGAGTTGTCTGGTAGCTAGTTTGTGCAGTTTCGAAAGTTCTAATCTTGCGGGATATATGTGAAATACAGCGCTATGACAAAAGTATTCGCGATTTTTACGCAATGGCGTCGTTCTCGCTGTTCGCCTCGCTCGGGGAATGGGCAATAACTCTAATTAAATGCCGTGTTGACATCTCAAATTTTTACAGAATTGTCTTCACATCGGAAGTGACGTTATATCTATTTTTTTTTTATCGTCTGCTGTCTGGAATTTCATGTAAACAAACGGGGATTACGATGGGTAGGAAATCGACAGAAATATCAAATGATGTCAAAAAAATAATTGTGGACATGAAACTGGAGGGGCAAAAAACATCGGTAATAGTGAATTTATTACAAATACCTGAATCAACCATCAGATCTATTTGGAAAAAAATATTTGTTGACTGGTGAAGTCAGAATCTTGAAAAGAAAAGGACGCCCTCAGAAGCTGTCAAAAAGGGATCAAAACTGGATAATAAGACATACTAAAACTAACAGAGGACGGGTTTTAAGGGACATTACTAACGAATTTAATGAAAGCAGGGATGCTAATGACTCTGTTCACCCACGGACAGTCCAAAGATTTTTGCGTGATCACGAATTTAAGCGACGAGTTGTTAGAAAAAAAAAAATGGTCGTTTCCAAGATCAACAGAAAAAAGGCGTGTTGCCTGGTGTTTAAAGAAAAGAAAACTCACAATAAATAATTATTGGAACACTATCATATTTTCCGATGAAAGTCAGATAGTTTTAGGAGAAAATCATAGAGTGTATGTGTGGAGAACATCTAAAGAGTCCTACTTGCCGCAGTGCATGTGCCCCCCTCGGCAGAGAAGGCTTTCGGTTATGGTGTGGGGATACATCACCTACCACGGGGTAGGTACACTTTACACTTTGCATGATTAGTGGAAATATTAATGCAGTCAAATACATATCCATTTTAGAAGATCAACTTTGGCCTGTCATTGTCCGACATTTCCTCAACAAAACCTATCGTTTTCAAGACGACAATGCCCCCGTCCATAGAGCTCGGATTACTCAAGATTACAAACAACAAAATAATATTCCTACAATGTCACCGGACATTAATATTATAGAGAATTTATGGCTAAAATCAAAAGAAATCTGCAAAATCGAGCTCCAAATATTAAGACTCCTGAAGAATTGTTCGATACGATTTTACACATCTGGAATTCCTTCGATGAAAACTATATCAAATCTCTGTACGAATCCATTCCCCGTCGACTATTAGCTGTAATCAAGTCTAAGGGCCATCTCACCAAGTATTAATAAAGGTAAGTCTGTTAATTGTTTCACAATTTATTATTTATTTTTACGAAGCGCGTCGTGTTTACGTCCGCCATTTTGAAAAATCGCGAATACTTTTGTCATAGCGCTGTAGTTTAAAATCCCGACTTCTCTTGAAAGATTGATTGATAGAACATATTTTAAGGACATTAGTCTGCTTCCAGCACGTAAATAAACATTTTAATGTTATGTTCATGTTAAAAGAAATCAGTATTTCGTTCTTCTGCTCAAACAACCTATTGTTTCTGTCACTGCACTTTTAGGTTAATGTCATAATATGCTTATCAAATTTTCGATTTACTTCATATTCTTTATCTTCGTGCAGTTTCTCAAATCTTCAAATCAAGTATCTATACATTTATTTTAATGAATGGTTTGCTTTATTTTATTGATTATATTTAAAGAAGGGTGATGAATTCCCTTCTTTGGATCACTTGTGCTGCATCAAATCAAGGGTAATATCGTCATACATGACAAACGTTCTGTTTCGTAATACTCTGCAATATGATTGTCAAATGGTGATATTTTGTATGATTAAAAGATGTAGTTGATAAAACGAAAGTAAACAGATTTTTACTTATCATGAGGTCTAATTGATTATTGTTAGTTTTCAAAATTCTACTGATGTTACAATGATACTCATAAATCGTGCCTTCAAACCTTCCTTAACATAGATGAGTAAGTGTTAAAATACTTCCTTTCCGGAAAACAAAACCTTCAATTAATATTTTTGGGCAAAATGTGTAGACGTTTACTTTAGAGGGGATAAAGCTTCCTGTTTAGTATACGTGTAAATAGTTTGAAAGGCTAATTGTATGTAAGTCTTATTTTGAGCACCGCTTATAAATCCACGGATATGACTTTGATTTTGTGCTCAGTCTGTAAGTAAAATCTGCATTATAATTTGAAAGTTCCATAGAAAATTTCTTTGATTTACGATATCACTTCATGTAAGATATAAATAATAAATCCTAATCCTAATTTCTTTAGTTGAATAGAGAATTAAAAAAATAAAATAAAATAAAAGGTATTATTATTTTCCTATTTCATACGGTACATAAGAAAATGTAATACTGCTCTGAATTATGAAGCGGTGTTGAACAAATGGCAGACACTTATAATTTGTTTTAAAGTTTTTCATATGCATTGCTTCAATGCAGGTGGTTAAAACTATCATAATTACTTTTACATAAAGGTATTTTCGTTTCATTCTGTACCCGAAATGTGCTTAAAAAGCCATTGTATGACTTGTACAAAAATATCTTATAAGAAGTCCTTCTTACCCGCACAATTGGAGGTATTTTCCACCAATTTTGCAACCAATTTTACATGATAGTAAATTCACATTTTTCCAAAGCAAGATACTATCCACGGATATCCATAAAATGTCTAAAGTGAATCATTATAAATTAAAGTTTGCACCTACAACAGCCTCTTTTAACTCTTATGATATTAAATTCCTTACCTCTAACCACTGACATAGAATTAAATTTTCATACATGTAACACTTTAAACTTATGGTCAAAATCAATTCATTTTTAATATCTTGGTATTTCAGATAAATGACAGCAAATTGTGCTGTAAAATTTTCTAAATTTTTAAATAAATGCAATGCACAGGGTTAAATATTTATCATAATGCACAACGTCATATTTCAGTTCTTCTTCTTCGTGTGATATGTATTCTGCAAACGAAATTAGACTGTGCAAGGTAATGATAATTTCTTTTATGCAAAAACTCCCTCATACTCATAATAATATTATATTCATATTTTTTTGTTCAAAATTAATAATTTGAGACGCTATTTCTTGGAAAAATCATACTGTGAATGTTTATGATTTCAAGTGCAGTCTGTTTTCGGGACGTGCTAGCATTTTATTCCTCATCAAAAGCCTGTGAGTTCTATCAAGCCACATTTACAGCTATTTTTCATGGTATTTGTTTTTAGATTACACATACTTGTTTTGGAATGTTGTTTTTTCCTTCTTTACACTGATCAAGATCAAACTGCCAAAGGCAAAAAAAAATCATCATATCAAGTTAATTCATTGCCTTAAAAATGCTAAATTGTAGCTATTTTATCTCAGATGACAAACGTGTAGAAATAGAACAAAGAAAAAATATATATCTCTCCTAAAGGAAGCAAGATGAAATGATATTTTGAAAATTAATGTATATTAATTTACAGAGAACAAGGACATTTGTATTATCAATTGTTCCCTCACTAATGCTAATGTGAAAAAATCTGATGTACAGTATGAAATTGAGGAAATGGAAGTAACTTTCTCCCCAGCATTGCAGTTCAAAATGTACAGGCCATGTGGTAGCTATGACAATACTGATGCGTTCATTAAAATTAAATGTGAAGAGAAGGGATTAAATGGTAGGTGAGCATTACATTTTACCAAACGTTGAGACTTTACTTGTAATGGTTATATATATATATATATATATATATATATATATATATATATATATATATATATATATATATATATATATATATATATATATATATATATATATATATATATATATATATATAGTACCGACCGAACACAACCTAACACCAGAGCGAACCAAAAGCGCACCCCAGGTTCGCTTTCTGGGTTCCGTCGGGGTCCGCTGCGGCTCCGCTTTCAGAAAATTTGGGACCGCTCTGGGTGCGCTTCGGGTTCGCTCTGCGTTCGCTCGGGATCAGCTCTGGGTCCGCTAGAGCCAACCTGGCGTTCGCTTTCCGGGTTCGCTTTACGCACTCATGAGTGAAGCGGACCCCGCTTTAATCTTGCCGCCAGTAAGCCCCGCCCCTTGTATATTCCAAATACAGTAGTGAAATCGATCATTACTGTTTTTATGGCGATCGAAACATGTACATGTAAGTGACAATATGGAGAACGTTGATAAATTTTCAAGATTTTCACCGTACATTCGACGTAGAATTATCACTTTTATTTTTCTTAACTTACAAGCTAAGTATATCTCGAAAGAAAACGAAGAAAAGGTGTTAAATTTATTTTCGAAGTATCGGATGGAGTGAAATTGATAAGAGTATCTTAATAACAAAAAAACTTTCAAATTCATTTGTTTACATTATTCATGCGTTTTAAAATAAGTTGGAACTTCCAATTGTAATTGCAATTGCTAAATCGTAATTTAAATGTTTGAAAGACAAAAAACTGAATTATGATCTTATCTATGAAATAGCTGAGACATACTGTACACGTAAAATGCTAAGTTTTCATATAAATTTAGCAGGTTATATTTAAGCTAGGTTGTCGTCCATTACATGTATATGTAGGTCGTAATAATCACTAAAAATTCTCATACAGTGTAACTTGAGTTTCGTTTTACAGATCATTTATAATTTACTTCCATACTATAAATCATTGTTTTATAAGGCGAGTTTAGACTTATAAAAAAAAAAAAAAAAAAACAATAACAACAATCAAAAAACCAAAACAAACAAAAACTAATAACTGGTCCACTGATAAGAATATATTTTTTTTTAACTTGTTTTTAAAATACATGTAAATGATCATTTGAATAGTTTGTGTTCCTGACTGGTTCATGACCCCCCCCCCCCTCCCCCCTCCCACTACATACATGTACATACTGGAGCGGCATGTTAACAAACAAAATTCTAAATGTTTAAAAATAAATAAAAACAAGAAAGAAAACAAACAAAATAAGAATTCAATAACTGTAAACTCGCATGATTAAGTGGATGAAATTAAGATAATAACGCCCGATGTTTTTTTTTTTTTTTAATTGTTTTATTTCGATGAGCCCCCCGCCCCTCTCCGTACTCGAATTGTTTTCTATGAGCCGGTTGTAGCGATTTTAATTTCAAATAATATACAGTGTTCTCTCTCTCTCTCTCTCTCGTAAAGCTATTTTACTGATTTTCAGCATTCAGGTGGCAGCAAATTACATATACTCTTCATGCAACGTACCAAAGAACTATGACGTTTCCAAATTCAAATATCAAAAAAAAAAAAAAAAAAAAAAAAAAAAATAAGAATAATAATTGAATTTCTCATTGATAACGTGCCCAGACGAGGTACATGTAACTTAATGGGCATCGAATGTAGGGGGAGTATATACTCAGGTATACCGTGAAGATGGAGACAGTATACATCCAGCTAGCAAATATCAATTTAAAAAACCCACCGCATTTGCTCTTAGCACCCGCAATATCTTCGAAACAGGTGGATGATTACCGACATGTTATAACCTTGGCTTCACTTTGAAACTATAATTATTAAAGTGTTAAAATTAAATAATTATGACAATTACAAAGTTAAAATACAGGTACCTATGTAATGGAAAAATATATGTACGTTTTCGTATCAAGGTATCTTTGCAAGTTCAATTTACTAATGTTGGAATTACGTGTACTTTTCATGCACAAGTACAAAACGTACCCGTCTAGAATTATTTTTATATCCATATAAAGTATTTCGAAAATTACACGTAGTACATGTAAGAGGTTCGTGAACATGTAAACCTGTATAATTATATATGTCGACGCGAAGGAAAGTGGTAAGCATTTTTTTTTTTTGGGGGGGGGGGGTTTGGGGGGGGGGTGGACTGAATTGGAAGTAGTTACAAAAATTAAAAAAACATACAATGTAAGGTCTACATGTAGGATAATTAAAATTGACAAAATAATCTTTCCCTATATACCTGTATTTAAATCAAGCTATTTATTAAATTTTTGCAAAAGATTAATTTAAAAAAAAATATCATAGTAGTTAAAATATGAGATTTTTTTCTCCAATTTACGGATTGACATAATGCACATTTATACTGTACAATGTACATTTAATTTTTTTTCATGATCAATAATTAAGATCGATAATTTTGATGTTGATCTGGATAAATTAAAACGTGCATGTAAATTGAAATAATGAATGAAAAATAATTAAATCAAAGCGCGTACATGTTCTTATACTGTATCTTGAGATAATAAAATTTTATAATTTATCGAGGACCAGTTAAAAATAAAAAAATAATGAATATAGATGTGTAAATATTGCATGTTGTCTGGAGAATTAAAATATATAAATGTAAAATCATGTTGAAAAATCATATTAATAATATTTTTACACTGTACATTCACACGCTTTGCTTGTACAATGTTTAGATTATAAACTGGCATGTTGACTGGTCGATGCGCTGATGGTCAACGCATTTTACATGTATCACTTATCCTGATTGACAGACTTGTTCGGCATGTTGATTGGTCGACGCGCTGATGAGTTAATCGCTAATCCTGATTGACAGCTCTGTTACGCAACACCGAACGCGCGTTCGCTTTCTGGGACCGCTACTGAATTTGGGGTTCGCTTTCAGCGTTCGCTCTGGGTCCGCTCTGGGTTCGCTACGGGTTTGCTCCTGGTTCGCTCTGGGTCAGCACTAGCGGACCCTAAGCGAACCCGAAGCGAACCCAGAGAGCGAAACCGGGGTTCGCTCTGGGTTCGCTTTCTGTTAGGTTGTGTCTGGTCGGTACTATATATATATATATATATATATATATATATATATATATATATATATATATATATATATATATATATATATATATATATATATATATATATATATATATATATATATATATATATACCAAAAGGAGAGCGCCGGCGAATAAACTACGTCATTTTTGTAACGTAGTCGTATGATATCCTAAGAATTTTTCCAAGATAGTCTCATTTTATAGTGATGTGCAATGACATAAAAATTGTGAATTGCTGTATTCATTTATGAAGTCTTCATTCGTATTGATTAGTTTTTCATCTTACTGATAACATTCATACCACCTGTTTTAAATCAGATGTCATAAAATCTTCCTCCTAGCAAATAGGAATTGATATCAGGGAAGATTGCAAAGTATATCGAGGATAAATCTGAAATTAATTAAGGTGCATGTTTCACGAATTTAAAACCGAGCATATAAGATCACAGTGCGTTGTCTTAAAGAACAGAAACCTTGTTTAGATTTCCTGCGGGATGTATTTTTTTTCCGAAATGTCTGAATTAGGTTGCACTCTACGAATTTTTCTTATAGTCTGGTATGATTGTTTTTGCTTCAGAAACAGCATGTTTTAATATAATTTTAATACTCTTCCTATATATTCCTTTTTTTAATTGATACGTTATAATAAGGAACATTTTTTTTCACAAAGAAAGGAGAGTCGGGGAGTCTTGTTCTGATTCATCACAATGTAGACAAGGAACACGTTATTCGTCATGTAATCCAACTAGTGGAGTCTGCGAATGTGAAGAAGGCTACATAATGATGTACAATATATGTTTTCAGGGTAATCTGAATGAGCTCGTGTTGTATAATTCAGTGTGAACATACTGAATCAGATTTAACTTATTTTTAGAACTGAAAACTTCAATGTACGCTTTAATCGAAATAAGTGAAGTACGTGTATGTTTTTACATTAAACAAGTTGCTATTCTTGTATTTAATTTTTCATTCTTTATTTTGCACAGGTAACCTGTCGTTAGATGATAGTTGTGATATAAATGAGCAATGCAATGGAACTCCTGAAGATTTATTTTGTTCACAAAACGGTTCTGGGAAAATATGTTCACGTACACTTGTGTCAAAAATCAGTTCCTCTAACAATAACGGTAAAACCTTAGAGAATAATCCCAGTTGAATCTTTATTTTGGTAATTTACACATGCTTGTTTAGAAAAAAAAATAAATGTGAAAATACAGTAATCAGGTTCAAAAGTCCAATTGAACAATAGGTGTTGAAGCAGGTGCCATGGAGGAGTGAGCATAAGTTACCTAAGTTAGAACATAAGTTTATGCTATCGATCACCGTTTGTTATCCTCACTTTATCATTGAATAACCCTTTATTCTAGTTAATCAATAAACATAATTTACAATAAACATTAATTTCATAGAGAGAAACAATGAGGATATCAGCTTATTCATCGGATTAGGAATAGGAGGAATTACTTTTGGTGTTCTTGTATGTGGACTTCTGTACACTATTCTTGTTTGGTGTAAGAAAAAGGCAGATCATAAAAGGTACTTCACACAAATTAGTAAGGTAATTAGTAAGTAATGCAAATAAATACATTTGCATGGTGTCTTTCTGATAAGGTTTCACGTAAAGTATTCTGATAAAAATATTACAGAGCATTCCTACTATTTTATATTGTATTCCTCGTTTAGACAGGTATATGAGGCCTCTACACCTAATTACTATAACCTTGAAAAGAGAAATGCTGGTGAAAACACGGAAGAAACAGGAAAACACACATCTAAGGTGTGTATAAAATTTTAAATTTTACTTGTAATTGTGTAAGACACTTTTCAAAACATCTATACATGTTTGACCTGTTTTGAATAAATTCAATGAAAAATATATTTAATAGGTATCAAACGAAATACCACTTGGTAACCCTTTCAGCGGCCAGGAGAACGTTAATCAAAACGACATTTACAACCATCTCAATGAAGACAACTCTGTGCCAGATATAGCGTCAGACTATGACCATGCATGCTTTGTTAACCAGGAAAAAAATACGTATAATCAGCTAGGGTTATACAACACAAAAAGAAATTAAAGCTTCATTTGAATATGCTGAAAGTAATTTATTTTCTCAATATGCATAACTATCACATACATCCAAAAACTGCAAATACATTTTAGTAGATAATTTTGAATAATTTAATGGCGTTGTTTCAAATCTGTTTAATAAGTCTTACACACATGTATATCCAAAAGAAAGTTATTCATGGCTGAAAGAATCTGTGAGCAGCATCGCCAAAGAGCCTAAAGAGAAGTTCTTGAAGCAATCAATATGACGTTTGTATTTTTTTTTTTTTGGAGAATCTTAATTAATTGCATACAAATATGAAGTGAAGAGATTCTAAACTGGTAGGAGACAACACTTAGTATACGCTCCGTACATGGCTTGCACCAAAAGCTTTACAGTTTACACAAAACGCTTTACACGAAAAACTGCACGGTTTACATGAAAGCTGCAGAAAATGCTTTGTACGTGTTTCTCACACACTTTTGTCTTGATTTGGATTTTCTATTCAGAATTTCCGAATTTAAATTGTTACAATGTTAAGAAAATAAATAATAATCGCTAATTTTCATAAAGCATTACACATATAAGCATTACACAGTACTACGTAAAGTGATAGAAATATTCAATGTCCCGTTGTTATTATTCACTACTGCAATTCTGTAGTAAGTCAGTTATTAATTCATAGTGATAAAATTGATCAATTTGCATTTGATTTATGTTAGAAAATTTGTTGTAATGTTTCTGATATAGTTTAAAAAGAATTCTTTTTCGAGTAATGTAGATGTTCATAATTTGCAATGTCAAAAATAAATACAACGGGACCATCTCACACCTTTTCTTCATTATTGTCGAGATGAGTGGTGGGTGGGGATAAGATTATTGAGATTTTTCTGTTGTGTCTCAAAAGCTTTAAATAACTTATAGCGATATTAAGACTAGTTTCTCCAGTGGGGCCAGGTTAAAATTTAGAAAAACTCAGAATATAGCAACTCAGAATATAGCATGTAAAATAAAAATGTTGAACAAGTTTGGCTTTACACAAAGCCTTACATTTACATGCTGTCTCTTTAGTTTCAATAAAGTCACAGAATAAAAAATGTGGAATATTACATTTTGAGCTATAACCCTGGGTAAAATTGTTTACTTCATTGATTTTTAATAACTGTTTTTGGTAAACGTAACCAGTCAGTACTCAGTTGTTCTGCAAGAAGGTGGCTATATAATCCCTGAAATCCACTTGCTTTTAAACAGCCGCATACTCTGACCAACACAAAGAAGTTTTAAAGCGCAGACAAATCCTTCAATGGCTTCCGAAAACTTCTTCTGAGCTGCAAACAGAAAATACGACATTACTAGATTAAGGGCACCCATAGGAAATACGCCTCAAAATATTCCGAGAAAATGAATACAGTGTTGATATTTTTTAAAAGCAAGAGTTTTGATACATGGGAATTTTGATATGCAAATATATATACAGTACCCCAACCTGACACCAAAGACGTCTCAGAAACCTGTCCCTTGGGACTGCTGTGGATCTGCACTTGGACCGCTATGGCACTGCTGTGGGATATTGCTCTGGGATCGCTGCAGGACTGCTGTAGAAAGCAAATCCAGCAATCCCTGCTTTCTGGGACTGCTTTGTACACCCTTTCTGGGACTGCTTTAATTTGTACATTCTGAGTGACAAGAAAGCCCCTCCCCTTGTGTATCCCAAATTTGCAGGTTTTCTTCTGTGGTTTTGTTTGCATTCAGCCTAGAAGTTGTCCAAGTAACAACAGAATGCATTTCTAAAAAAAAAAAAAAAAAAAAAAAAAAAAAAAAAAAAAAAATTAATAAGTATGGTTAGATACTGGGGAAAAATGGAACATTATTATGTGTGAACAAACGATCTCGGATCATTGTGGTGTAAAATAAGTTAGAAAAATCGATTAAATCTTCATAATAATAATAGTGATTTGCATTCCCAATTAAAAAAAAAAATCGGAACTCAGAAAAAAGATTTTTTTTAATCCTTCTATTTATCGTAAATACAGGTGTTTAAACAAAACAATATATATATTTTTTTAATTAATTAATTCTGTGCAATTATGTACTCAAAATTTTCATTTTTTCTACGTCCTGAATAGGGAAACAAACACGTCATTAAAGATAAATATTTAAAAAACGACATGCTATTCTGGAAAGTTATTTATTTTTAAACTGAAAAGGCCGCTATCATGAAGAAAAAAAAAAACAACTTTAAATGCACTTTTTAACCGCTTCAATGTATTTATAACCTTGTAAAAATTAATTCTTTTTTTCCCATGATAACTTTTTCTGCCATTCTCCCGTCATATAAAGAACGTGGGCAATTGTTTTTTTTATAAATAAGTTTTACAAAATATATACATTTTTAAATATGGTTTAAAATATTGAAAATTGTATTTTATTTCTTTTCTTTTTATGTGTAAGTAGACAAGATATACTTAAGAACTGCATTGTCGGGTCGATTAAAAGACATACACAGTGTATAAAATGTTTCAACACCTGGCTGAGATTTCAATCACCTTTTGGTATGAATAACAGACAGTCCACGCGTATAGACATATATAATGTCTATATATTAGAGATAATAGACAGATTAGTTTATTTTCGTGTCAAATTAATATGCTTCTTGAGTACATGTGTTTATTTATTGTGAAGGCCTCTTTTCGACTTTTATTTCTCTTTATTTATATACTGTATTTTTGCTAACTACTAAGAAACAGTTGTCACACAGGAATTGTGAATATACAGTAAATGTAACATGTTCATGTATAATATAACACCTTTCTCCTAAAAAAAGAAATGTATCACTAATTTCTATTGCTTTATATTACTTACATTGTTTGTTGATACAATATGTAATCTTAGCTAGGACTAAAGTCCACCCATTAAATTTATTAACCCCGCCTATCGGGACTGCTAGGACTGCTTTTTGGAACTGCTGGGACTGCCTTCTGGAACTGCTGGGACTGATGGGACTGTTGTTTGACTTCTTTGGGACCGCTATTCGACTGTTCTTGGACTGCAATGAGACTGCTCTTGGACTGCAGTGGGACTGCTCTTAGACTGCTTTCTGTGAGGATGGTAAAGTATGAGATCTCTGCTGAGTACGGCAGCGGCGACATCACTTATATCAGCTGTTTGCCACGTCAGAAGTTTAAAATTAGTATTCTAGTATACCGGTCCCTATAAATATGGCGCTAAAATACAATGTAGGTGCCGCCGAAAGCGGTGTACAATATAATATGATCGCGTGTACGATCGACAAAATCGATAAAAAAGGCCACAATTCGCAAAATTGAGCCAAAAATCGTGTTCCTTGTGAAAAATTGGGTTTAAAAAACTGGTTTTTAAACACAGTTTTTAAATGAGAATTAAAAGGTTTTGTAAAATAACGTACTTGTTTAGTAAATAAAACTCCATTTTGCGTTGTTTAGGAATGTGGTCACATGATCAGCTTTTGACGTAAACTCATAAATATTCATGACGTGCGTCACTTGTGTTTTGACGTAATGAAGACTGATGAAGAAGTAGCTGATAAGGACTCAAAGTGAAATGCTACTAAAATTGCGAGATTTTTGTGAGAAATGCAGGGATTTAACAAGTGATCACTAATTACTAGTAATTGGTTGATTGAATTGTGCATCACCATTGATTTGAAAGAAAACAATATTCTGAATATGGACATTAGGAGGTTAGGATATCGAGCTTAAGTAAACGGTAAGTCGCTTTTACCAATTACTTGCCAAAACTTAGCGCACAATATCGGGCACGTTTCAATATTAGACCAAGGCTAATTCATCCAAGTTTCGCAAAACTTTCCTGTTCTTCCGGTTCTTTGTAAGCAAAAATTGCATTAATAACTTCAATAAGCCCAAAGTGATATAGATGCGAGCATGGGTGAATGTAAAACAGTTACAATATCCGAGCTTTATATACTCTAACTCTAATCCGTAGATCACATACAATGTCATATTTAATTAACGGTTTGTTTAAGTTTTGCATGTTTCATGCTTTACTCCTATAAGATGGTATATCGGAACGGTTCGACATTAGGCTGATTCATGCAAATTTTTTGTCACAAAAGGCACTTGGCAGTGCCTTTTGTAAGCAAAAATTACATGAATTAGCCCGAAGTCAGGAAGATTTAAGAGTGGATTTATAAAACAGATCCAATCTTAAAACAATATACCCTTACCCTAATCTCTCGATCGAATGCGTTTTGTTGAAGCGAGGGGAAAATGGCGGTTTGTTTACATTCTGCATAGCAACGACAAGGGAAATAACTGCTCATGCGCTATCGCGTGATTCTGGGGACCGGCATACTAGAAACTTCCCCCCAAAAAATATGCAGAGCTACAAAGATCGTAAATGTTCAACGATATACGGATTTATTTTGCTTTGAAATGAAGTGTGTATTCTTTCATACAAATTCCTTAACATGAAAAGTGCTGAAATCACTTCCTCGTGTATTATACGTAAAATTACATGTAAAATTTAGCCATCATTCGAAAAACTTCCTAAAAGGACGTAACACCAATCGAAATAATACTAAATTATAGAATAAAGCAACAGCGCACGTAGAATAGGCTCCCTGCAATTTTCAGAATATTAGGGGTGAAGTTAGAAGTTAGAAGATTTTTCAATCTCATAATTAATAGTGAGGTAGAAATTCTTTTTCGGTCAGGAGGGTCATTTCATTTGAGGGTTTGTGGCAACGCACTTTGAAAAATCACGCACTTTGAATTTTTTTTTTCAAAGTGCGTTAAATTTTGGACAAAATCGATGCACTTTGAATTTTTTTTTCAAAGTGCTTTAAGAGTGTACATACACATTTTTTTTTTTTTACCATGGAGACACTTAACGCACTTTGAAAAAATACGTATAAAACAATAATTCTGGACATAAATTTTAATAATAAACAACATAAATTTGTTATTTGCTTTCCTGAAGAAAAAAAATTACGCGCCCTATTACATTAAAGAAGAGAGCCACATAACCTTTATTCAAAATGTATCCACAATGATACCTCAGAAAAAAATGCATTTACATGGAAATTAAAACATGCTATTTGACACGTCTAGCGTTTTTACGATATCAAATTACAGATTTAGAAGTCATCTGACTTCATAATCTTTTGGAGAAAAAGATATTAGTGAACGAGGTGAAAAATTCAGTCGAGTGAGTAATATGGCTAATTTTTATTTTCTTACTATCAAATAAATAAGTCAACCATTGTTTTATATCTGATCACAATAGATAGATAAATGAATATGATAGAAAAATAGATGAGAGAGAGAGCGAGAGAGAACGAATTTTCATGGTATGGAAAAATCATAATTGTTCCCTTTTCCCTAAGAAAAATGCGATGCTTTAAGTCACTTATTGACATTTACATGTACATCTATCGAACTTATTAGAGACTGGATAAAATTTGAAAAAAGAAAAAGAAACCAAACTGTGTCATTAAACAATCATTCCTCCATTATTTCTAAGACCCATTTCCCTTTTATAAGAGTTACGAGAACCTTTGGAAACAAGACAACTCCTAAAAATATTTAAAACGTCTAAATCTCAGATCCTGACGTCATCACGGAAAAGTTATCCAACCAGATTCAAATAATTATTTATCATACCTAAAATTTGCAAGAATATTGACCAAGCCGTGCACAATATTTTTCAAAGTGCAGTAATATGGTCGATATTTAAGCACTATAAAAAGAAGTATTCTTTTTTCAATGTGAGTTAACGTGGCTCAGAAATTAACGCACTTTGAATTTTTTTTTTTAAAGTGCGTAATTTTTCAAAGTGCGTTGTAACAAGAGTTTCGTCAAGACAACTACATTTGCAAATTCGACTGCATCATGCAAGAAGACATATAAGTTATACGTGGCATACTGGAATGGACGGTGCATATGCTCAATAATAAATGAGAATACTAAGTAGTGTTTAGCAATTTTGCCTAGTGTATAAGCTTTTATTAGTATAATAATGTTTTAAAATTATATCAACTTACAATTTTGTCCACTTGCCCATTTGTATTTCATTATGACAAAATCAACAATTTTTATGACTTATTTTAATTTGATATCAATCCCCAAAAATACTTTAGTAAGGTTTTAGTGATCATATATGATATACATTGCTTATATTTTTTCGAATTTCATATTTTTAAAACATTCAAGATCTAAATAATATATTTTTATAATCAAATACTTCTTGTTCCCTCTTATTCTTAATTGCGATTTATACATAAGAAAAAAAGTTTTTGTTGTATATTCGAATATGATTTGATCTTTGATCAAAATGAAGAAAGACATAAATGATCGAAATTCAAAATAAGAATCTAATGAAAAATCATAATTCAAAATGTTATAAAAAGTTTCAAAATGTCACAGTTGAAGTCTTACAGCATTGGATAAATTTTAATAACTGAACGTTTAGTTTTTTTCAGTGCAAGTTGTCGATTTTTTTTTTTAAATGCCTTCTAGTAAATGAAGTTAATACTGTTACGATGTTTTATCTACAGGCAAAATTCTGTGTAATATAATACAGTTTAATACGAATATTTTTTCTCAACTTCATCTCCTCATCTTCAATCAGTTTTTGAAGGGATTTCACGTTAAGAATCTACAAGTGCTATGTAATGTTCTCGTATATTTATTTGCACATGATGTCATTTCAAAGAGTCATAGAAGTGCTTAGATTCTCGGTCATCATTTGGGTTTCCACCACTCTTTATGATCGTCAGTGTGTCAATGTAATCGTTCTCATTGCGTTCCTGCTTCCTTTTATCCTTAGCATCGTCAGATTTCTTTTCCTCAACATCCTCGTACAGATTTTCCTCCATGTCTTCGTATTCACCAGTTATTCTTTTTAACTCGACTTTTATATTTGACCTGTCTTTGACACTGTCTTGTCTTCTATTTTTCCGATAGAAACTATTCATATTCTTCCAGATGAATTTCAAAGCAATGGCAATAAGTATCAAGCATAAAGCAACCACTGCACCAATGAGAATGGGCGTTGTCTGTGATTCCAACTTTGATTCATTTGCTTTTACAGGTTTTAGTTCATCTGTTGTCTTTTTTGTAGAATGTGTAGTTTGTTTCGGAACTACAATAATATCTTCTTCAGGTATGAATTCACTTATTGTCGATTGAGATGGATATGTACTTTCTTTCATATCTGCATTGAGACCTCTTTGACTGGAAAGGCTTACTGCTAAACATATAAATGTGCTGATTAAGAAAATGTTTTTTTTAACATCTATGTTACAAAAGAATCAGAAATTTATCTAGGTAGTATGAAGGCTTCAGATACTCGTAATACTACAGTATAAAAAATGACCCTAAATACCACTCTAAAAATTATGCATGTAAGTTGAGTACATGTATGAAACGTTATAAAATTTTCAAAGTCTACATATTTAGTTCCGTGGAGAAATATACACTAATGCATTACGTCAACAATTTGTTTAATATAAAAAAAATTCATTGTGAAACATACATTTTATACTGTATATTGAATTTGCAGAATAATAATAATCTTCTATTGTAAAGTAAATAAATCTCACAGTTCATCTCCATGCATCCTGTAGATATGTCGCAATATTCCTCTGAACAGTTACAGTTTTGTTGGCACGACTTACCATAACCTGGGTATCTACACGGAAATGAGCAGTTCATACCTATATAACCCAAGGGACATTCTAAAATTAAAGATAAAGTAAGATTAATACGGAATATAATAATTTAATGTGCAAAATTTTTCTTTAAGTAATGAGATAATTCAAAAAATACGCTAGGTGCAATGATTAGAGTGCAGTGATTAGAGCGATTCCTCTAGAGTCGCGGAGTAAAATATTTGACATTTAAGTTGCAGGTTCGAATCCCACTGCGGTACGTGAAGACCGGTCCTTTAGTAAAACGAAGTCCCATGTAGGTGCTGGCAGGAAAAAGAATCCTTACTACTCAAATGCTGCGAGTGTTGAGAATAGGTCTAAATTTGCAGTCATTCACTGACAAGTGATGGGGTCGCAATATGAGAAAAAAATCTAGAAAGAGTCTTTAAACAAACAAAAATAAAACCAACAACAAACAAAGAAACACAAGACAAAAGAACAAAGAGCATACATTTTACCGTCGGAAATAGAAACAGATTAAACAGCAGCAAACTTTTGTTTAGTATTTAATAATGCTAAACATTCATTTTAATTGAAATTTATTTAATTTTAAGGTAAAGAAAAATAACACTATTCTTTAATCTACACTTTGACTAGAGGTAATGCGGCTAAACAGTGATTTAAATAAAATATCAGGCTCTCTTTTTAACTCATATGACTACCGATTTTCTTCTGATATACTTAATTATTTGAATTTTATGCCATCAGTCAACCGTAAAGGAGATTTCTACAAGCTGAAGACCAACGCAAACTGTTCTTGGATAATACATTTTCAGTAAATTTCTGGATGAAAATAGATTCAAAGTCTATTTTGTTTAAATATTTTGGATTTCAAACGATTTAGCATGAACATCAGTGAAGAGACATAATTTGTCGGGATGCGCATCTGGTGCATCAAAAGTGGTACTGTAAATGATTTACATTCAATGAATTCTTAATTCTATATATCTAAAACTTATTTAACAATATACATGTACATGTATATGCAATTGAATATCGACAACCTTGATTTTGATTTAAAAAAAAAAAAAAGTATGGTTTCATTTTTTTTTTTTTTTTTTTTTTTTTTTTTTTTTTTGCAAAAATTAATTTTAATGTACACTGTCTTTTAAAAAATGTAGATATTAATGATTCTTTGAGTTTTCATACCTTTGCAATCTTTTGAGTTCCCGTCGAAAAAGAATCCGGGACAGCACATTTTCTTTCCATCTCTGAAAATGAAAGACCTTATTTATTGTTTTTTAGCATCAATAATGTTTGAAATAATTGTTTTTTCTATACTTTTTTTTAAATGTGACGTTGCGTTTTCCTTAAAGGAAATTTAATATTCATTATATTCTTTTGAAACTTGGAACTAAAAGTAAAATATCTCAATGATAAGTATCATCATACGCACAGATAACATTCTCCGCTGGCTGTATAAACATTACATAAAACAAATAAAATAAAAAGACCAAATTCTCTTAAACACATTGCAAATTTAGACGTTTTACTCCGTGAAGTAAATTAAAAACTGTATGCATACAAGAGTTGTATTTTTACAACTGGCAAATTTAATTTTATCACAAGACTTTTATTCATATTTTTCTGATTTTACGTCCAAATAAGGATGTGATGAGGTTCAATTAAATGACAGCTGATTCAAGCGAATTCAGTCTGTATTACCACTTACACTTTCATCTCCTAAAAGTTCAAATTTGTCAATGTGTTTGAACAAGAAAACATATTGTATCCTAAAATTAACGAATCTCATGAAATCGAAATTAGAATGACCTCTTTTCATTATTAGTTATAAAATGCAGGTAGGTTTATGCATTTTATAACATGTTTGAATGCGTACATGTACCCTTTCAGCATTTAAATATACCATATTAAGATAAAGATATATATAGCAGCAAGTAACATTAAGAAAGAAACCCTTCACAGAAAAAAATATCAACGGAGTGTTTGATATTACAATTTCAATACATATAGCATAAGGTATTAATATCCGAAGAGCCAGATCAATCACGCCGAATTGACAGATGCGGGTGATCTGATCAAAAGACACGCAACTTTTTTCGTGGGTTAATGTTGATATGATACATCCATTGTAAGTCCTTTATTATTAGCTTAATATAGTAAATAAATTATTGAATGTTTATTCATCAAAATCAAACACATTTTCAGGCAACGTCATCTACGTCATCAGTTCCAGAGAATGGTGATTTGGATTCAATGTAAATTACCATAGTGTGGTGATCCATAAAGTCAGATCAGACAGTCACTTGAAATTAAAAGCAAAACTGAATGGTACACGATGGATATAAATATTATAGAGCCTGTTATTCGATGATAAAAATTACAATTTTCAATTCTTAGTTCATTTAACATTGAATTAAGCAAAGAAATAGATTCTGTCAAGAGACAGTTATAGCCGCAGTAATGCGTTTGTCTCTAAATGCACACTTCTTCAATTTGGGTAACCAAGGAAAAAGCCACAAAAATTCTAAAACGTACACAGAATATGTACATGTATTTGTCAAATCGAGCATAAAATGCTCAGGGGAACATGTGGACGATAGGCCTCTTATGTAAGTATTTCATATTCAAAATTCATTAACTGTCTGAAATTAAGGATATTAATTAATGATGTTAATTGTGCTTTTTAAAAGGGGGGGGGGGGATGATTTAAATTTTCAGCCCCATATCGGAACTTTTTAAATTTATTTCTAAATCAACAAAAAATATTATCTTAGTGCATAGCCTTTTTGATGAACTTAAAAAATCAGATGCCAGCTTTCAGAATTGATCAAATTATGCAAACTTTTATTATATTTGGGTAGGCAAAAACCATTTCAAAAACAACCCCAATCAATTTTATCAAAACCACCCCTTCCTGCAATTAACCTGTTTTTGGAAATAGATAGCACAAACTTATATAAAAACGTCATTTGTAATTATGATATAAAATTTGTATATGTACAATGTGTACATTTTTTTTGAAAATTTCTAGATCCGTGAAACACATTAGGCTTGCGTCACCCGACGAGTACTAGTTATGCCATTATTGTTAATAGATTAAACATATTGAACACTATTAGTTATGTACACACTTAGAGGAGTAATATGGAAATAAATTCATACTGCAGCTAGAATGATATTCCTATATATAAAAGAACAAGTTTACTCACATCATGTCTTTGAGATTTACATCATAACAAAAGGACAGGGCTCTTTTTCATGATTTGTTACATATGTCACATGGAACTGCTATTACTCAAGAATAGGTAAATTCTTCACTTAAATCCCTTAGAAAATACAAGACTATCTTTAAAGTATGGAAAAATGAATTGAATTATGCTAAATAATTTGAAAACAACTCACTGAATCCTCACCTTATTTGTTGAGATTAAGGTAAACATACATGTACCCCTCAGGGTATAATTACAAAATTGGTATCATTGGATGAAGGAGATTTAAGGTTGTTTAAAAGAAGAGTCAAGCCTTATTACCAAGGGAGATAAGAATGAGTTAAAATTGAATGGTATATTGCAAAAATCTTCTTTTTAAGAACAACTGGACCAGAAAAGTTTTAACTTATGTGAAACTTCATCACATAGTGTTAATTCAAGTTTTTCCAAGTGATGACCTCCAATGGTATCGTGGAGCCACAAAAAGGGATCAAAGTTTTTTGGGAATGTACAGGAATTTTTTTTTTCAAAAATCTTCTCAAGAACCACTGGGCATGAACACGTTTGCCATGGTTAGTGAAAAAAAGAGATATTTTTGTGAAATTCATTTAAACCGCTACTTCCCCTATATAGTTTTGGTTCGATTACAATGCCTTAAATAAAGTACATAATTAAGTGTTTATCAGTTTTTGATTTGCATGAATGATTTTGCCATGGTTACTAAAAGAAGATTAAAGATGTAGGAAAAACGCCATTTTTGACCCCAATTTGGCCTCCTTGTTGAAAATGAAAGTTTGAAAACTTATTGTACATCTACAGGACACCATCAACAGTCTTCCAAAAGATGATTAGTCTACTGCATTAAATGAAGGAGAGTTCTAGGAACCAGGGTTTTTTTGTATAAAAAAAAAACCGTCAATATCTGACCCCCTTTTATCCCCTAGGGTGAAAAGGAAAATTCCGAAACCTTGTTGTACATCTGTAGGACATCGTCAATCATCTTCCAAAGGCTGATTAGGCTACTGCGTAAAATATAAGAGAAGTTCTGAGAGTCAGGATTTTTCTTGTATAAAAAGTCAATTTTTGAATCCCATTTCACCACCAGTGTAAGAATAAAAATTCCGAAACCTTATTGTATATCTACAGGATACATCCAATCATCTCCTAAAAGATGATTAGGCCACTGCGTAAAATGTAGAAGGCGTTCTGGGAACCAGACATTTCGTATTAGAAAAACGTCACTTTTTGACCCCAATTTTCCCTCTGGGTTAAATTGAAAATACCTTATCGCACATATTCAGGGCACTACTAATCATATTCTAAAAGATTGATTAGTTACTGCTTAAAATAAAGGAAGAGTTTGAGGAGGAAGAAAGTGTGACAGACGGACGGACGAACCAGGTGCGGGTATGATAAAACAAAACAAATTCAGAGAGAGAGAGAGAGAGAGAGAGAGAGAGAGAGACAGAGACAGAGAGCAACGAGCAACATTTATCTCAATGCCTTTCTTCAAAACAATTCTGACAAATTCTAAAGTTATCATTCTCCCGGTACAATGATGACTACAGGCCAGATAAGTAATCCTCCGACGTATTTTCTTCTTTCAATGTTGTTTTTTCTGCCTAGTATTCAGACAGTATATCATACGATTTCTTTTCTTTCACAGGTCTGCTTTATCATTGACTTGTTAAGGAGGGATTCCTCTCATAAGAACACTTATTTCTTATATTTAAAAATCAATGAAATTTTCACAGAATCAAGAAGGCTATATCATGATCGCTAAGTGATGGTTTTATATTAGAGGCAAGGTCAGGTCAAGGTCAGTACCTTTTCCCTTGACATTAAGAATTAAAAAATACTGTTGCCAATCATGCGATGACTACTTCTATTTCAATAAATTAAATGTTTTTCTTTTTGCATAAAGAAATATTACCATATAGGGTCTATAAGATGATATTACCAAATTGACATAAATAATCTAACTAAAATGGATATTGACTAATCCGAATTTTCTCTATTTTCCTTAAATTTTAAGATATTTTAGTTATTTTTAAATGCTTTCTATATTTAAATTTTTCTTAATTTCACATATGGTAAAGTTGTAACATGAAGATACAAAATGGTATAAAAACAAAAAGTTTTGACAGTTTACTAAGAGAGAAAAACACTTTTCACGGATTTTTGGCTCAAATCTAACTTAGATCGGGAGCTTTTAAAAACTAACATTATTGTAGTTTGTTTGGAAAATCATATTTATTTGATATATTTTAAAACTTAAGTCCATTATTATTAATTTAACTTACATTTAAAAGATTTTTCTAAGTCTTTGATTGTGTAAAAATTATAACTAAATTCATTGTTCTATAATTATTAAGAGTGGCAGAAAAGAAGATATGTCCATACGTCGCCATTCCGCCAAAAATATAGTCCATGCTAGATTTCAAACTCAGCTTAGCATTTCTATTTAAAGTTGTACAATTTTGATGAGGAAAGAAAAATGTGAACTTTTAAATCTCTTACATCTAAATATATAAAACATAAAAGCAAATATACTTTGAATATTTCATCCAATCAGAAACCAGACAAGAATCCCTCCTTAACTCTAAAAATTGTGCTTTGAATGGATTCAAGTTTCAGTATGTTATTATAACCAATGATACTTTAAAGTTTTTTCACAAAATCATAGTTCACTTATAAGAGCTTTTAAATTTAGAATATATGGTCGATGAGAGAAACATTTGTTTTAAAACAAATTTCTATGCATCTTGATACTTTTTTATTTAAATATGAGAGTTACAAATAGTATTTCCTTTTTGATTGAAAAGCCTGTAAATACAAGATATAAAAAATATATTCTTTTAACAAACATGATGGATATTTACTTAATATACTGAAAAGTAATAGATCTCTTTCACTCGACCTTTGGATTGTGTTGAAAACGATCAATGCAGCTTATTTTAGTTTAATAGATTGTATATGGAATGTTGAAACCTTCGTGTTGATTTTATTTATTTTACGCAGGTAGGTTAAGGCTTCCCATAGAATATGACAGTGCACTCAGTGCCTTCACATCTCTGAACTACCAAAATATGACGTCATAATGGAAAATGACGTCAGGTCACTGCAAACTTGAGGTGTTAGGACGGGGAGAGTGTCATGAACTTTACACTTATTTCAAACTGCATGTAAAATGCTAGATAGTTATTGCAAAATTCACTGGTCGTTAAAGGTTTTTGAAGTCTTATATGTCCGAATATTTTAAAAATACACCGCTTACCTACCCTTGATTGAAATTCATCATGTTCAAAATGCTTATGAAAAATATACTTTTGAAATGTACTCTGTTTTATACCCGTGGTTGGAGGTAGAATTTATTTTTTGTGTATAAAAGAGTCTGGCGCAGGTGATTAATGAGGATTAATCTGAGAATTTTTGTGGAAATCTGTAAGAAGAGGTTGTTCTCTAACTGAATCTTGCTTGGGAAAAATGTGTGTTGGCTTTGTTTTAATACAGATTACGATATTGTGTGGAAAATACCTTCATATCTGTAGGTAAGTTGAATTTCTCAGGAAATGTTTTGTACCCAAGTAATACTATGACTTTTCCCAAGCACATTTCGGATACACAAGGATACGATGAGTTTATTTATATAACAAAATGTTAATAATTATTGCGTTAATCAGCTGCGCCGAAGCGATTTATATGAAACACTTCAAAAAATTATAAATGACCGTCACGTGATCAACAAAGTCATGTGATATCATAACAAATATGCTAATATATAGCTGAGGAAACCCTTTATATAAATTGGAAGTACTAAAGTTCAATACTTGTAAATTAAAACCAAAACCGACCTCGCAATGACATATTATGTTTTGAGTGCATTTTAAAGCTTCGGGAAGCCTTAACATAGCTGCGTAGTTTTCTGTCAATCAATCATTAAATAAATAACAATTGACTATAAAGTCGTAGTTTTTAATATATATATATATATATATATATATATATATATATATATATATATATATATATATATATATATATATATATATATATATATTGATAAGCCTTGTTGAGATCAATATGAGTATAATTAACGAATTTCTACAATTATAATGTATGATAAGGAAATAAATAATATGAAAGTATTATTTGAAATGCGTTCACATCCGGTTTTTCTGTCACAAAATTCTTTTTCACACGAACAGAATAATTGGCAATTGACACCATAACTTGGATATCGGCATTCATGCATGCAACTTACTCCAAAATATACATTTTTTGATAGTGAGAGGCAATCATGATTTCTGTTTCTCTTGACATATCGTATCTCTAACGTTTTGAGTACTCTGATAAATTAAAAATCTCTAAAGTATTTATATATCAATATTAGAATGCTCCCTTTGCAAATGAAATATTCTGATTTTTTCTTCTATTTTGTCTTGATGAAATTTTTAAAATCACCTTTATATTGAGAACAACCTGAGACCACATGACAGGCCGATAGGTCACATTTGCAGACATGTTGACATCCGTTGCCATAACTGAGGTACCTACAAATCTGTGTGCAATGTTCTCCTTTGTATCCTGGAAGACATTCTGAAAAGAGAAAATATATTTCAATTCTATAGTATTGCTAAATTTTACACTAAAATGTATAGAATTTTGAAGAAAAAATGAGAGTAAAATAAGCTACACATTTACTCATGGGTAACAAAGTACCAAGCAACGTTTAAAAAATGAGACAAGATTTGAAACAAAAAGAAGGCTTCCTTTTTATTCTGAAGCTGTCAATTATTAATTGAAAAAGGAAAAAAAAATCAAGAAAAAGTAACGCAGTTCAAACCTTTGCATTTTCCATTCTGAACATGTCTGAAAAATATTTTATTTTTCATTGTTAATGATATTGTGTAACTTATAGTTGAGGCAAGTATAATTTTCTTTCGTTGTGAGACATAGATTATAAATTTTTTTTACCCAATACAGTTCAAAGCACGATTTCCAAGGTAACAAAAACATTGCATACGAAAAGGTAAATCAGCAACTGCTGCATATTGTGAAGCAAGTATCAAACATTGATTTTCTGTATAAACCAGTCGAGTTATCCCTTTTTAGGACAAGAGTGTATCGCACAAATTAATCAATTGCTTTTATGAAAAAGGAAGTTCGGATTTCAATTGTTTTCATTATTCGTTTTCCTGAGTAGAATAATCATCTTATTTCTAATTTATACATGTAATGTGTATTTAGAAATAAAATGAAGCTTATCATTATATTTCAATCTTTTTTTTCAAATCATCAATATAATACTCAACAACAGTGTAATAAATTAACATTTTAATATGTAATTCAAAACTTTCCTGATTAACTGTCTAAAGAAAATTTATTTCCTCTAAAATTAAAGAAGAAAGCATTTTTGGTTCTTTTTAAAGGTAAAGCAAGTGGATGCACGCTTTTATAGCACAATTTTTGGTAAACTTTTATCTGACAGTTAACGTCAAATTATGGACGTATGCTATTGATGTGCCTATCTGCTTGCACTAAAATGCATCATATGCATACTAAACTTCAAAAAAAAGTTTTCTGCTGCAGGGAAACTTAATATTATTTTATGCAATTTGTTGGGAGTAGATGGAAGCACCGTTTGAGCGTGTTCATTTTGTACTACTAGCTTCAGGTAATTTGTTTAAAAAAAAATACCCAATACTCTCAATAGTGTCACACGTTCCCGTCTTGAATCCTATAATATGGTATCATTATATCCTATAATTTGGTATCATAATATGCTTTGATGTTGCATATCTTACAAGTAAACTGACATAAAATTGGATTGTTATCACCTTATCGACGATTTATTTCTTAACTAGAATTAATTGCTTGTTGTTTTCTTTGATTTACAAAACGTTTTAGCATACGTATAAATTAAAGTGTATAACCTAAGGGGATTGGTAAAGGACTTACCTTTGAATATTTACAACAATATATTGTTTCCTTTTATTTAATTTCTGAATCGACAAACTGTATGATAAACATCAAATTAAAAATATTAGAATTTAATATGTTCAGGAGTATGTTTTTAAAGTGAGTATTGTACATGCATTTGTGTGAATAAAACTCGAAAGTTATTGTGATAATATATGGTTAATATATTGAGGATAACTGTAGATACTAAGTAAAATCTTGAGAGTGTTTTATCCTACTTTCTAATAATTGTGCTTAGTAAAGCACAGTTAATTTCTCTTCTGTCTTAATTCAAGTATTTTTCTGCCTAGTTTTTTTTGTATTTTTGAATTCAATTAAATGTGTGGAATCGCTTAAAATCAAAGAAAAAAAATATTATGTTGAATTACCACTTGTGTTGGCGAATTTTTAATCTTACTTAAATGTCATAATTTTCCATCAATTGGTCAACCACATCAGGAATCACTGTATCAAAATCCTACTGTATGATTTTTTTTTAAATTTTCAAACACATAATGTACAAATCTATACATATAAAAACAAGTAATCAATATTAACATACATTATTTTGAATGGATTTCAAAGCAAAGAGCAGCTTAAGCGAAACTTCATTGTTCATGATTCCTTAAGAAAGGAAAAACATCTTCCTACAACTTTTATTTGTTTATTTTTTGTTTATATACAAAAAAGAATAAGTAAAACAAAAGCATGCAATTATTAAAAATCTATGAACTAGAAGGATTTTGAGGAGACTGTTTTGATTTTTTTTAATAAGTACTGAAATCGAATTCTTTATTATCAATAAAGTTTTCCTTAAAAAAAAACAAAAAAAAAAAAAAACTCTGTAGTAATTTAGCCGTATAAAATAAGTTTTCCTGAAAAATAGTTTGTTGCAATTTAATTAAAAAATTGTTTACTTATGTTTACATTTCTGATGCATTGCTATTGTACGTTTATTTATATGGCATGTCAAACGTTGCATTATTCGATCTTTTCCATTTGCATTGTATAATTTTCCATTTGTATTGTATAATTTTTATTTGTATTGTATAATTTTCCATTTGTATTGTATAATTTTTCATTTGTATTGTATAATTTTTATTTGTATTCTATAATTTTCTATGTGTATTGTATAATTTTCATTTGTATTGTATAATTTTTATTTGTATTGTATAATTTTCCATTTGCATTGTATAATTTCTTATTTATATTGTAAAATTTCTTATTTGTATGCGATAATTTTTCATTTGTATTGTATCCGCGGACTGTTTATTTGTTTCGTTACGAAGGATTTCATTGGTCAAGTTTCAGCCTGTATCGGGTTGAAGATGTTCCGGATGCTCAAAGCAAACTGGGCTCATATGTATTTGCTTGATTGATTGATTGATTATTGTTTAACGCCGAGTCGGCAATATTTCAGCCATATTTCGGCGATATATGTATTTGCGTGCATGTTAGACGGTCATTGGATTCTAAAAAAGGAGCGCTGGTAGATGGCAAATAAATAATCTGCCTTAGAAATGCTGACTGAGAAAATAAATAAATTGACCTTGAGTGGTGGAACCTACCCCCACCCCCAAAAAACTGAGTTTTCGGGTTTGGGCGGATTTTCTTCTTTTTGTTTTTCTCCTTGTCTCTGGTCATATTGGAAATAAATATTCTCTCCTGCGAGAGAATGAAAATAAATAATCAGATTCGACACCCCCCGAGAATCAAATGGTCGTCCCTTAGCATGCACTGCAAATAGAGGAGCCGAGTTTGTGTTTGTAGAGAATGCGCGATCGGAACTGTGGGAAGGGTACCAGTCTAAGTTTGTGATGGGCACCTGAGACCTTTATACAGACTAAATTTTATGACCGATGACATCTTTCGTAACGAAATAAATAAACAATCCTCGGATGCAATACAAATGAAAAATTATCGCATACAAATAAGAAATTATACAATACAAATAAGAAATTATACAATGCAAATGGAAAATTATACAATACAAATAAAAATTATACAATACAAATTATTTTTTTTACAACACAAATGGAAAATATAGAATACAAATAAACATTATACAATCCAAATGGAAAATTATAAAATCCAAATGGAAAATTATAGAATACAAATAAAAATTATACAATACAAATGGAAAATTATACAATACAAATGAAAAATTATACAACACAAATGAAAAATTATACAATACAAATAAAAATTATACAATACAAATGGAAAGTTATACAATACAAATGGAAAAGATCAAATATTGCAACGTTTGACATGCCATATATTTAATGATGCATTCTGTCTGATTTTCTCAAAAAGTTATTCATTTATTGCCTTAAATTTATGTTATCTATACAGTCTTTATCATACTACCTGTCATTTTCCTCTTTTTATCCCATCTTGGGAGGGGACTTATGTAATACCCTCGGCGTCTGGGTCCCAGGTTAAAGTTCTAGGAGCAGTTTTCTTCTCAAGTACTTCTATGCCCTATATCAATCAGAGATGTATTGAAGATGCTTATTGTGTGTTACATTGTACCAGTCAAGATTTCAGATGCTGCAATTTCAGCTAAAGAATGACCAGGTTAGTGTTTTCGGAGCAGGTTAAAGTTTTTGAGCAGTTTAAAGTTTTTGGAGCAGGTTTCATTTCCAAGTAACTATAAGCCCTATATTGATCAAACATGCATGGATGATTCATCTAAGGATGCACACTACTGGACTTGCTTCAAATGCTTGATCTGACCTGCATTTTCCGGATGAGTGACCAGGTTATAGTTTTTGGAGCAGATCTCACTTCCAAGTAACTATAAGCCTTATAGTGACCAAATTTGCATGGATGATACATTTAAGGATGCACACTACTGGATTTGATTCGGATGCTGGATCTGACCTGCATTTTTCGGATGAGTGACCAGGTTATAGTTTTTGGAGCATATCTCATTTCCAAGTAACTATATATAAGCCCTATATTGAACAAATTTGCATGGATGATACATTTAAGGATGCTCACTACTGGACTTGCTTCGGATGCTGGGTCTGACCTTTATTTTACGGATGAGTGACCTGTTAAAGATTTTAGAGCAGATCTCATTTCCAAGTAACTATAAGGCCTATCTGAACCAAACTTGCATGGATGATGCATCAAAGGATGAACACTCTCAAACTTCCTTCAGATGCTGGATTTAACTGACATTTTCTGGATGAGCGACTAGTGTAAAGTTCTTAGATAATTCCATTCCCAAGTAACTACAAGCCATATCAGACCAAAATTGCATAAATGTTGCATCTAGGGATGCACACTACTAGATTAGTAGCTTAGAGTGGGACTTTGCCTTACTTAAAGACAACATTCGTTGAGGTGAGCTCTGTAATCTCTGATTACCTATGTTTAGAAACATGAAAAAGGTCAAATGCAGTTATATTCATATTTCGCTATATTAATCAAAAAGAAATTTTCTAATTTCCTTTTATTAAAAAAAATATCGAAGATTGAGTTCTGATATGTATATCTTTTTCTTTATTACTTTTTTATTATGCTAAGTATTCTTTTAAAGGTGCTTGGACACAGATTTGAAGTTAATATTTTCTCAAATTTTCTGTATAATTTCATGACTTATATGATGCTATAGCATTTCATACTAAAATATAATAAAAATCTTATTTCATCTAGAAGTTATTGAAACTTCAAATTCCTGGACGCGTTTGATTGACATATCTTTGCACTTTCACAAATTTTAATTTTGCTCTTAATACTTAAGAAAAGTGGCAATTTTGTTGTGTATTAATGAAAAATATTAAAATTATAATCCAGAAAATTCAGAGTAGAAGTGTTCGAAGCAAAACCCACTCACAGTATTGTCAGTGCTCAGTGGTGTGTGCAGACTTTAACAATTGAACACACTCGGTGAATTGAAAACATTAACAATAACAGAGCTCGTGCCCTGTTTACAACAACAGTTTACGTTTCATGGGTGTATTCAATTTATTAAACTCTGTACTCAACACTGAGCACGGGCTGACGATATTAGCAAAGGGGTTTGCTTTCGCACATTTCTACTCTGAATTTTCTGGATTATAGATGTAATTGTTTTCATTAATACACAACAAAATCGCTTCTTTTCATAAATATTAAGGATAAAGATAAAATTTGTGAAAGTGCAAGGATGTGTTAATCAAACTCGTCCAGGAATTCGTAGTTCAAATAATTTCCAGATAAAATAAGTTTTTAATTATATTTTCGTGTGAAATGCTATTGCAATATATCAGTCGTGATATTATACATAAAACTTGAGAAAATATTAACTTCAAGTCTGTGTCCAAGCACCTTTAAGGAATGTAACAACTATTGGTGTTTTCGTTTTCTGGAAAATTTTTCAAGAGAATAATCATTCGTTACACCCATAAAACAAGGCTGAAAAAAGAAGCCTTGAAAAATGGCTTAACTTTACTCTCCTTTACAAAGATATACAACAAAGTGACATAACCTAGCACAACTTAGTCACATATATACAATATATACAATTAAGCTATCTTTAACGAAATACTTATATGAAAATGTAAGATAGAGTATGAAAACAAATGGGGTACAATGTCTACTAGTATACTGACTTAAAATAACAAAAAACAGCATTTTTGCATCTTCAACAAACATGTCATCAATGATAAAATGTATCATTATGTATGGTATAAGCCTCCATAAGTATATGTTTGAAAATTATTTCAACATGCATAACAAAAATGTCCATCTGCAATAAATATTTAGGCAAAATCAACTATTTTTTATGGATCTCTTTGGTATGAACCTCTATAATATTTTAAGTCTTAGTTGATCATAGAAATTTCTGCATTACTGTTAGCAATTCACAAAATCCAAGATATATTATAGCATATCTCGCTATATGTATTTTTACTTCAAAAGTAAAATTGTTTTATTTGATATTTTTACTACTTTTATTTGCAATTTTTACAAAAGAAAAATGAAATTTTACTTTTTAATCACCCCCTACCAAACTGCTTTGTTCATTAACTCAAAGAAAGAGATACATTAATGCTCTTAATTAAAAAAAAAATCTGGAAGAAATTTGGATAGTAAGTCTGAAAAAAGTTTCAAATGACATATTAATCAAAGTATCACTGTAGTCACTACAAGTGTAATTTAAGATTTTGTCAGATATACCTAGCGATTGGGTTTTTAAATGCCTTCTAGTAAATGACGATAAGTCTGTTAGGATGTTTTATCTGCAAGCATAAAAATATGCTAGTACTTTTGTCATTTTCAAAAGCCCCCTTCCCTTCCCTTTACCCAGAAACAATTTTCCATTGTCTTTCTATGGATCTTTGCTATTGGATACTGTTTGTCATCTCCAAATTTCATTTAAGAAATTACGTACTATTCATATGTTCAAGTATGCTTATTAGCACAGGACATCATTTCAAAGCGTCATAGAAATGCTTGGATTCTCTTTCAACATTTTTGTTTCCTCCAATCTTTGTGATTTTGAGAGTGTCAATGTAATCATTTTCAGTGTTGCTTTCGTTCTTCTTGTCTTTGGAATCGCAAGTTTCCTTCTCGTCCATGTCCTCATACAAATTTTCTTTCATGTCTTCATAATCACAAGTTATTCTTTTTAACTCGACGTTTATATTTGATAAGGTGGTGTCTTCTCTTCTATTTTTCAGAGAGGAATTCTTCACATATTTCCAGGTAAACTTAAGCCCGGCAGCGAGAAGTATTAAACAAAGAGCAACCACAACACCAATGAGGATGGGAGTTGTTTGAGATTTCGACTTTGATTTCAGTTCATTTTTGGACTTTTTAGTAGGATGTGTAGTTTGTTTCGGAATTGGATGAAGATTGTCTCTAGGTTTCAAATCAGTCATCTTTCTAAATGAATATGTGCCTTCTTTTGTAACCGCATTAAGACCTTTATGAATAGGAAGGCGCTCTACTGAACAGATAAATGAGCTTGATGAAGAAACCTTTCATATTTCTGTGACATAAGAATGAAAATTTATCCTAGATAATGTGATGTTCTCAAATATCGTTAAAATATTTATTCTGGCCATAGATATTAGTTTAAAATGTATGCATGTAAATTAAGAATTGAACGTTATGACAACTTGAAAAGTCTACGTATTTAATTCCGCGGAAGAAATATTCACTTATCCTAACTTCGACATTGTAATTAACATTGTAAAAATAATTAAAAATATCTGATACATTGCTTGATATACTTGTAGTAATTGAATATGTAGAAAATAATATTCTCCTGGAAAATATTTATTCCCACCTTTCCTCTCTTTGCATCCTGTAGATATGTCGCAATATTCCTCTGCACAGATGCATACGTTTTGGCATGACTTACCATAACCTGGGTATCTACACGGAATTGAACAATTCAAACCAATGTAACCCAAGGGGCATTCTTAAATAAAAGACAAATCTAGATTAATACAGTAAGTAGTAATTTTATGCGTTTCTATCATGAAAGTATTCAAAATCTTGAATAAGAGAATGAATTAAGATTCATACATATAACTGTAGAGAAAAGAAACCGTTTTAAAAGCTGTTACTTTACACAGTATCTATTAATGCTAAAAATACTTCTCAATTGAAATTTGTTTAATGCAACATTTAATACATTCTGTTAAGGAGAGTGGATGTTTATATTTTCAGACTACATGTACAAACATCTTATGATTAACAAAATGCCGTATGCTTCATTTTTTCTCTCAAGTTTTCTTATCTTTGTACTCCATTGCATGTCGACACAATTGATTTTATTTTTAAAAAAACACACACATAATGGTTTGAAGATTTTGCAAGAATTGCCTGCTAATGTATGCTGTATCTATTCAAATTTTTATAAATTATTCTTTAATTTTTCATACCTTTGCAATCTTTCGAGATCCCGTCAAAAAAGTATCCGGGACAGCACAATTTCTCTCCGACCCTGAAAATAAAAAAAAAAGTCATTTTATGGCATCAATATTGTTTGTAATCATTAATTTGTTGGGTTTTTTTTTTCTGACAGTACCTTTGTTGCAGAAAGGAATATATAAATATATAAAAATCAACAAATAAATAAAAAAAAAACCCAATGCTATTATGTATTATAACATTGGTGTTTTTTTAAACTCCAGACTACTTAGCTAATCTTCATAATATGTTTAATCTTTACGTACGGTGGGCATCGTCCTCTGGCTGTATAAATATTAAATGAAACAATTAAATTAACTAGACAAAATCCTGTTAGATACATTTCAGATGTGAGGCTAAACCTCATGAAGTAAATTAAAAAGCATATGCATATGTGAATTAACTCAATTTTTATATAATTGGAAAATTGAATTGTTTCACGTGACCAATATTTTTTTAAAAAATCCAGAATTTACTTCCAAATAAGGATGTGCTGAGGTTCAAATAGACAACAGCTGATTCGAAAGAATTCTGTCATATTACCCACTTTAACTTCATTTCATAAAAGTTCAAAATTTAAAATGTGTTTGATCAAGAGAACATAATATTTCCTTAAAATTATCAAATCTGATGACACCAAAAGTAAAATGAACTCTTGTCATTATTGATTATGAATTGCAAATACGTACATCATTATGCATTTTAGAACATATTTGCACGCAGGATTCTTTTCAGCGTTAAACTATACTGTTCAGAAAAAGAATAAGATAGATAAAGCGGTAAGTAAACAATGATTGGAAATAAACACACCACAGAAAAAAAAAGTATCAGAGTAAATCATAATGTTTACATAATGTTACGTAAACGATTATAACAATAACTAAACGGAAGAGCTAAATCTTTTCAAAATGACGGGCACGAATCATCACATCAAACGGGGCATGATTATTTGGATGATTAAGTGTTATAATTATAAAGAACTGCATAGGACAGCATTGTTCTTTTTCCTACATGTACCATCAAGTCAATTTTCAAAAGTAAACAAATATTTGAATAATTTTTCATATGTATATAAATATTTATCTGAATTGTTATATTACATAATTCATTTGGGAAAACAAAGAGATATAACTCTATAGTTTTGGTAAACCTTGCGTTTTTCACTATAAAAATAAACGGACAAGGGAAAATATTTTAACCCCCCCTCCCCCTGTCAGAAACAAAAAATCCTTTTTACAAATATTATGAATCTTTATTTCACAAATTGATATCAATGCTTTTGGTACGGCAAAAATGTTCATTTTATTATTAATTTCAAATGAGACTACATATTGTCATGTGCATACTCTATATTGAAAAAAAATGCATAAAAATTATCTGCCGACAGCTGCATAGAAATTCATTGAATGGAATTTTACATGATTTTTCTAAAATCGTATTTGGAAGCCTCCAGTTTCATTGACAGTAATAATACTCAGAATGTATTTACTGCAAGACAAGGAAATCTACTTTGTTATTGTTTTGAAAGCAATGAAAATTTTTACACCTTATTTTGAAAGTCCTTGATTCAGATGTAAATACTTGTTTCGCTGTCCACAAGAACTATGTAGTTTTACATGTATATCTTTGTAAAATCAATTTTATATTACTTTTATGCCCATTGTAATACCTACTTCAATACCGATTTTCGATCAGTATTTCTACATACGCTTCAATAATTTCTCCCCTCTATCGAAACCAATGTACTTGTATAAATAATTTTTAAAAAATATATATACTTTTTGAATGCTGAGAATTTTGGACGCAGCTAGGTTAAGGACTCCCATATATTTGTCAGCCTATGCAGAGGTTCGGGAAAGCTATTATGACGTCACATTAAAACAATACAAATAAATCTCGATGAATAAATACTATATGTTCTTTTTAAAACACACTAAATACTTTCGATCATAAATATTATAAAGATAAATGGATATGCAACTTATCTTGCCATAATAGCACTTAGCGTATGTAGAATGAAAGCCAGCTTGATCTCGCTGTACTTACTGAGATGAGGTCATTTCTTAGTTTGACATGCAGTTTCTCTGTACTTGAGGCGTGGATCAAGCTTTTATCGTTGCTTGTAAAAATAAGAATAAATACGAAACACACGTAGTAGGACCAAAAGAGAGACATATTCTGAAATATATTTATCCACATTTAATTTTCAAACTAAATTGATAATGTGTAGACTTTATATAAATCGGTAGGGAGCACATTTGTGCAGTGACGTGCTACAACGACAGGTCCAGCCCCTCAAAAAATATCAAAAGTTCAACGATATCCCCTTCACCATAAATTCTGAATAAACACGTGTAGCTATTATTCCAACCATTCTGAAAAGTGCTGGGAGCTGGCTGTGCATTGTTGATTTATTCCGTAATGAAACATTATTCCAATGCGAATTACTTTTTTTGACTGGAGTTTATAGAAAAACGGCTAAATTCTAAACAATTCATGAGCATGAGGAAGTTTCTCCCAGCACTTTTCGTATTAAGGAATTAGTCTCAAAGAAACCAGAATAAATTTTATGGCGGAAAAATGCCCGTATATCGTTGAACTGTTCCAATCTTTGTAGTAGTACATATATGTTCTAATTTTAAAACTGTCACGTGACAAACAGCTGATGTAAGCGATGTCGCTTTGGCCGACCTCAGCAGAGACCCGGTATATACAAGTGCAAACACCACAAATTACATTTATCAAAACTAATGCTGTTAAAAAAAAAAAATTATCAAAGTTGTATTCATTTTCCCTGAATATATTAAGGCGTTTATTTCATGGGTGTCCATAACCTAGCTGCGGAGAGCATATTTTTTAAATTACCATATTATTATGGCTATTGCACAGAATTCCTCTCCGAGTTCGATCAATTTAAAAACCGAGGCAAGCTACCCAGGGATACATGTAAGTTGACGTTACAGGAATTTCAACAACCTCGTTTAACGTCGACATTTCGTAAATTTTATGGTCGTACTAATGTCATTGTAAGCAAATACAACCAATCATTGGGACGAATTTTGACTAAATTGTTTCATACCATTCTTAGGCCTTTGTTTTTATACTGAATTTGACTACGGAATGTTCTGTTATCTGATCAATACATATGGTTCATGGCGGATAAGACCGGTCAACAAGGGGAGCTTTCTTCTCATATGCACCTCATTCAACCTCTGGAATTTCAAGTGGTTTGTGTTTTATGCCCTTTCCAAAGATTTGTTTTATTTATAGATTTCTTAATATCGATCACTTTTCGTTATCTTCACTTTTTTTCATTTATTAAATAATAAATACATGAAAAACAAAACCATCAAATGGTATTCTTTAATCCTAATAATTCAAATTCAACGATGAAATGAAAATATCCAACTCAAAGTATGTTTTATTGACACGTTTTCTGCAAGTCAAGACAAAGCATAGATCAAGTTACCTTTTTTTTTAATCAAACTTCTTATAATCAACTCCATTCAGCCAATGGTAAGATGTATGGTTGCGTTTTCATATACGTGCAGGGCCTTCGGAAGTTGTACCTTGTGGGCGATATCTTTACTTGAAAAAAACGTAAAACAAGTTTAATTTTTTGCACAGAGAATCGTATTTGTTTATTTTTTGCTTAAAAAAAATCTCAGAATGTGCCGGAATCAACTACAGTGGGACCCATTAAAAAATTTCTCCGCACACCCCTGAAAACTGATGACCCTAACATGCATCTGTAAAATATGGAACTTTTCAGCTCTGTCCCCAAAAAGCTTAGTCTTGTTCTTCATTCAATATTTAAATTTTCTATATATCTATTATTTCATAATAATTATCTTTTTTAAAAGTCATTTTAGTTGTAATAAAAGATACAACAGCGTCTGACACATCTGTTTCATATTTGGATATTTTACCAGTAAAAGACGTTAATGGTAATCTAACAACAAATCTTTATGATAAACTTGATGACTTCAACTTTTAAATCGTCAACTTCCCATTCTTATGCAGCAATACACCCTTATCATCTGCATATAGGGTGTACATTTCTCAGTTCATTGGATACGCAAGAACATGCTCTTCGTATGAACATTTTCTTAAACAAGGTAAGTTATTGACAAACAAGTTGACGAAACAAGAATGTCAACAGTCTTGTTTAAAGTCATTATTTCGTAATTCTATGGTCTATACAATGACCGTGTCAGCAGATAGAGTGTAGCATTAAGTCACATGCTTACTGAAGTTTTAATACTAATTGTTAGGCCATTACTCGCACGCTGAATTGTCGACGGATTTTCCATTATTTCCCAATCATGACAAGGAGCACACGGCGGGTATGACTGGTCGGAAGGGGATGCACACTCCTCCATGGCACCTGATCCTACTTATGTTGTTTTTGGCGGTCGGTGTCTGCTCTGCTCCCGATCTGTATTGTTTAAATGGACTTTGAGCTTGAATACAATTCGTTATCTCCATTTATTTATTATGGTTAATAAAGCATACATAAAGATGCACAAAATATATTAAAACTAACATTTAACCAGAAGAACAAATCCATAAAGGGAAATTTTCAACTTTAAATACAAAAACTTGCATATCCTTACATGCTTCCATTTTAAGAATTCCTTTTCCCCCTTTATATTGGTTTTACCTTATAGGCATATGATTTTTAACTTCAGTGTTTTGGATACCTTGTAGCAGGGCATCATTTCAAAGCTCCGTTAAAGGGTTTTAATCCCGAAAGCCATACTTGTTTCCTGCCTCTGATGAAGTAAGTGTAAATCGAATCATTTTTTATGAAACAGACAAAAAAAAAAAAAAAAAAAAACAAAACAAAAAAAAAAAAAAAAAAAAAAAAACAAACAAACAAACTTTTTCTGGCAGGTGTTGGCACGATAAATATCCATCAATGCTCATTGGCCCTGAGTGCCGAGTAAAGGTCTAAATTTTGAAGTCCTTCACCGGAATGTGGTGACGTCTCCATAAGAGTAAAAATTTCTCGAACGGGACGTAAAACAACACACAATCAATCAATCTAACTAACGATTCATGCATTCATTTTGTATAAAATACATATTATTTAAGTATTACTCGGTATCTCAGAAAAAGTTCAATATTTAAAAATCGATTATATTGGAAACACTACTGTAATACTTAATGATTTTTTTTCAAACTCCCACAAAAACAAATGTAAGGATAAATTTTGCTTAACGTATCCTCTTTGGAACTCGGGCAGTACTGTGATTCAAAAAAAGAGACGAAACGAAATTTATATAAGAATTTTTTACTGTGATATCCCACAACTTTCACATCAAAGTGCCGAGAGCTGAAAACATGTTGAATTATTATTTGAAATGAAATTTAAATGTAAACGTACTTTTAGCCATAGGGTACGCGGAATCATATTTCTATTACTTCCTTCGGTAGGATTTTCTAAATGTCTTTGTTTTTTGTAAATGCAATTTAAGTACGCTTAGGCAAACTTTGGCAAAAATATGTGTCCGTACATAGCGTACATGAATATTCCGCAGAAAAAAATATGTCTACAATAACTGCAAATCTCAGCACGAGTTTATTGTTATAGGAGTTATCTCTTGACTACGAAATTTGCAAAGAATAATTAAATTTTCGATCTGAAATTTATACTCTGTTTTCAAAAAGACATTTTTTCTATATTTATGACCACTCATTGTGAAAAAGAAAACATATACATGTAACAAGTTTTGTTGTGAAGGTATTTTTGCGTCTTTTTATTTATCATTGTTATTGGAAAACTGGCTTTGAGAAAATGCATTGTTCTTTTATTATATAACTGCATATTTTGGAGGTTGTGCTCTGTATAAAATAATGAAAAAATGCTTCAATTTTAAACCATTTTCAAACGAATTTACAGGATATTGGGAAAATGACGCATTTTATATTATTTTATCCCTTTATTTTATCCTTTAGTCCCTTTGGCTAAAGGGAAACTTAGATCATGTTCAATAGATACATGGTCCCCGACAGTCCAAGTGATAAATACTGCATTTTCAACCTAAACTGAGCAGGTTTAATTTTTTAGAAATTCACAGGGCCAAAAAAGGCCCTAAGTGGCTCTTGCTCTTTTTTAATGTTTTTGTAAGCAATGGTATGTCCAGGAGGCGCAAACTCAGATATGACGTTTTTTGTTTTTTTTTAACCTGAGTGTAATTGAGCATTTGTCATCAAAAATCCCATTAATTCAGGCATGTGGTAGTCCACAATTGCTGCTTAAATTTTGCATTTTTTACCCCATTCTGTGAGTTCTATGAAATTTTATCGTAAATTTCATTTGGAGTGTGTGACGGTACATATTGTCGTTTTGTACATATTGTCGTCGTCGACAATATGTACCTACCCTCACTGCACATATTGTCGTCCATCGGTACATATTGTCGCCGGCGACAATATGTAACGAGAAGAGCCTTGTTTTCCTCCTGCATACTTGACGACAAAATGTAGTCAAGCACCAGCACATATTGTCGTCGGCGACAATATGTACAGTCATGGTCGGCATATATTGTCGTCGATATATTGTTTTGACGAATATTTACTTGAGAAAAGAGAGAGATTGACAAACACACACACACACACACACACACCCTCCCTCACACACACACACACACCCATACACACACACACACACACGGAGGGAGACAGACAGCATTACTCGCAATACTGTAGGGAAAAAAAAACTTTTTGGTCAGAAAATTGTTTCCAATATTGATGTACATCACTATGACATATCAAGATACCGTAATTCCTGAGATATCTGATAAATCAGCTATTCTTTTTTTCTTGTAATATATACTTGGAGATTGAATACAGTTTTTTTTTTTTTTTTGGTTCAGTAGTAATGATTATTTGGAAATTATTATTTGTGTTATTCTTATATACGATCATTTGCCGATATATAATAAATATAATTTATTGTTAATAATAAGATAAGAATAACACAAAAATAACATTTTTAAATCACCTGAACTGGAAGTTCAAGTGAGCTTTACTGGTCACATTTTGTCTGACCGTCTGTCTGTAAACTATTCATAATTTCAGCTTCTTCTCAAGAACTTTTGGGTTAATTTCAACCAAACTTGCAACATTTGCATCCATGGATAAAGGGGATTCAAGTTTGTTCAAATAAAGGGCCATGCTCTCTTTCAAGGGAAGTAGTTAAGAATAAGTGAAAATTTAGTAGATTCTAAGAATCTTCTTAACAACCACTGTGTCAGATAAGTGTAAACTTGTGTTAAAGTTTCATTTAAAAGTGTAGATTCAGTTTTATTCAGATCATGTCCCTCGGGGGATAGGTGTGGCTACAATAGATGATCGAAGTTTTTCATAGAATATTTAGAAAAAAAAAATTCAAAATCTTCTTTTCAAGAACTATTGGGTCAGAAGAGGTGATACTTATGTGAAAGCTTCATAGCGTAAGTTCAATTTTGAGGTGCTCACTGCTCACTACTCAATGATCCTGAGTGCCAAGTATAGGTTTAAATTTGCAGCCCTCCATCGGTAAGTGGTGACGTCTCAATATGAATGAAAAATTCTCGAGAGGGACATTTTAACAACAAACAAACAAACAAAAACAAAATCAATTTTGTTCAAGTTATGACCCCAGGGGTAATGTGGGGCCACAATGGGTGATCAAAGTTTTACATAGGAATATATTCAGAATTTTTTTTAAAAAATCTTCTCAGAGTTAGACATAACACTCTCCCCAACCCCGCTTGGTGATTTGATTTTTTTTTCCTTTGGTAAATTCTGTTTGTTTAACTTGTATATACTTAGTCCACAGGTGAAATTTCATAATTAGATGATTAACTTAACATATACAATAACACTGATGAATGACAATATGCGCAGTGAAGGAAGGTACACATTGTCGCCAGCGACAATATGAACAAGACGACAAAATGTACCGTCACAATCACGCTGCATGAAATAGCATACGAGACATCAGTGTGATTCTCACACCAATTACATTCACAGAACTGCCAAAAAAAAAACAATTAACAAAAGACATCTTAAAACAACAATATCTGTGGGGCGACAATATGTACAGTGAGGGTAAAGCACATAATGTCGCCAGCGACAATATGTACATATGTAAATTTTCAGTCGGCGACAATATGCACCGAAGGACGACAATATGTGCAGTGAGGGTAGGTACATATTGTTGCCGACGAAGATATGTACAAAAGGACAATATGTACCGTCACAGAGTGTCCAAACAACTAAGGGCTTGAAAATGACGGCAAAAAGGGGGAGGGGTTTCTTTTTCCCAATATTCTATAAAGTTTCACACCTGGAAAAACTGGTATAGACCTAGGGAATGTTTCAAAGGGCTACAGAAAAATAAAATGCATCCAGAGTACTTTTTTAAGCGTCCAAAATTTCAGAGACATGAGAGATGCAGAGTTAATGTCGATTTGTAGTCAGGGTGTCAAAAATCAGTCACGACGAAAAGTGACGTTGATCATGTGTGGTACAAATTGAACTCCAACAAGCTAAATATTCTGGCATTATCAAGTGAGGATCTTCCCTACGTATAGATCCGTTAACTATATTATATGCATTGAGAGCAACTGTATATTAAATTGTTAAGTCATATAAACAAGATGGGCTTAAGTCCTTACTTAACTTCAGGTAATCTAATCAAGATAAGCGTATAAGGTATTAGAGAGCGGACATTGAGAAACAATGACGTTATCGGACGTCATGAAACTAAACGGCAACAGTGCATGGTGATCATATAACGGCTTTTTAATTTTAGAATAATTTGGCAAATCATCAATGTATCATGCTAAAAATTTCAACCTTTCTTAAACTTTTGTTCTTTTATGCTCCTTATGAATT
Source organism: Saccostrea echinata (assembly GCF_033153115.1). Lineage (NCBI taxonomy): Eukaryota > Metazoa > Mollusca > Bivalvia > Ostreida > Ostreidae > Saccostrea > Saccostrea echinata. The sequence continues at coordinate 1,839,112 of NW_026889752.1, read as the reverse complement.
TTCTAAGCACAAACAACATAGTATCAATTTTATCGCATCAGTCCATGAAATTTTGATAACCCCTCGTACATCTTCACTTGCCAAGGAAGTTTTAATCTTTTTTTTTTCTTTCTTTTATTTTGTTCCTTACATGTATAAAAGACAATTATTTTCATTTGAAATCAGTGATTTTTTTTTCATGCTATTCAAAACAAAATATACAAAATAAAAAAATTAAAAAATTAAAAAAAAAAACAAAAACAAAAAAAAAAAAATAAAATAAAATAAAATATAAGGATTTTCATAATCTTTTATCAAAACTTATTAAAAATAACAGAAAATAGAGGGAAAATAGAGAGCATGCCTGAATCGTGTATTTGCGTAGTCTCAAATTAGTTATTTTGATGCATTTCATTGAATCAGTCACTACAATAGAAATGTACTCCTTTTCTTTGTACCTTATGGATTTCTGTTTTCTCTTTTCTTGGGTAAATGTCTTTTCTAAGCTTTGACATTTATATTTGGGATTCAGATTTATCAATGTCCATCAATAACAGTACTCCTGTTCTTTTTTCCTTATATTGAGGTTTTAAGGCTCAGCAGTTACAAACAGATTCCTTACACCCACGCATATGAAGAAAATAAAATGTACTTGTGCATGATAGAATTAAAAGGCATGGAACAAATCACAAATGAATAATTAATTTCAGATAAAAAAAAATCTAAAAATCCAACTAGAATTAAAAATCCTCTGCAACACAATTCAAAAAACTTATTTCATCTTGTAAGATTTTACATATGTAAAAGAAAGTTTCCTCATGAGAATTGAGATATATTCTGCTTATAGAAAAAAAAAGGAAAAAAAAAAACCTTGAAAAATGATAAATATGGAACTTGATAATCGGTAACTGATCTAATCAAAAAATGGGGAAAAACCGTTTTCTTTGTTAGGCATCAGATTGATTGACTGATTGATTATTGTTTTACGCCGAAACGGCTCTATTTCAGGCATATATCGGCGGTAAAAAGTAACGTTATGTGGCAAGTTCTGAAAATTTTGTTCTCTGGCGGACCCAAATTAGCCTACTCTTTTTCAGAAAGCAGAGAAACGATCTTTTGCCTAACAAGGGGGTTGCATTCCTTGACAGAAATTAAGCATCATATTGTGCTAGGAATATCGGCATCTGATAACCAGAAATTTACGCGAAACCGACGACTTAATATACAGAAAGGCCGTCTTTTTTTGCATGTAATGTCATAAACCGCAAATGTCATCATAATGCTAAAGACTGTTACTTTAAAACGAAATAACATATAGGTGATTATTGATGAATTACACATAACATATACGTATATCTTAACACTAACTCTTGCTGTAGCCTTCAACTCAAAATTTAGATGATTCAATGATATTTCATCAATTAACAATAGTTACTTTCACTCATATGTCGACTCGAAAAATAATAGCGAACTTAAAATATTGACATTGCTTGTAAATACAACTTATCGTGTTGTCATATTTTGACTCACATGTTTCATATCATTGTTAGGTTATGGCTTATTAACTAAATTTGACTACAGTGTACTCCGTCTACCTGATCAATAAATAGGGCTCACGGATGATGTCATCAGTCGACAGGGAATGCTTACTCCTTCTCGACACCTGACCCAACCTCTGGTATGTCTTATACCCTGTGCGGCATTCATTTTGTTTACTACATTGATGAAATTGCTCACTTTTCGATTTACTTTTACTTTTTACGCATTAAAACAATGCTTCAGAGCAAATGTTCATCACATTGAAAAGTAAATGTATTTTCTTCTTTAATTAAATCTTTATACGCCATTTATATATATATATATATATATATATATATATATATATATATATATATATATATATATATATATATATATATATATATATATAAAAGACTAAAAAAAATCAAAAACAAAAAACAAAAACAAAACAGCTGAAAACAAACAAAGTGTATATGAGCAAAGACTAGTACCTACTTGTGTACTAATTTTGTCGTGCATTTTTCCATATCCTGTCTTTAGTGTTTTACACTCGGTATCCATATATAATTCAGGCCAAAATATCGTGCAGTTTGAAGGAGGATTAAGATTGAAAATATACTTTTCTTTTGGAAATTTGCCAAGATCGTCTGCAGTGGATCCAATCTTGTCACATTTAATACGTTATGTATATTATCATTCTGTTATTTGAACACATGATAATTGCTATTGATATATATGGGAAAGTAGCCAGGTTTATCTTCCAAAGTCTGTTAATGTGTTTTATTTAAAATGCTGAACGCCAAAAAGGGAAAACAATGCTGAAATGTTTATTGATACAGCAAACATACGAACTCTAGAAAATAAAACCTGTTTAAAAAAGCCTGTTTTTGAATAAAATGTAAGCTTTCAGCAGAGGGTATGCTTAAAGTTATTGGCAGTATTTCCTAATGTCAGGCTGAGGTGTCATGCCTGGATACATGTTTAATGGACATTCTGCATAGTTTCGAGAAAATAATTAATTCAGGAGATAGGCATATGCATTAGCATACCATGTATCCATGAAATGCTGAAGTTTTCATTTTATTATCAACTTACTAGAGTTATCACTTTTTAAATTTAATTGAAATAATAAATATACATTTAAATTTTAAACAAATAAAGATGAACAGTAAAACAAATGTTAGAAAAAAGCATTATTGAAAGACCTGTTGTGCTAAAAGAAAAACTTTAAAATTTCGATATATAAATGAACTACCATATTTTTATTTTGCTTTTATTTTCAGATTTCTTCTTTAATTATTTCTTCATTTTGGCTCAATCTTATATTCAATCATACTTTTTTTTAACAAACACTTGTGAAAATCAGCATATCATTTCAGAGCATCGTAGAAATGATTTGATTCCCGATTGTCAGTTTTCTTTCCTTTTATTGAAAAAGATTCCGTGTCAATGTAACCATTTTCTGAAGAAAATATACCTTCTTTTCCGCCCTCATCTGCTTTCTGACAATTTATATCGTCATAGAAATTTTCCTTCTTGCCTTCCTTTTCAGCTGTTTTATTCAATTCGTCGTCAAGACTCTGTATCTGCTTTTGTCTTTGAGTTATCCTTGGGTTAGCTTGTTTAACATTTTTCCAAATAATATTACCAGCAGCCACGAGAAGTAGGAGCGCCAGGGAAACTATAACACCAATAAGAATTGGAGTTGTCTTAGACTCGTTATTCAAATGTCTACTCTTTTCACCAGATATTGTAGAGTTTATTTCTGGGAGCATTTCTTCATTATGTGATGAATCTAATTTAAACCCTTCAATATGAAATTGTAAACGATAAGCAAAATATGTCGAATTCCGTCCATAAAGGAGTTATTACGTTGCCTCTGATGATAATAAATTTAAATGCAATTGCATTGACATTATTTTACTGTTTTTCATTAGAACTTGAGATAAATTGGCAGTCAATTATGAAAAGAAAAAAAAAAATACCAAGACAGCCAGTTGATACGTCACACAACTCCTCTGAACAGTTACAATGTTCCTGACAGTATTTACCATATCCCGGATAGGGACACTCCATGGAACAGTTGAAGCCTATGTACCCTGAAGGGCATTCTTTAAGATAAGTAAAAAAAATTAAATGTAACTAGTTAGAATAGAATCTTCTTGACTGATCGGTGTTATCCGAAATAAAACAACTAAGTTTGAAGTACATACACAGACGTACCAAAAGTTCCCATAAAGCTATTTTTCATCATTTGATAAAGAAATCGAACTGTTGAATACTGTAAATGTACATAAAGAAAAAGAAAGAACAGTAGAGAAATGTAGGAGCGTTTTATTTTCTAATAGCCTGTAATACGCTTTTAATTTTTTCTGCTTTATTTTTCATACAGCTTGAATAAAACCTAGTTTTTTTGTAATTCTGTCCAAGATATATTTTAGCGTTTAGACATTTATATCAATGTTTTCTTTTCTAAATACCTTTGCAATCATTTGAAATCGCATCAAAGAAAAAGCCTTGACAGCAATGGTTGTCTTTGTCTCTAAAATGTATCATACATGTATTTAAAAATATCTTGAATATACATACATAAATCAATCAAACTATACAGCTTTTGAAATGCATGTAGCGTAAAAAAGAGTAAAAAATCACGATTGATCTTTTCTTAATTGTATTTTTTTTAATTAGTAAAATTACATGTAAAACTGGATTGAAGTATTGAAAAAAAAAAGACATGAATAATCTTATACATACGGTTTGCATACTCCTTGGGCAGCACCAATAAAAAGAATAACCGCTAGAGAGAATGTATAGATATTTCTGAAATTCATTTTGAAGTTAGAAGTGTATTTTATTTAAAAAAAATATCAGTATCTTTAACATTTTACAACTGTATGTGAATAGCCTTTTATCACGTGACTCAATAATTGTATTATTACTAAAAAAGGCGATATTCAATTGCATTTTATAGGAGTAATAGCTGTGTGATTTACTTCCTTGAGGCGTGTTTTACCAAGATTTGTTTAAATTTCATACTCGTTGTATATTAAACTTTTATTCTCAAAAAGCATAGGGGGTTAAAATGAGACAAAAAATAACAAATATTCATAATAAACGTATTTTCATGGATCTTTATAAGCTAAATGGATAGGACAATACTAAAAAAAAATAAAGTAGATCGACAAAAGACATTGCTCTATAAGGTCGGTCTTTTATAAGAGAAATACATTAAGTATACACTGTACCTATAGTAAAACATGTGACCGAAAATTCAATTCTGAAGAGCTCAGTTACTTCTTTTTCCGTTCTTGATTAAAACAGAGATAAAAAATTCCATGATAAATAAACTAGAATTCCTAGAACCGTATTATTTCTTAAGAATCATGTGAAACGATGTCAGTACGCGGCTAGGATAAAGCTGTCCGTAAAATATCAAACTGTTCCAACTGTAGTAACTTCTCTGAACTACCCAGATATGAGGTCATAATAGCATATGACATCAAGTCAATGCATACTTGAGCTGACATGACGGGAAAAGTGTCATAAATTTTACATTCCTTTCACATGACATGTAAAGATTTTTTTAGCGTTATTGTTTGATTCAAATGTCTGGATTGTAACAAAAATTGACTGTGAAATGCTCCCCCTTATTCGTCCGTGAACAAAGTTAGAATTTATGAATCGTGTATATATTTGACTGGCACAAGTGATTAATAAGGATAAATTGAAGATATTCTGTGTGAATCTACTAGAGAAGTATGTCCTCTAACTGAATTTTGCTGGGGGATTGTATGTAATTTATCCTATTTTGTATAAATTGCGATACAGAGTGGAATATGCCCCCTTGTATGTGGGTAAGTTGAATTTCTCGTGGAATATTTTCTCAAGAAGTAAAACTCAGACCTGCCCCCAGCACTTTATATGTACCAAAGATCACGATGAATTGACTTATGTGACAAATTTTTCTCAATAATGTTGTTTTGCACTTGTGCCGATGCGATTTTTGTGCAACATTTAGGAATTTATAAGTGTCCGTCACGTGATCAACAAAGTCATGTGACATCACAAAAATGCATTATTATAATACCTGATTACACTCTCATCACAAGTTGACTGCAAATTCATACATAGATTACAAATTGAAATTAAAATCTAGCTAAAAAAAATGTATACTTTAATGCATATTAATCCTTCGGACAGCCTTAACAAAGCTGCGTAAAAGACAAAATCCAATTTGGAAATGACATAAACTTCTTTGTTCTCTCTCTCATTTCAATATTTCCTTTATTTATGATGTAGTAATTGTAATAATTACTTACATTTTATCTTTGTACAGACTAATACAAACTCATTCCAAAATGCCAGCTTTATTATATCGTCATTTTTCCAAGTGTGTCTCTTTATTTGTGTATACTTTTTTTCTTTTAGATGTGCCTTAATTGTAAAAGCTAACTGTATCACTACATTTTCTTTATTTATTTATTTTTTTTTTGTAGACATATAAAAAGAAAAAAAAAATGAATATTTATCTTAAACAACAGAGAAAAATTTGTTGAGTAAGAAATAATATTCAAAATCCAAAAGTTGATATTGGCTAAGGCTGTTTTCGCAGAGATGATCAATCATGTTCGTACATGTACTTTTTTTTTACTGCAGAGGAAATAACATTAGAGAAAATTTAAACAATTGGATATTTCTATAAACTAATAAAAGTAGATCTTCAGTAATTGAAATAATAATTCGATTATCATTTCATACAAAACCAACACGGTAGCTCAGTCGGTAGAGCGCTCGCTCCGTCGCTTGCATCTCGGCCGCGACTGACCTAAGTCGATAAAAAATAGGTAGCAACTGTTCCTTCGCCAAGCGTGCGCACTTTGGAGTGAAAGTTGCGTGTCACGGCAGGCGTTGGTACGATAAAGATCCCTCACTGCTCAATGGTTCTGAGTGCCGAGTAAAGGTCTAAATTTGAAGCCCTTCACCGGTATTTGGTGACGTCTCTATATGAGTGAAAAATTCTCAAATGGGGCGTTAAACTACATACAATCAATCAATCAATCAATCATTTCATACATTTCAACTATTTGATAGCCACGCCCATTGAACGGTTGACTGATTCTCCTTATGTTGTTTTACCTTTTGGCATGAAAATATTTCACTCTGATATAAACCTCAGAACACATTGGTAAAGGGCTTCAAATTTAGAGCTATAGTCAGTACTCAGGTCCATTAAGTAGTGAGGGCTCTTTAACGTCCCAACAACTGCCGTGATGCGGGATCTCAGTTTTTAGGGTCTCATTCTAAAGACTCGACGTGCCTTTCACTTCTAATGCCGTGCGCTTGGCAAATGAAGGGTCACAACCTTTTGTTGTCATCCAAGGTTTGACGCGGCGCGTCGAACGAGAAACGAACCTCGGCCTACCTATCACGACGCGAACGCCCCACTACTAAGCTTCCGTGACCTTCCCTCTTTTAATGGCAACATGTATTGGCACCATTAAAAATATGATTTATAGTTTCGTTTAGATTGTCTTATTCACAAGAGACCATCTATTTAATAGATAAATCAATTGATATGTCGTTAGCAATGTTTTAATCATAGACCTTAGTGTCAAACGATTAAACTGGGATATTTGCCCGTTATTATAAATAACGAAGCATGAATAATAAGGAACAACATGCAGTAGTAATGATCTCCAAAGTATAAATGCTTCGACTAAACGTATTTAGCTTTTTTTTTCTAAATCCTCAAACCGAAGAAATTAAGAGAAAATAAACAACAAAGGAATCTACTTGTAAAATTTGATAAAGTTATAACGAATTAGTTAATGAGGTGGCTGAATTTTATAGAAAGAGGGTAATGTGTGTTGTTTTTTCCTCGTTCTATATCAGATTTGGTATTTTCCGGATCATAAAATAGGATGTTTAAGCAGGCCATTATGATATTGACATCTTACATTGTAATTGTATGCAATGTGTTTTCGAGATATGTTCTGAAAGTGCTGATTGCGTCACACTTGGCAGAGAGAAGATCAATAACAAACACGTTCGTCAAGTTCATTTACAAAAATGGCAAATAATCCAAATTAAACAAACGCATAAACATGGAATTTAAATGCAATCCATTGATGAATGTCCGAAGTATTTTTTTTTTTTTTTTGATTTACTTGATTAATTTTGCTACTGATTTAAATCTAATCCATTGATAAATGATGCTTTAGCATTGTCCGAAGTATTTTTTTTATTTAGTTGGTTAATTTTGCTACTGATGTTTGCAAATGTAATTGCAATTAACGTTTTATCTACCTTTTAACCTTGTTCTTCCAATTGCTCCTTCTTTGTTCTAGAAAATATTATACTTCTGAGCTTAAGGCATTCTTTTTTTTTTTTCTTTAAATTCAAAATGTCATATTCTAGAAAGCCATGTAAAAATACAACCAAAGATAAATTATATATATATATATATATATATATATATATATATATATATATATATATATATATATATATATATATATATATATATATATAAGTTTGTTTGATAAAAATGAAGATCAGGGCGGGGCAATCTACTCTTCATTTATATATATATATATATATATATATATATATATATATATTATATATATATATATATATATATATATATATATATATATATATATATATATATATATATATATATATATATATATATATATATATATATGCCAATAATGTAACTATTTGAGCTAATTTAAAAATAATTTGAAGAATTTTACGTCTGACAGAGTATTTCTCCTATGTAGGTGGGAAATACAATGCAGTATTACATGTACCCCCTTCCCCTTTCTTATATCCCATACTTTCATAATAGGTGTACAAATAAATTATCATTTTTTAACCTCACGTTTTATATAAATGCTTTACAATTCCTACATATTGAGAAAAGTACTTTTCATGAGTGTTACATTGTATACAATGACGGAATCTCACCAAGTAGTTCTAACGCTTGCTGCTTATAGTTAAGATGCATTCATTGACTTGTAAAATATATACATGTAGGTACGGTTTTCGAATGTATAACGTACCATGGTATCAGATATAAGAAAACAGGACTAAGGAATGATAAACATTGATTTTCCCATGAACCAGCCTTTACGTTATTATCATATTTGCTTTTAGTGTAGATAGATATTTGTTTCTTTATATTCTTTTAGTGTGGATAGGTTTTAAAAACGTTTTCTGCTATAAAAAAATTTCGGCATCATAATTATCTACCAGAATCTGTTACGCACATTACAAGTTTATGTCTTTTTAATAAAACATGCAACAAAATGTCACTGAATGCAAATAAAAAAGTCAGAATATAACACATGATCATGTATCCACTTTTGAATTGATGCATGTACATGTATTATAAATAGTGTTGTCAGCGAATACCCGGTTAACTGGTTAATCCTCGAACGATGCAAGTATCGGTTAGTAAAACTGCTACTCGGTTACTCGGATATATTGCATTTTATTAAATAAATCAGTAGGATTAATGTTTTTTTTTTGTTTATAATGTTTTCATTTTATTTACCATTTTTTAACCTTAGTTTCAATTTAGCGATCGATTTGTTTTGATTAGTATTTCACAGTTTATCCAACTGATGGCTTTGATTGCCAAGGGGAATTAAAGTTTTGAAGGCTTGAATTAATTATGATTACCTCACATAAGTCAGTGCTAGTCCGCAGTACATGATTTAAGAAGACACAGGCATCGAAGCCATGGAAATATTTTTAAAAGAAAGCCTGAATTAAAATCCAGCAGGTGTAAATTATGTGAAATCGAATTAATCTTATGGGACAATATGCTTAACCACCTCAGACTGAAGTTTAACTGTGAAAGCAGCGATATATAATTAAAGCGCAAAAACAGCCAACGATTACGGGGTGTTAATTCGAGAACAAATTTATTTAGAAGATATTGTGTGTTTGCACATGTAATTATAAATACAGTCCATATGCAGTGGAATTGTGTTTTGTATATAGCGCTATACAAATGATAAGATAGATATAAAAATTCATATGGCATTATGTATAATAGCTGAGCATATATACCGCAAACAAGAACGTTTTGATGTCTAAAGAAAAACCATCCGAGTAATCGGTTACTCGATCGGAAAAGTAAGCGAGTAACCGGTTACTAAAATTAGTCCGATTTGGCAACACTAATTATAAATTCTGCAGCTTAAAATAAAACAAACACAAATTCTTAATTCCTCAAGGTCAGAAACTATACATTACAGCTCAGGCAAAGTATTTTCTATTTAAATAACAAAGGCCTATCTTATTGAGCATATATATACAGGTAATAATAACAGATGACATCTCATAATGCAAGATGATGCAATTTACAAATACATGGAAAACCTACATTTGCTGATTTCGCAGGTAGGTTAAAGGCTTCCCGTAGAATATGACAGTGCAATCTGTGCCTTCACATCTCTGAACTACCAAAATATGACGTCATAATGGAAAATGACGTCAGGTCACTGCAAACTTGAGGTGTTATGACGGGGAGAGTGTCATGAACTTTACACTTTATTTCAAACTGCATGTAAAATGCTAGATAGCTATTGCAAAATTCATGGGTCGTTAAAGATTTTTTAAGTCTTATATGTCCGAATATTTTAAAAATACACCGCTTACATGTACCTACCCTTGATTAAAATTCATCATATTCAAAATGCTTATGAAAAATATACTTTTGAAATGTACTCTGTTTTATACCCGTGGTTGGAGGTAGAATTTATTTTGTGTGTATAAAAGAGTCTGGCGCAGGTGATTAATGAGGATTAATCTGAGAATTTTTGTGGAAATCTGTAAGAGGAGGTTGTTCTCTAACTGAATCTTCCTTGGGAAAAATGTGTGTTGGCTTTGTTTTAATACAGATTACGATATTGTATGGAAAATACCCTCAAATTTGTAGGTAAGTTGAATTTCTCAGGAAATATTTTGTACCCAAGTAATACTATGACTTTTCCCAAGCACATTTCGGATACACAAGGATACGATGAGTTTATTTATATAACAAAATGTTAATAATTATTGTGTTAATCAGCTGCGCCGAAGCGATTTGTATGAAACACTTCCAAAAATTATAAATGACCGTCACATAATCAACAAAGTCATGTGATATCGTAACAAATATGCTAATATATAGCCGAGGAAACCCTTTATATAAATTGAAAGTACTAAAGTTCAATACTTGTAAATTAAAACCAAAACCGACCTCGCAATGACATATTATGTTTTGAGCGCAATTTAAAGCTTCGGGAAGCCTTAACATAGCTGCGTTAATACTTATCAGAATACATTGTACACGAACACATCAAGGGTTGTCCAGTAAAATCGTGGACAAGTTGTCTTGAGTGAAAAGTAATCAACACTGCTTTCTAAACCTACATTTTAGTACATTATGCATAAATATACATAACAAATTCAAATAGACATATGCTCAAATAAACAAAATATGTGATTTCATGTTATGTGTGGTATCGACTTACAGCGCACGGATGACAACGTCGAAGTGTCTAAAGGAACGTCACGTTTAATCTTTGTTTAAACGTTTAATCTTTGATTTAACAAGTTGGAAAAGCCCCACTTGAATTCCGAGAATTTCACTGATGCACACATTCGAGTTCCCCTTTATTTCCCAATAAAAAAGACGAGGGACCACTCTTGCATACACATGGGACCTTCTGAAGACTTGTATTAATAAGGTATGGGAGATACCCTCCCTTTCATTGAACAAAATAGGCAGTCCTTTTTCGACGGTGTGCTGTGACACCATCTTTCTTTATTACCATTAGCTGATTGTCTGTATGTTTTTTTTTTTCTACCTGGGGACTCAGTCATAAACTTTCTCTTAAAAATGCCCATTCACTTGTACACAAATTTTAGATTTTGTTTTTTATATTTTGGTATTTTACGTTATAAAGTCCCTTAAGGCGCTATTACTTAATCTTCATATAATTGAACTGCTCTTCGGTGCACGGTGATGTCATCAAATGACATCATTTCTCGTGTGTTGCGTATACCACTGTCATATTAAAAATGCCCAGGAAACTGCCAAAAATTAAGTAAACGCACTGAATTTTTCCAAATGACGATATCATAGATAGTGAAATAAAAATAATTATAATTTTTAAGCAAACCTTATCTATATAATACTTTGTTTCGAAATAATACTCGCATATTCACTGATAAAACCCTGAATGTTTAATCGTGCACCGTAGGACCATTCCCTGTGTACATTCAAAGTATAATGAAATCCCTATTTTTGCCTATGATTTATCAAAACTATTAAGATGAATTAAAATATGATAAATAAACTTTTGCTGAAATGTTCAGCTCTGCGCATATTATTTTTTGATAAAAACGCGATCTTCATGATCTACTAGACAACCCTCGTAAGAAAGCAAGACCTTTTAGAATATATTTTTGTTTGACTTCACACGCCTTGGAATGTATGTGACAGTGGTTGTGGTAGATGTTTGAGTTTGTGCATATGTCTGCAGTATTTCCTTTAGAGAAGTGGACAGGCTTTCGCCACTTCGAATAAATTTCGTAAATTTCGAACCGGTGACCGGGACGGAGAACCTGCGGAAATGGATAAACAACACGTAAAGGTTGATTTTCCTGTGCAAGTTGTGGGAATTTATGGAAAAATTAATGATATAACACGTCCATTATATACATGCAGATTTGTAACAAAAAGTCAAGTGAAATGTAGGCCGTCATGGTTCGAAATTTACACGTTTTCCAAAACATGAAGGCTTGCGAAGAGAAGTGGATGAAGGCGAAAGCCTGTCCACTTCTCTAAAGAGAATAATGTGTTCAGTTTCACACAGTTACTTGAAGATATGCATGTGTGTCCAGCTTCACACAGATACTTACCTGTTCTTGACTTTGCACGCCTTGGAATATGTGTGCCTGTGGTTACATTAGATGCTTGAGTGTATGCATATTCAGTTTCATACAGTTACCTATGTGTACTCGACTCCATATGTTTAGATTAAATGTATTTGTGGTTAATGTATGTATTTACGTGAGTCAAGCTTTACACAGAAAAAAAGTTTTTGTGTTCTCTGATCTGAAAGATAGTGATAATTCAAATATACTTTGATAATGACTTTTAAGAAAGGGACAATCATAATGAATTCCATAGTCATTTTCTCAGAACATGATACCATGTCAACTGTCATGCGTATGATAAATACTAAACCCGTGTTATTTTGAGAAATAACGTACTTTGCATTAGGACGGGTTGAGATCAAGTTTTGATTAGGGTTTCATTAAATTAATTATTATGCTAATTTTACCGAAAGCTTAAATGTCAGTAAGATCAAACGCAATACAAAATTTGTAGTTTTGTCTCTGACAAAAAAAAAAAAAAGAATCTTTTCTTCATTTCATCATTTAAAGACCTATTGAAAAGATTTAAAAATGACTCGTTCATCCGGAAGGTAATTTTGTAGTAAACGATTATGTCACACATATCTTGCACTAGTGATAATTGTTGAGAAACATTGGCCATGCAATCCGTTTGATGGCTGCCTCCTGTGACCTCCAAACAAGAGCGTCTATAATTAGTGTGTGTTTACCTCAGGAAAGAATCGAATTTAATTTTTTATTCAATAAATAAATCACAGAATTTCATTGTTGAAGGTGTACTAAATTGCATAATTTTTGCATATTTTTTTTAAATTTCTTTTTCCTTTTAAAATTATAAAAATAAAATTTTAAAAATGTATCTGTTTTTTCCTTTGCCTTTGCATTTCATATAAATATTTGTACATATACATGCTTTTAAAGGAATTTTTTGAGAAGCTATTCATTTATCCAGACGATTCATTTATCTGGACGATTTCGTTCGGGACCAGAGTGTCCGGATTAACGAGGCTCCACTGTATACTTCAATCTGTCCGTGGAATGATCTAATACACTGTACTATTGTAACTGCCGTCACTTCCTATGACAATAGCGTTCTGAAACATAAAGGTGTCAGAGGAAAATAAGTAATACTCAAGGATTATTAATATATTACGGGTATAAAAAATAAGAAATTTTCAATAAATATTCATCCTCCACAGCTAGAAGAAATGTATGTTACTGCCATATGAATGGCATAAAATATCCCAGCGATTCACGTCAACCATCTGAATAAACAGAGTAACAAAATAAAAAATAAACAAGAGCATAATAATGAAACAAAGGGATGGCTTTTCATAAACTTCATTTTTTTTTTTTTTTTATTTATTTATTTATTTTTTTTTTTTGAACTTCACTGATTTTAGTCGGACTATACTTTTAGCTCAACTTGCAAATCATTTTAAACTTAAAGCACGATAATGAAAAAAAGATTGCTTTTATAATAATAAGGAAAGTTAATAAATTAACCATATGTACTTCTTTAAGACCTGATAATGAATGATTTAGAAAACAATGCGTAGAAAAATATTATCTATTTATTTACTATTTCCAGTTTATTTATTAATTATTTTCTTTTTTAATTCATTGTGATTATCATAAATGAGGTATATAGCTAATATTTCAAAGCACTTAATATGTGTGAAGTAACAGGACAGTTTTAAACCTAAGCAACGGTTTACGTGTTGAATACAATATCAGGTGCGTGATCTCCTCAGCCTTAAAGATATAATTCTTCTGATTATGACTCATGCATGATTCGGCATCTATGTGCAGTTCCAATAGATTTTATGAGATATATATTTTAAGAAGTATGGTTGGATAGCATTTAAAACTGATTAGTTAAATTCCATTGCCCTTTCATTCCAGGTATGGTCATTAAAATGAAATATTACAGAAAATTATAAAATTATTGCACAAAATGTTTGACATTGTGCTTTGTTCTATTTTTTCTAATGTTTTCAACATTTATTTCACATGTATATTCTTTATTTGTTTTGAATAGTTTAATTATGGATTTCATATGCACTTGATTGTAAGATTACCATCAAACACAAATGAAAATCATACGAAAAAAAGAAACATTACAGAAAGTAAAAAGTGTTACCTGCATATATAGGAATGGTATTTTTTACAATATATATAACTAAATATATGCAATTGCAGAATACAAGTGGAAAATTATACAATAAAATGGAAATTAAACAATACAGGTGGGCAAATTTTAAATACAACTGAAACGATATATACAATACAAATTGTAAAATATACAATCAAATGGACAATCATGCACTACAAATAGAAAAGATAGAATGAGCAACTTTTGGCATGCCATAAGAACACAAACTTTCAAATTCTTTCACAATCTGACGAATGGAAGAACAAAAAAGGAAATTTTATGTTATCCTGATGCTTTGAGGCGAAAGTCAGAACACAATTGATATGCAATGAACTATCAGAGAGAACAAAATTATTTTATCCATCCCTGTATATTCACATAACCATAAATAATACCTGTGTCTAAATTATGTAGCATTACATATCCTAGAAATAGGATGATGTAGTACGAAATTTGTGGTTGTTACGAAATTTTCTTTTTTATTGTATATGTAGCATGTTCATCTTGAAATTTCTTGGAAACAGTCTTCCTTCCATGAACGGAAAACTTTTAGATATAATTATCTATTATTCTACTTGAGCTATAATGTGTCTCCCATGCATGAATAATATTTGGGTGATATTAACTTACCTCAATTAAGTCAACAGTAGAATTATGCAACAGTATTGTATCTGGAAGTGGTAAGGGTATCCCTTCTCTTCCGAGTTCTTAAATATTCAAATTGCACATTTTCAAAAGCCTCCTTAAGTTGAAGTTCATTATACAAACACAGTAATAGGTTTTAACTTTATTTCGAAAGTTAGAAAAACTCTAATTATACCGTTAAGCACTGGTTCTACTGTTGTCACCACTGCACTAATTAATATGAAGTTCACCATTTGAACCTAAAGTATTTGAATGAGAATTAAACAAACGATAAGTACGATTTAATTAAATCAATATTTCATATTCAGTTTGGTACACACTGTCTGCATTAGCTAGATATAGTAACAAAGCAAGATTTGAGCATGGAAAGAAGATCTTTTACTGGAGTTGGGACGATATACCTTCTATATTGATATCTACAGCGATTTTTCGCCACGATACTATACGTATCACTATATTTTTGAAAAGCTTATACACTTTTACAACAGTACCGATATGCAGCTTCTAAGATTAAACGATAATTATTATTCTTGAAGAAATAATTCTTTTTATTTTTGTTAGTACAATGTATATTAAAATAACAAATATTTCTTCACAGATTGGAATAGTTTAATCGTAGAAGCTGTATATCTGTACAGTTGTGAAACAGAATTATTTTGAAAAAGTAGTGTTAATTATTACATGTATGCATTTCATATTTATATTTCATTATATAATCTATTTCTTTAAAACCACAAAACGTTAAGTAAAAAAGAAAAGAAAGAAGTCTTTAATTTATTTTCCGTATCGGTATATCTACATGAGTGTCACTATCAAAAAGTATATAGAAAATATTTTCGAGTATAAAAATGATGCACATATAGATATTTTTCTATACAAAAGCGTGCTTTTATAGAAAAAAAAAAACGGTCAGAATGGGGTCAGTTGTGGAAATCAGAAGTTTTTTTTTTTTGTGTGTGTGTGTTAAAAACAAATGTTAATGAGATCTTTGTTTAAATGTACAAAATGTCGAAATTAATAAGGGGTTTCTGTTCAAATTCTGTTTTTTATCACCCTTCTATCATATTTTTATCTAATATTATATATAAAATGACAAAGTCAAAAATAAATAAATAAATAAAATATGCAATATTAAGGACAGATGATACAAACAAGAAAATGGATACCTGGCTTGGTATATATCTTTGGACCTACTTTGGATGTACATGATGCAAATAATAAATTTATAAAATAACAAGAAATTGAAAACATTCTTTGATGTTCAATGTTCTTCCTTTCTGCAACCATCCTTATTAATCTTTAAAATTTGAATTAAAAAAATAAAATCAATGCGGTTATACTTATTCATTTTACCTTATATACATGACTTAAATGTATATCTTCAAGCTTTTTGATATAAGTTTGTTTCATCTGTACTTCAGAACAATATCACATGTAGTGAAATATTTTATCATCAGTTATTCTTAACTTTATACCTACATCAAAGCCATGGACAGTTGACTCCACATGTTTAAGATATGGCCTGTTAAAACACAAATTTATAGTTATTAAACATAAAAGAAATTAATATATTACATTAAAGATAATATAAAGATATTCGTGTTTGAATTTGTTTTTGTATGTTAAACTTTACACAGAAGGTTTTACAGTACCAACCAGGCCCAACCTGACACCTAAGCAGTCCCAGAAAGCAGACTCCGGGACTGCTTTGGGACCGCTGTGGGACTGCTCTTGGACCGCTATGGGAGTGCTCTGGGACTGCTCTAAAAAGGAGGCCCAGCAGTCCCAGCTGTCCCCGGGACTGCTTTCTGGGACTGCTTTGTTCACCCATGCGTGAAAAAGGTTCTGAGTGACATGATAGCTCCGCCCCTTGTGTATTCTGAATTTACAGTCTCCCTGTTGTTGTTTTGTTTACTTTCAGCAGAGAGGTGTTTAAGATTAAAAAAAAAAAAAACAAAAACAAAAACAAAAAAAAAAAAAAACAAAGAAAAAAACAAACAAACAAACAAACATGGATTTCTTACAAAATGTTAAAAAGTAGAGAAAGATAAACATGTAATTAAACTTTAATACAGGTGTTTGAAACAAAATTATCTATGTTACAGTAAGATATTCAGAGGGACGTACTGAATTGGATTTTCTTTTTTAATTGAAAAAGCTAAAACCATGCTAAAAAGCACATTCCATGCTATTTTTACCGCCCTCAATAAAACCTAATAATCAATTTTATTAAATGACCATGAAATAAAATTATTCTACCATTCTTCCGTCATATAAACAATGTGAAAATTGTAAAGTATTGGGGATTTATTTATGAATTAGTTTCTCATTTATAAACAAGTTACTAAAAAGGTACATTTATTTAAAAAAATAAACATTTGAAAATATCGGGAATTGTGTGGTGTCAACACTTGAGGTTTCAATCGCCTTTGGGCATGATTAGCAGAAAGTCAATGAATGATATCAGTGTTACACATCACTGAACACGCTGGTCAACAATGACACTATTTTCAATCTATGAACTGCAAAAAATCTTTGTTTCAGTAAATGTGTATAGATTTATTTCGGGATCAATTAATTTTAAACATTATCTGAGGGTCCCATTCACGTGATTTACAGATGTACACTCAGATGTGCACTTATCTAATAAAACATTTAAAACTTTGTGTTATAATTGTTTTCTGTTACATAGAGAATCTAACGATAATCAAATTGGTAAGTCAGTGAAAATAATCATGACTGAAATTTAATACTGGGCAAAATTTTTTAAAGAATTTTTCAAAAGCCCAAGTACTTTCCAGTAAGAAAAATGCATTCAGAGTATAGCATGGGAATCGGCCTTGCTCTATAATTATAAAATCTATTTAAACTAATTCTGATAGAGAAAAAAAAAAGTTTAATTTTCTATAAAAAATAAATTAATATGGAAACCAATATCAATCACAGAAAATAAAGAAATTGATTTATTTTGGTGTAAAATTTTTATACCACATAACTTTGTTTAAGTAATCATATTAGTAGTAGGTGTGAACGTCTTCGTCCTCCAATATTTTTTATTTGTTTCTATACACGTACTGTGATTTTCTTAACAGTTCAGAAATGACTGTCACATAAGAATTGTAAATATTTGTTGTTACTGCTCAGAAAGAAATGCATCATATATTTCCACTGCCTTTATAGTTACATTGTATATTGGTAATCTCATTTCTGAGTAAGCTCTGCCCATTAAATTAATTAACCCCGCCCACTGGGACTGCTTTTTGGGACCGCTGAGACTGCTTTCTGGGACTGCTCTGGGACTGCTCTGGGACCGCTGTGGGACTGCTTTAGCAGTCCCAGAAAGCAGTCCCCGGGACTGCTCTGGAACTGCTTTGTGTCAGGTTGGGTCTGGTTGGTACTGTAGCTAGTCAAAGTTACCTACAAGTTCGGTGCAAATTTCAAGTTTTGTTAAGGTCTTAACTCTTGCATATAAGGTTAATTGTAAGATTTGCTATATGTTTTTCATATTCAACAAAAAGATTATGCAATCCGGTAAATAGTGCTGCCAAAAAATATAATTTATACTGTTATACCATTAAATTTGTTTGCTATATAAACCCATACTTAAAAATAAGTTTAACAATTCCAATGTTTTTCCTGAGCGGTCAAAACGAAATCGATGTTGGACAGCTTAGTCAGATATATAGGACCTGTCGATGAGATATTGGTCCTGTTAATGAGAATTTGGACCGCTAAGACGTACACGTACTTCACGTCAAACTGTAGGCGAAATCAGTTATGTCTTATTTGTATTCGTTGGTGTTCGACAGTTACTGAATATTGGGTGAGTTAAATTCACAGTGCGGGTAAACAAAATTTACATCATGAAATAACGGAGGAAATAACGGAGGGTAATCAAGCTCAGAAGACCATTAAACAATACAAATCAGGAACAGAGCAAACACGGACGTCTAAAACATCAGAGATGGGATCAGGTGCCATGGAGGAGTCAGCATCCCCTGCCGAGCGATTGCATACATGGACGGCAGCGCACGTCATTTCAAAATAGATATAGAACGGTATGATAAAAGATCTATTAACTGTGTATTCGCACAAAACATGTTTTGCTGAACCCACGTACCAAACTGTTTGGTTCTTGGGTCCAACAAAGTGCATGTTGTACTCGAACCTATCATGAATTGTATAATGGCAAATTCCCCTTTGACTTGTCAACCGTTTTATCGAACTTGGTGTCTTCACCATCTTTGCAGGAAGGTAAAGGCTTTCCATAAATTATCACTGTGCACCCTGTGCCTACACTTCTGTGAGCTACCAAAATATGACGTCATAATGGAAAATGACGTCAAGTCACTGTCAACTCGAGCTGCTTTGACGGGGAGATTATCATTAATTTTACATCCTGCTTCAAAGTGCGTCTTAAATGTTGGAACGCCATTGCAAAGTTCAGGTTTCGTAATAGTGTTTCTATATCTTATATGTCCAAATATTTTAAAAATGCATCGCTTACGTACCTTTTATTGAAATTCAGCGTGTTCAAGATGCTAGTGAAAATATACTTTTGAAATGTACTCTGTTTAATAACCGTTGTTAGAGGTAGAATTTAATATGTGTGTATATGGGTCTGGCGCAGGAGATTAATGAAGATTAATCTGAAATCTCTTGTGGAAATCTGTAAGAAAAAGTTGTTCTCTAACTGAATCTTGTTGGGAAAATGCATTATGGTTTTGTTTTGATACACGTAACGATATTGTGTGGAAAATACCCTCAAATTTGTCGGAAAGTTGAACTTCTCCTGAAATATTTGGTATCCAAGTAGTACCATGGCTTTTCCCAAGTATATTTCAGGTACGCAAGAAAACGAAGAGTTCATTTATATAAAAAAATGTTAATAATAATTGTACTAATCGGCTGCGCTGTATTTGAACAAAATAAATGTGACCGTCATGTGATCAACATTGTCATGTGATAGCATGACAAAAATGTAGAATATATAGCCCATGAAACTCTCTAAATAAATTGGCTGCACTTAAGTACATAACTTACAAATAAAAAAAAAAACAAACCCGGCCTCTCAATGCAATATTACGTTTTGATCGCCTTTTAAAGCTTCGGGAAGTCTTAACATAGCTGAGTTTACATTGTAGAAGTTAGTTGTATGCTAGGCATCCTTTCATTTTGTGGACCATTTGTATGGTGTGAAATTGAATGCTGCTATTTTTTCCGTCAGAAGAATTTCAAAGATACAAGAATATGACTGGACCTTAAATGATTATTTATTGATTAATGCCGCATCGGCAGTATTTTAGTTATATTTTGGTGGTCATAACCCGACAATGATACCTGAGAATCTAAATAACATGAATTCAAAAACAGATATTAAAGGGAGTCTAATAACTAAGTCATGAAATTTTTGTTACTTCATTACATAAATACTCATCAATTGGATAGTATCCATTTATCAAAAACTTACTCAAACGCAACGATGTTTCCGTGAAAAAGCTTTTTGTTCATAAAGACTTTGATTCGTATATCAACACTCTGCAAAATAAATTCGTTATCTTAATATACATAATTTCTTAGGTATGGATCAGGGTGTTACACGTCAATTACTTTGTTCATTAAGTAATTTTCTCAGACTATTAATGTACATCATTTTAAATAATGTTGATGGGAGTTTTGAAAAGAAGTATTCAAAGTTTGTTTGTTTCTCTGTTTCTGTTTGATTGTTTGTCTGTTTGATTTTGTTTTTTTTGTTTGTTTTTTTTTTTGTTTGTTTTTTGTTTGTTTGTTTGTTTGTTTTTTTTTTTTTTGGGTGGGGGGGGGGGGGGGAGTATTTAATATTACTATTCATATTTATTTTTGAAATCCTTCATGCATGTAACTTACTCCATCCAATTTGGCAATCAATGTAGAATTTGTACATATTGGATGCCGAATGTATACAAACATGACTGTAGAGAACTTCAAGACCGCCAAATTCTTCTCAAATGTGACGTTTGGCGTCTCCAAACTGTAGATGTCCAAGTCCATATATTGATTTGGGAATTTCTCTTCAAGCTTTGAGAAATAAATTTTGAGTACTTTCATTACAAACACAAAGTGCTTAAGGTTAATGTCCCTCTGATACGAAAGATTACTTCCAAAGATTACGTCCAAGAATATCCGAAGAATAATTTCATTTTGTTTAAAATTATTTATTTAAAGCCATTAGCTGATTCACTATAATATTCCTACATGACAATCACACACTCTGGCAGTAATTTTTTAAAAAAATCTAATATATATTTGTATTTTCTTTTGCTAACACATTTTGCTAGTTATTTCTGGTTTTCTATCCTAATCGTTTGCAACCAGTTTATGTTCTTGTTATAAAAATATCTTTATTTCTGTATAAAAACTTAAAGAGTAGAATAACTCATAATGTACTACATGTATACAGAGTATTTTTTGAGGGAAAAAATATGAGTATTTTTCTTTAACAAATGATAAAAAAAAGATAACCCTTGTTATTGGTCAATTATTTTAACAAAACAATAGATAAACAACGTGATATTCTGACTAAAAAAGAATTGCTTCATTATGATTTTGAAATGAATTTAAGATGTGTGACACGAAATGTTATTTTTATACGGAGCTTTTTAAATTTTATGTATAGTGATAATAAGTTAAGTGCTTTTCATTTACTGTGTCAAATTTTCTTCATATCATTATGAGATATAAAATTTAGTTTAGAAAAAGTAGGCCTCGCTTCGTGCCTCAAAATCTTTTTCCATTTGAATCTATTACTTTTATTATTGATAAAAAATAATGTGAAAATTTTAGTTTTTTAAATGCAGTTAAGAACAGATTGACATTAAGCCTTTATTCGACAATAAAAACTAGGTACTTATCGATTTTAAGACAAACAAGGTAATTTCAAAAACGAGTACCCACTAATGCAATCGTCTAAAATCATTATTTCCATTATGTAATAAAAAGAATAATATTTATCAAAAAGTACTTCAATTAGTTAAGTTTTTTTTTTATCAAGAAAGCAAATTATCTTTGTTAAACAAGTTTACACGAACCTCTGGTACTAGACGTCCGACACAAACACCCTCGGTACACGAAGTATTCAATCCCGGATTTCCAGGAAAAAGCTAAGAAAGCAAAACAAATTGTATAAATGAAAAGTTTATTTTTAAAAGTTGAAAGATATCTTATTGTCTTATTGATTCATCAATCCTTTTAAACTTACTGATATGTAAATCTACATCCTTGTACCTTTGGTGTATGTAAATATTAACGTTTAAAACTCTTAAAGGGTAATAGAAATGGATTTTCTAATAGTCAATTGATACATAGCCCTAATACCTTCTGTGAATTCAAATATTTGGTAACTTTTTTTCTCATCCCATAGTTAGAATAGATGAGACCCACATAATTTCAACTGTGAACTTGCCAAATTTGGAAGGAGAATTACGTTTGTGATTTTGTTTGTCTGCCGTTTACCTATCCGCGCTCCGGGATGATGAAACTTAGACTTAAATCAAATGTATATTCACCTGTGAAATATTTTTTTTTTCAATTTTTGTAAAATAATATTGAAAACTATTTCAATTTTGAACTGCTTGATTTGTACACTATTTCTGTGCAATAAAAAGATTTTGATCTAAGTTTAAAAAAAAAAAAAAAAAGCCAGGGGCCTTTTATCTACCTGCGTACTGTCCGTCTGACAACTTGTGAAACCTATCTAAAAAATTAAATCTATTTTATTTATATGGGTAAATGTTTGTAAGGCTTTTTTACGTCCCATTCAAAATTTTTTCAGTCATATAGAAAGGTCACCCTATTCAAGTGAAGCGATTCAAATTTAGACATTTACTCGGCACTCATGGCTTGAGCAGTGATTCCGTAGGAGGATTTTTTATAGTGCTAATGCCTAGCGTGACACGAGTCCTCAACTTTTAAGGTCTCATCCGAAAGACCCATGAATTTCACGTGTAGTTCCAGGTGGTTAGCGAAGGAACAGTCACAAGTTGCATTTTGAATGTTTAAGTCTCCAGTTGGACACAGCGCCGGTTCAACCCGGTTCAAAATTCTTATTTAAAAACTAAGCTGATTATTTAATAAAAAGATACAACTTAGGACAATGCCGTATCCTAGACGAAGATAGGAGACAGAAATTTCGTAAGGGTTGATTATTTCAGTATTAATGAAGTGACACTCTCACTAACTAATTGTAATGACCTCATATGTGATTCCCCTCTTACAAAAGATGTTTGCCCTGACTATCAATATCTTCTCACCATCTTGGCTACAAGACCTACAGATACTGATCTTCTTACCACTTTTGCCTTTTTCTGTTATTCAATGATAAAACTATTAACTTTCAAAAAGAATTGTTAATCAAAACATATTGATGATTGTTAATATAATCTACTATTATAATAAGTGTCTAAAATATTTTTTGAATAGCGGGATATAATACATAATAAACATAACCGATAGATGTCAACAAAAATTTGACAGAACTTCTGTTTTTAAGCTACGAAAATTAAATTAAATTTTAACACTTTCAGAGTTAATATGTCCTGAAAAAAGTAGAAAATTACAAGTTTTTTTTCCAAAAATTAAAAAGAAAATATCAGAAAGACATCCGAGCAAGTATTGGTCACAAACCAATTTACATTCATTATTTTGGCTGAAACGCTTACCTTCTCAGGGGTAATTTTATAGCGAAACATTCCATGTGTTTGAACACCTTCAAACAAAGATTGAACCACGTCTTTAGAAATCCATATGTACACCATTTTTGATGAATCATTATGCAGAGTATAATTAGCTGAACCATTTTTATATAAACTCTTCATAGTCGGAAACCATAATATTTCACCCTAGAATGTAATAAAAAGAGTTTTGATTTTGTCATGAAGTATTTAAAAAAAGTTCTGATTTTATACAGCAATGTATTAGAAAGGAGTTCTGATTTAAACCATGCCATATGCAATCTTTGAATAACTGTTCATTCATAAAATGCATAATGATTCAAATAGAAAAATAACATAAAATAAATTGAATCATTTGAATAAAATTAGGCTAGTTCCGTTTTATCCTGGACTTTGATGCTTCTAAGAAAAGGCGTAGGGGGTTCATAAATTTTGGAGCATAACAAATTTATGTAGAGAAAAACTGTGTTAAACATACTTTATTCTTTCTATTAATACTCTTGTATCAATAAGTATTTCTTGACAATTACTTATGATTAATAAATTTACAAACCAATAGACATGAATGTAAATTACATGCATACACTTGACAATTTATGTTAGTATGGAAAGAGAGTTGAAAACATTTAGTTATTTATTAACTACATACAGGTTATATAAATTAGTCCTAGGAATTCTATTTCCACTGTGGAATAACTATTTCGGGATTTTTTTTATAAGGGCGAAACAATTACATTAAGTTTTGAGGACTCTTTCAAATATTTGTTTGTTTCTCCTTGTTAAATATGAAATTATATTCATGATATTAACATTTCTAACTTTTTTCAAAATGTTTTGGAAATTAAATGTAAATTTTTGTATTGGAAATTCAAGTTTGTTTGTTTGTTTGTGTATTGTTTATGTTCCTCTCGAGAATTTTTCACTTATATTGAGACGCCACCATTAGCCAGTGGAGAGCTGCAAATTTTGACCTTCACTCTGCACTCAGGACTATTGAGCAGTGAGGGACCTTTTTTGGCCAGCACTTACTGCGACACGAGACATCGGTTTATACGGTCTCATCTGAAGGACCGGTTCCACGTCCCACAGTGGGATTCGAACCCGCGACGTAAGGAGGCAATTCAAGTAAATTCAAATAGGGCCATTCCAAGTTTTTTCTCTGTTTAGCGTCCACCCATCTTTCAAAAACTTACCTACCTATTCGCAAAAAACACACAAGCCAAAAAATAAAACACAGACTTTACAGTAATAAAAATGACATCATTCAAAGTATTTGATTTCATGAATCTATTTTTCTCATAGAAATATCTTCTGTTTGTTAAAATCAAGGTATTAAATGCTTAAAATATACATCATATGACGTCCTAGTGAGAAATATTTAAGGAACTTAACAAATTTCCAAAATTTTTTACAAAAATAATCAATTTTAGGACTCCTGATTTTGTTTGTTTTTTCTGATATGGGGTGCCAAAATCCAAGGCGCACGCGGACGCTAAACATAGAAAAAACTTGGCCTAGGATTATACATGACACACCATCCACTGGTATCTAGCACAAATGCCTGCTAAGATACCTCATTTTTGTGAGGGAATTTGAAAGTGGCAATACTTCGATGACAAATTCTTGTGAAAAATTATGTTATTGAGGAACGTATTGTCTGACCTTAAAACAACCTACCAACTCGACATTTTCAGATGGAAGAAAAAATAAAATAAAAACAAAAACTGAGTATAATTTCATCTTTCGCATAATAAAGGTCTGTCATTCAGTCAACTGAATGGTCACTGAAAGGTCTGGAAAGGTGACTGAATGGCAGAGCTCTGCCACTCAGCTTTCAGTAATCGTTCACCTATCAGTTAACTGAATTGCAAAGTTTCATTCTTTGTTTAACACTTATGTCCAGTACACCTTATGGTGTTATCTTTTCAAACTAATATGAAAAGGTTTTCGTGGAATATTAAAAAAATTGTAATATAACCTTATGATATGTATTCAGATATGTGGATTCATATTTTGGTTGATGCTGCATGAGGAGGTTGGCGATGAATGGGACTTTCATTATCCTTGGAGTCACTATAATTACAAAAAGAATACAAATCTTTGTTTTTTAATGGTTGATAGAAATTATACCAGCTAAAAGCTAACCTATACGATTTAGATCTTTCAAATCATCGTCATGTTGTAAATTTGAATTAATGCAAATATTACTTATACTACAATTGACTCGTTGCTCAAATCATACTATATGATGAGTTATTCTATATTATACATTATTTGTAAAAAATCACAAAACCATTGTCTGGTTTCTAGAGGAGGGGGCATCTCAAAAAGTAAAAAAAAAGAAAGTTTTTCCCTGTTTTATGGAGTATTACAAAATACAGATACATGTGCTAATGATTTAAACAAAAAAAAAAAAAAAAAAAAAAAAAAAAAAATCAGAAAATAATTTAGAAACTTCAAGGGGAAGTATTTTTTACTTTTTCTTTTATAACATTTTTCATTACCCCCTCTCCGAGAACTTTATTTGATCATAACGTTAAAAACTCAAGTATTGTTACGTCCATCTACTTATCAATACAAAAGTCGTTAAAATCAGGTTTAAAATTATAATTAGATATTTTAACATATTATTTCTTAATGTTGTTTAATTTGATAAATTATATCAAAATAGTTTCTCGAAATGTGTAGCTTGATTTTACTATGTTGCACAAAGTATGGCACAATGACAACCCCAGTCGGCCCCTTAACAGGGTTTCCGTTCATACATAATGTACAATATATTACCACACGGAAACTTATAAATTTATAACTTGACCACTATACTGTACATAAATGTTACTTCAAAGCGGAAATACGTACAATTAATTTTATCCATTTCCGTATTGCCTCTCGTTAAGAAGTAGAAAGATAATAACAAACACAGCTGGAAAAAAAAAAAAAAACAACGTGTCAAAAAATTCTATGAAACAAAATTCACATAATCTGAGCATTGTTCTTGCATTTGGCACTACGATTACATAATCATTTAAAAACCACTGCTGAAAGAATTTTAATATCTTTACTGAAATTCCTTTTTGGACCTTTGAAGTATAAAAACGGATTTTTGTTTGTATATATGTTTTTTTTTTGGGACCACTTAGTAATTTTAGAGTAATTTTTTTCAGCTTTCTTGGACGTACAGTTTATTTACATGTATATGACTTTAAATTGTATCAACATGACGTCATATTTGCTTGGACACTTGCAATGCAATGTTAAACAGAAAGAAAAAAAAAACTATAATTCCAGAATGCACTTATTTATTAATTATAAGAACAGTTTTACCTTTGTTTGAGTAAGTCGTTCTTTTTTAAATTTTTCTTCGAGCTCCGACGAATTTGCTACACATATGGAATTCTCAGGTTTTTCGCAGTCTGTATATTCTATACTGATATTTGGTGTAGGAATGGTGCAACTGTCCTTGCCTTGTTTCATTGACACATTAAAGGTACCTTTTTCAGTACTTCCTTTGCATTTTATCCATAACAAAAGGGTTATATTTAGTGCAAAAATCTTACTTCAAATATAATAGAAGCAAACCTATTAAAAATAACTTTAAGATTTTTTTAATCTCGTTAGATACAGTGCATGTTAAAGGGATAAAAATTCTCAACTGTTAAATAATTATTACACACTTGATTCGATTACGGCTAACTTTTAGATACAGCAAAACTTACTTAGAAGGAAATATGTTATATTCGGTCAACAGGAGATATTTACTCCTCCATCTGGCACATTTGATAAAGAAATCTTGTGTCTAGGAAAGTTATACATTATTTTAACACTTCAGATGTATTGAAAATCATACTATAAAAATGGCATGGCCAACCTTGTCTTAACTTGGCTTCTATTATGGCCTCTAATCTGGCTCCAACCAAATTTTGTCATTGCCTCAAAAATGGTCTTGCAACAAATTCGGCTTCTTTAAAATAACTTGTTTAGAACCCTACAGCATTTGGTCAATTAGTTGCATATGAGTATTGGAAATTTTTGCTTGATGATTTTCATTTGTTTGAGTACATAAAAAGTCCACCTCCATAGAAAATCATTTTTTTTTAAATATTAAATAAAGTACAAACCCATTAACACTTAGTGAGGAAACAAGAGGCCAAAGTGCCTTACCGGTCATCTGAGTATAATACAACAATTTAGAGGATCCATAGAGTATAAAATGAACTGAAAGGTGAAGCTTTGTTGCCCAAAAGCAAAAAAATAGGGTGATCAGGTTCAACAAAATAATTAGTCTAGTATTCATTAACAGTTCATAAATTAGGTTCTAATCTGTTCCTCATTTATCACTCTCACCATACAGTAAATTAACAAACTATCATTGCTTCTGTATTTTAATTCCTTCTTGAAATCTCTTACATGGGCCTCCCTTGGTCTTTGATGAACATTTAATAAGACAAGCTAATTTTGTCTCATTTTTATTTATCTATTACTTACAAGTCTACCTGATCATTAAAACTATGAAAGTACTTTTTTTTTATTATACAATAAAATTCTGCATGACTCTCTTATTCTATTAACCTTTCAAGTACATTTTTACAGTGATTAATTATCAAACAAAAAAAAATGACAAAAGGGATTCCTCTTAGTAGAATACAAATTAATAGAGCCCTGGCCAGGACCAAAACACTTAACCAAATGGTCCAGACGTTCAAAAATCTGGTAACAATTCCTTATCAAAACTTTTACTCTTATTGCCTCTGAAATGCCCAGGTGCAGAGAAGATTTTAAAAGAAATGATGCGTTTTACTACAGATTCACTATATTATCAACAGAGCCCCCCCCCCCCCCCCCCTCCCCAGTGAGAAACACCAGAACCTCTCACTCTGGCACCAAAAGTTCGCTCATCATAAGTAATCACTTTGTTTATCTGCTTAACACTTGGGAGCAAACAGGATTATTTAAAAGAATTAATGCATTTTCACTATATTATCAACAGCCCCACCATTAGCTTACACCAGCACCCAGGGGTCATGCAATTCACTACTTAGGAAGAAGCACTCTTTCTCATCATAACTACATGTATATACTTAGTTTCTTTTCTTTTTAAACAGAAGCAGAATTTTTTTTTTTTTCAAATAAATTTTTCACTATATAAACAAAAGAGCCCCCTACCCCCCCCCCCTTTTCACCAGAACCCTTGACCCTGGGGCCATGAAATTCACAATTTTGGAAGAGGCATCCTTGCGTATTATAACAATGTTCTTAGTTTGTTTTAATAATACCCAGGAACAGAGAAGAATATTTTTAAAGCATTAATGCATTTTCACTATATAATGAATAGAGCCCCGCCCTAACATCAAAACCCCTGATCCAGGGGCCATGAAATTCTCAATTTTGGAAGAGGCATCCTTGCTTATCATAACTATTAATTTGTTTGAATAATGCCCAGTAGTAGAGAAGAAGATTTTTCAAATAAATAATGCACTTTCACTATATGATCTATATAGCCCCATCCTGGCACCAGAACCCCTGACCCTGGGGCCATGAAATTCACAATTTTGGTATTGTCACCCTTGCGTATCATATCTATGTATTCAATTTGTTTCAATGATACCCAGGAGTACAGAAGAAGATTTTTCAAATAAATAATGCACTTTCAATACATGATCTATATAGCCCATCCTTAGCACCAGAACCCCTGACCCTGGGACCATGAATTTCACAATTTTGGTAGAGGGCTCAATGCTTATTACATTCATGCATACAGTTTGAATGCTTGATGTCCAGGAGAAAAGAAGAAGATTTCTTTTACAGATTGCATTAATTTTGGTGGTTTTAGCCCCACCCCTCAGGCCCCAGGGGAGTAGGGACCATGGTATTCATAGATTTTGTTCCCCTTCACACATAGATGCCATATGCTTAAATTGGCTGAAAATATTCAAATGTTAACACACCACGCACGGCGGACGAAGCACGACGACGGACGAATACAGATAGCAATATTAATAGATCACCTGAGTGACTAAGGTGGGCTGAAAATCAAAATTCGTTTAAGTTCTTAGGTTATTACTACAGAACCTATCTGCTCTCATGTCTTTGTTGTCTGAAAAAGTTAAATGTACGATATCAATTACAATCACATCAAACCTGCTTCGGAAAATAATATTTTTATTTAAAACCAAAACTGAGATCAAATACTTTACAGAGCAGAAATGTGAGGCGAGGCAAATTTTAAAGCAAGGCCAAAATTTGGTTTGGCACCATTTTAGAGGCAAAAATAGAAGCTTGAATAACTTTGAGGCAGTACAGGCCAAAGGGGCCAGGCCAGGTTTTATAATAAGGCATAATAAAGTTATAAAGGGAGACTCCTTTTCAAGATGGCTTCTGTGTACATGTAATAGGATGTTCCGAACTATGTACCAAACAGAATTGTAATCTAACAGTCTTTTACCTATATTCAGTAGGAAATGTCCCGATCCAGTAATCGTTATTTCTATCCCACAATGCTGAACATTTCTGTGGAAAATAAGTAAAATTGCATTTATTTTTTTCAAAAAATGTAAGTATGAATGTGATTTTTCATAAAATAATATTTGCTGACTGTTTAATAATTAGTTTAATGCATTTTCTTTTCGACTTTGTATTTATGTAAATGGTTGTCCGATTTACACTTTTTCGATTACCTTTTTTCAGTAAATACCCTAGGCCTATAGATAGGTTTCGTGCACATTTTAGAAAACAGGTATTGTCTTTTTTTTTTTTTTTTTTTTTTTTTTTTTTTTTTTTTTTTTGTAAGAAAATCTCGATATGGTGATTCCATAGGCATTAATGAATGAAT
This sequence comes from Saccostrea echinata, assembly GCF_033153115.1. Lineage (NCBI taxonomy): Eukaryota > Metazoa > Mollusca > Bivalvia > Ostreida > Ostreidae > Saccostrea > Saccostrea echinata. The sequence goes on along the minus strand of NW_026889752.1, from coordinate 1,808,352 downwards.
TTTTTAAAGAAAACATACAATTAATGTGTATATGCACTGGGAAAAAATGCAGTGGATGAATTTGATATGTACAGTGTTCAATGTACATAATTCTGCATATAATATCAACATTACATTTCCTGAGATTAATTTGCACACATCTTTTTTTTTCCTTCCAAAATATGAAAACACCGAGGTTTAATAGTCGGTATCAATGAAACCTACTAATGAAAACATGTCGTGCGAAGTTAAATTACCGCAGCCATGACGGTCAACAATTTCTGAAAATGTGTACATGACACGAACTTTTCTTAAAAACTTAAACTAAAAAAAATAATAATAAAAGGATCCGTATAATTAAAAAAAAAAGTTTAACTATGAATGTGGATAAGTTTAGAAGGATTTAAAAAGTACATAGACAAATATATTAAGGATGCACAAGCAAATCAGATTTTTTTTTTAAAATTATAATTCCTACTACAGATGTTTATAAAATCGCCTAAAGCTTCTGTGAACATGTCTGAGATTTTCGATTGAAATGGGGCAGTACCTTTCGTCTTTATCTCGACACTCCACTTTTCCACTTGCATTTACCGAAAGAGTATCGATAGTTACACTCAATCCAGTTGTTTTATTAATGAGAATAGATGCGTTCAAATTCGCATAATCTGTATACGTTAAGCTGCAAAAAATAGAATATTTCTAATTGAGCAACGAACATTTTGACTTTGTAAAAAATGTAAAATAAAAACAAAAGCGCATATTTAGGGAAAATCATGCAGGAATTAATATACCGAAATTTAAGTTAATTTCAAATTATTTTAAAAGTTACGTTTATATACACATTTACACATTTATATGTTTTTCAAAATAAAAAAAAAGAAGAGAAGGAGCTCGAGAGAACACTGAAAATTGTCATTTTTAAGTTTTATTTCTAATAACATAATTAAAATAAAATACTTTGTTCAGAAAAAAAGAAAACTAAATTCTACTTTTGAATCGAATAATTGACATGGCTTGTCGTCACGTTTGCTGTAGGTATGCTGAATGTTGAAAGCTTCACTTTCTTAATAGATTCCAAAATTGTATTCATGGCTGAAAATTATAATAATAATAATAATATAATAATAATAAGAAGAAGAAGAAATGAGCTTGCAGTAGTTTGTTGTATCTTTTGTCAGTTTCTAAGGGGATCAATTTCTTAATAATGGTTATTATTCCTCAGAAAATGAATAAATATGATCCAACATTGTATTGACTTGAAAATCATTCTACTTACTGCTCAGAATATCTAAAACAAAACTGAGGCAACCATGCATACCGTACGTAAGGCCGTTCTGTGTGAGCCTGATCACAACTCCAACATTGGCACTCTCTTCATTGGATTCCATAACAAAGAAGACAACCAGCAGTATGAGCACTAGAGGACCCGTGGTTTTGTTATGCTGTAAAAATAACCAAGTTACCAAGTAAGATCACCGTATGATTATATTTACACTAAAAGATTTGCTTTACATCTTAGTTGAGATGCTTACCTTCAGGAAATCTTGCCAATTAAAGACATATAGTGGCCCAGTTGGCGCAGTGGTTAGAGCGTTTGCCTCCCCACCCCACTTTTTCAGAGTATATTTTGTTATGCTAAATTTTCTTTTAGATGCTAATCCCCCCCCCCCCCCCCCCCCACACACACACACACAAATGTTTTGTAGCTGTAAGGTCGAGCACTGACAAATTCCAAAATTTGGACAATTATTTTTTTTTTCTTTTTCTTTGCTTGTCAGATGTGAGATTTTTTTTTTTTGGAAAGTTGCCCCCCCCCCCCCCTTTGAAACCGCAGTTACGGACTTGGGAGGTGTTTTGAAAGAATATATCCCTTAGTTATTTCACTAATACGGATTTAAGCTTTGTTTTTCCTCCTCATAAAAATAAAGTAAAGCAGTTTGTATTGTATTTATTGCAACTTACATAATCTCTACTTTCAGAGATGAAAGGACGAAGAAGTTGATCAAAAATGTCGATTAAGACCAGATTAATAAATTTATTCCAATAATCTAAACGTATCTTACCTTCAAATACATTATTAAACTTCCTCTTATTAAGATTCCATAATCTACACAAGGCTTGTTTTGAATTTCGAAATGCAAACGTAAGCCCTTTATTAGTGGAAAAGAATTAAATGAGGAAGTTTACAATACAATATATAAAGCTGCAAAGCAGTGAGAGAGTTAGCCATCAATAAAAACCTCTTTTTTGTACTTCCTTATGGGTATAAAAATGAACCGGAAGGTATTAACGTAATGTAAAAAATACGTATTATTAAAACATTCAGATGTTAAAGCATTAAGTTTGCCTCCATTATTATTATTATTTGCGTGCATCCACATGTATACGTGCTCAGGGTTTTAACTTTAACTTGAATGTATTAAACTAATGGACAATTATCACCCGAGATAAGCTTGAAGGAAGACACATCTTGTGAAAAGCTGAAATAGAAATGGGAATCCCCTACAACCTTTGTCCACTCCAGCTAGTGGTGTCCAGCTACTGTCATGAAAATTTGAGAGTGACAGGCTTTAAACAGTATAGACGTACAACAGAATGGGGGAGATAACTCTTGTGATTTCGATTAAACCTTTAAAGGTCATGTCAAAGACGTTAAATATTAAGCGTCAAAATGACGATGCATTTTAAAGAAAAAAAAAATGGGATTCGGGACTTTGATTGTGGTTTCTTTATGAATATCAGATCAATTCCATGATTATTTGCGCATTTGCATCAAACCCCCTCCCTTCAATAAAAAGACGAAAGGAAACTAAGGTTATCCCTTAAACTGCTCTAATTTCATATGTATCCGTGATCATACAACAACAATTTGTCACATTGCTTTTTTCCGAATTTCGGCGACATAACATTCAGATTACCGGTCTCTCCTATAAGTATGCAAATTGTGTTTTTATTTTATAAAAATAAAATACAGTTTTTAGAAGTTCATTGATCAAAGAAGAATAACTCTAATAATGTAGATATATGCTTCCCCTCCCCTTAGTATGCATATGGCTATTCTTCCAAAGGATTGTTTACTGAAATAAACTGTATACAATATTTCATTGTGGCAAAATGATATGACCTTTTACTGTAAACGATTTCAATTCGAATTTCTTCGAATAAAAACAAAACGTTTGATACCGCTGTGCGTGATTGTTCAGGAACATGAATAATTTCACAATAGATAAAGAATTTACAGTTTGTTACATTTAATGTTATATGGTCGAAAACAGAATTTCCGTTTTATTTAATTATAGAGCAACAAAAGGTTGTAAACAAATACATCGGGGTGCGGTGTGGGATACCGCCATGCCTCTCTTATTTAAAATAATTTAGAAAGTGTATCTATTAAATAAATAAAATTCAATGCAAGTCGAATTCATTTAGAGGTATGAAACTGAATGCATGTTGATGAACTACAACCTTTGACACGTGGACATATAAACTATAATTAAGAATCCTTTGAGTTAGAAAATGGGCTTTATTTAACACAAATGACACAAGTACATATAGTCAATATTTAATCTTGAATATATGAACATTGGATAAATAAAGGAATAAGTACCTAAGTGATTCCATAGACTAAATTTATCTGCAGATGTAACCGATGTTTCAGCAAACTCGAATGGCCTGCGCTGCAGAGAAGTAAAGGGGGGGGGGTCTTAAAATTTCAGATGCCAATACATCTTCAATAAAATGCATTGTAAAGTTTTCAGTTATTTAATAAAATAGGTAAAAAACGTATTAAAAGCAGAAGATATTTTCCAGCTTGGGTTCATGTGTTTATGTAGATTCATAGCATTGTTTTCGTCCCAAGTCTGCAAGGCGCTGTGAGAAGCGTAACTTAAGGAGAATAAGGGGGGGGGGGGGTTCCTATAATTTCAATTAAACAATGTTTAAAAATTACCAAAATAATAATAATAATAATAATAATAATAATACCAAGAATATATTGGCAACTAGCTACATGTAGAAAGTATTTTTTTCCCAAAAATTAAACGATAGGGGTTTTTTTTTCATAAAAAAATATAGTATTCAAATTGATAAACACGCATTTTTAAGCTAAAATGATCCATAGTTTTTAGTTTTAAATCCCTCTCAATAACAGAAAATGAAATAATTCTCGATGTTAAACTGCATAAGAGTACATATGTAATAAACTACATCAAAACTTACCACTGGATTCATTTTTATCGCTAGATAAATCCCACACAGTGACAGCAAGATAGAAACAAGTCAATGATCGCAATGCACCTGTCGACATGACATTTGACGCATTTTATGTGTAGTGAGAGGTGGATCAACAAATTTTTTTTCATAGTGAAAAATGCATTTTATCATTAAAGAGAATATTTGCAAATGTTAGGTAGACCATCAATACAAATCTGAAACCCTTGTTTAGTGTCATTATTTAAATGCTATTAAGAGAATGTATTGAATTAATTCTACCGTGTATTTTGTACAAGGTTTGCATGTTTCACGCAGAGGTGCTTCATTAAATCGCTTTTTTTTCGCAAGGGCATACACTTTATAGATCTTGAACATTTTTTTAAATATACATAACGGAAACATTCCTAGAATAATTAATTATAAATGATTAAATCCCCCTCTCCCCAGGAAAATGTCTGCGTTTTTATCAGATATCCATTCGAAAAAATCATTAGTGTAATTAGCATAGCATCACTTTGTTAGAATAATCTAACTGTGTCTCGGGACAGGCCCTCACCACAATTAGAATGCCTCCCATATACCCGTAATGTTGCAGAAAATTGCAGAATTGCTCCGAAACGATTTTGGAGAAAATTAATGAAGTTGCATTGAAAATAACAGTCAAATTAATCATAACAAACCTTTTTTGAGACTGTAAATACCTTTCATCTAAAAATTTAATCCATATAATGGAAGAATTCAACACTTTTTCACCAACTTTTTTTACTCGTTTCAAATACACACCATGTTGACATTCGGAACTCTCGGGATTTTTCATAGTAAATGCACTGAGTTAGAGTTATCTCCCCTATTTTCCTTGCTACATGGACTATACACGGAACGCATCGTTTAACCGGGTCCGTAGGACATTTATCATTTTAAGGATAGAACATTCTATCTAAGCATCACTCGAAGCTGTCGTAAGTTTTCTTTAAAAACTTCTGGGCGTCTCAGATCCAACAAACCCTCAATATAAAACATTTCCAGGAGGTTGAAATAAAGAAGGTAAAACACATTTATTTAGTTATAATTACCACTACCCATCACAAGCAAATTAAGATTTGAAGGAAAAAAAAATCTCAAGGCTGCTACTAAAATGACAGTACACAATCCATCAGTAGTTATATACAGGCAATGCAACAGATTTGTTTTAGTGCAGTTTTGATTTAAAAAAAAATTACTTTTAAAATTAGTTACCAAAAAGGTATGGAATGTCAGACATCATGTCACACACTATTCAAATTGCAATTCGAATTGTTGGGGTCATCTTTAAAATATTGTTTGTTTGTCCTCTCCCGGCCGAATGGCTAAAAATTAGCAGCCTGACTCAAAACTTTTTTTTTGAAACCAGGAAACATTTTTTTATTTAAATTAATTCCGGAATTTTCTCATCGCGTAAACAGCTTTTTTTTTCTTTTTTTTTTTTTTTCCAAATTTCACTAATATCTTCAATTTTAAATGTTTTTGAAAATTAAGGATAGATGTTGAATTTTTTTGCATGAAAAAGAAAATTACCTTATTCCTACTTACTGAACCGTTTTTCTATTATGAGTCGGGAGAGGAACATTCCAATCACGTTGATTGTTGATGAAACGGAGATAACGAACCCTAAGAAATTCAAAAGTCCATTTTAACATAACAAACCGGGTGCAGAAGAAAAAAAATATTACTTGCACAATTTGACTATCCTTACATTAGTCCTTTATTTACATACTAAATTTGAAAACAAAAGATTTCGATTATCTGATTTAAATATTAGGCTCACTGCAGATGTGACCAGTCGACAGGGGATGCTTACTCCTCCCATTCAATTTAATCCCACCTCTGGAATTTCTGTGTTCCACTCATTCTACAGATTTTTATTGTTTATAGTTATTTTTAAACAATTGCTGTCCATTATTTTATCTTTCTTTTTATTTCAAGGGAAATGCCTCTTTTTTAGTTGGTTGGTGTGGAGATAAAATCTTCAGAATGTCTTTTTTGCATTGAAAAACAGAAAATCACAGTGGACAGTGCCTGATTTTAAACTTTTAAAAATGTTTTATGAAATAAAGTATTTTTAAGTAAAAAATGCTCAAAGTCCTACTTCACCTCCCCGTGACGAGCAGGGGTAAAAGGTCTTATGCATGTCTATGTTGTACTGTATACGCATAAGACGCTGGCTAACGAAAGACGCAATGTAACGGTAATATATACTGTTAAATGTAGCGGTAATGTATCCTTTTTTGTAGCGGTAATGTGCATGTAGCAGTAATGAAAATTTTGAAAATGTAGCGGTAATGATACGCACCCATTTTTTCAACTTTGGAAAAAGAAACAAGTCGAAGGGTGAAAAATCTTGCGAATTTGTAGTTTTGATAAAACATAAACTTTCTGTTTCTCAAAATCTCCTTTACAATTTTTGACTTGTGGATTGGGGTGATGTCATGAGAAAACAAATGTAGCAGTTGCCAGATTCTGGTTCCTTCCTCTCATAAATCTTTTGATCTTATTGCAATACTTGTTCTATGTAGACTCGTCCGGAAATCGTGTGGTCTTCCCGAATAGGAATCCGAACCACAGGACCACCACTACTGAAGAAAATGGCAAATAAAACTTTCCTTGTGCTCTTGCATCTCTATGCTCTTCCCGTGCGTTTGCCTTCTGGTCAACCACTTCTTGTTGTAATTTTTTCTTTAGGGTTCAAAGTAATGGATTCGGGTTTCATTTCCGACAAACGTGTATAACCACAATTATTTAATTTTTTTTTCAAAAAAATTTTTGTTCATTCTTACACGCTGTCGTTTTTACACACTTGTCAAAACGTATATGGTAACCATCGCGTTCTAAGCTTTTTCAGTATCAAATATATCTTTAAACAGATCAAACTACCCCCCCCCCCTTAAAAAAATATGCCTACTAAATTTGCTATGCGTTTAACAATCATTCAGACCTCATCAGTGATTAGTTGTTGAATTTCAGCAAACATTTCATCGATAGTTGTCAGTCTTGGTCGCCAAGGACGGTAATCATCTTTGATGCCCATGTTATCATTTTTGATCATTGCAATATACCTTCTCATTTGTCTATAAAACAAACATTGGTTGCTGTAAACATCACATATTTCAGTGAATATTTCTCTGGGATTCTTACTTAGTTTTACAGCAGCTTTAATGTGGCTTCTAACTTCAATCTTGTTTACTCATTCTTTACAATTCATTCACCAGAATGGTTGAGAATGAATGAGAATGGTTGTTTTCAATAGACCAAGCCCAATGTTGACATTACGTTGGTCTTTCTCTCAGTTTATGCATTGGTCAGTTCCCTTAATTCCAGGCTATGAAAATGCTGCAATTGACATCATTGCAAAGAGGGTTTTTTCCATACCAGATATAAACGTTAAAAAATACTACATAAGTTTATTTCATTCAAAATTGATTTCTCTTACGTATATAACTTAATTACCCCTTTCCTACTAGTACATATAATAATGCATGCAGATTTTGAGGAATGTGTGTTATTTTTTTGGCTATAATTTGCTTAGCTTCAAAATTATGCTTATATATATTAACAAAATTCTTTGACAATACAGAGAACTTTATAAATTACACATATAACTTATACATTTAAATTTTAAGGAATAAGATGGTCCATATTCTCATTTTCGTGTTCCAAAACGGACAAAGGCTTGTTAAATTAAGATTCGATTGCACAGTGTTTGGGAAACAGAGCCTATTAGGATGCCCGTTTGATGCAAAACCGACCAGTCATCTGCTGAGCAAGTGAATTTTACAACTGATTTAATATTTGGACATAAAAGGTAAGGTCATGATTTAATAGTAGACATTAACATTAAGCAGGTTAATTAAGGCAACACGTACCCAAATAATATTTCCGGTCTACTCCGTGTACTTGAACTACAAATAGGGCGCACGGATGAAGTGATTAGTCGATAGGGGATGCTTACTCCTCCTTGAAACCTGATTCAACTTCTGAAAACCGTTCACGGTAGCTCAGTCGATAGAGCGCTCGCTCCGTGATCGGAAGGTTGTGAGTTCGAATCTCGGCCGCGACTGACCTAAGTCGATAAAAAATGGGTAGCAACTGTTCCTTCGCCATGCGCTCGGCACTTTGAAGTGAAAGTTGCGGGTCCTTCGGATGAGACCTTAAAAACCGAGGCCCCGTGTCACGGCAGGCGTTGGCACGATAAAGATCCCTCAATGCTCAATGGCCGTAAGTGCCGAGTAAAGGTCAAAATTTGAAGCCCTTCACTGGTATATGGTGACGTCTCTATATGAGTGAAAAATTCTCGAATGGGACATTAAACAACAATCAATCAAACAACTTCTGATGTTTCTTGGGGCGCGCAAGTGATCATCATCTTGACAAGTAAAATATTTTCTTCGTTAAAAAACCTCATGTTGATATATGATGTGTATCTTAAAGTGCATATGTGCAAAGGCTACTTCCTACTTGTATACCAATTTTGTTTTGAATTCTTCCATATTCTCTCATTAGAGGTTGTTTGACACTAGGTATCCATGTATTGTTCAGGCAAAAAATCGTGCATTTTGAAGGAGGATAAAGCTGGAAATATACTTTTCTTTGGAAACATCTGCAGTGGATTCGTTCTTATCTTATTTAATTATTAAAAGCTTTGTATATTATATTTTATTTTATTTTTTTTGGCTCTCTCTCTCTCTCTTTATCTCTCTCTCTATAGGTATGGGGGATGGGGTTATGTGTGAGTGGTGTGTGGGTGTGTAAGAATATATGTAGCAGTTATCTGTCTGTGTCTGACTACAGACGACTTGGCATATACACATCTTAAATGCTTGAGTGTATGCTTGTGTGGCCGTCTTCAAAATTACTAATATGTTGATGTGCTGGACTTTACACGCCATGAAAAAGACGTACCTGTTGCTATGCTAGATGCCTGAGCGTATTCATATGTGTCCAGCTTCATACACTTTTCTAACTGTACCCGAATTTCCACGTATGTAATAAATTTATTTGTGGTGAATGCAAGTGTATACCTGTTTCAAACTTTATAGCTTTGTATTCTCTAATCTACAAGATTGTGGAAATTCAATTACTGATATACTGTATGTATTCTAAAGAAATGGAAAAAAAAAACATAATGAGTTTCATACTCAATACCAAAATGAAAATCATTTTAAACGGTCGTCCATTCGACAATTGCTAAACCCGTACTTTGCATAAGGACATGTTGTGTTCCAGTTTTTCATAGCATTTTAGTAAATCAAATAGTGGTTATTTTAATGGTTATTTTGCACACAAGTGAATGTTGGTGAAACCAAACAGCATATAAATTTGTAGCTTTTCCTGGTACATAAACATTGTAAATAGAAATATAAATGATTAAAATTAAATCTTTAAATGACTCCTTCATCCGAGCGGTAATTTTGCAGTAAACGATTTTTTTTTTTCACGTCCATCTTGCTACTAGTTACAAGTGATAAATGTCTTTAAAACGTTACAAAATGCAAGTCGTTTGATAGTGGTTATGCATTATCTCCAAAAAATAGCGTCTATAATTAGCATGTGTTTATCATAGGAAAGATCCGTCTTTAATGTCATTTATGCTAGCTTGGATAATTATACAATATAGCAAAATAAAACAGAAGCTGATCAAAATTTAATCATTCCTTGCGGTCACGCACCAAAGAGACGGCGAGTAAAGGAGTAAAATTCCCTGACACTTTAAAAAGATATCACCTATCCATAATTTATAATTATGTAAATAACTATATTTTTGTATATTTTTAAAATTTATTTTTCATTTTCAAAATTATTAAAATAAAATAATAATAATAAAAAAAAGATTTTTTTCTTCTTTGCCTTCTTATTAGTCCCCTACCGGTGAAACCAGAGGGAACTATAGGTTTCCTCTGAGTCTGTCCGTCCGTCTGTCCGTCCGTCTGTCTGTCTAGCTGTCCCTCTGTCTGTCTGTCTGTCTGTCAATCAGTCCCACTTGGTTTTCCGCATTTTTTTTCTAAACGCTTGCAGATATTGAGCTGATTTTTGGTATGTGAGTGTATCTTGATGAGTTATAGATCAAGTTTGTATTTCGTCCCACTTCATTGATTTTTGACAGAATTATTACGTTTTCAATTTTTAACGGGAACCAGATTACACTTGCCGGTAGTGGACAAGTATTGCTAATGCAATACTCTCAGAATGCTTGTTTGATATAAACATGTACAAGCTTTGAGAAGTATTTTTGATTCGTTTATTTAGACAATTAATTTAAACGGAAGATTTCGGTCGGAACCAAGGTGTCCGATTAACGAGGCGCCACTGTATATTTCAATCTATCCATGGAATAATTTAATCTTCTGTTCGATTATAACTGCCATCACTCCCTATGACAATAGCGTTCTGAAAGATAAAGGGGGCAGAGGAAAGTAAGTGATACTAAAGATTTATTAAAAAATTATCTGTTAAACAAAGGATTTGTGAAATTTTCAATATCTAATGTTCCATGACTACAAGAAATTTAGCCAGGGAAATGTAGATTACTCTCTTTTGAATTCAGAATATATTCCATCTATTCACTTCAACTATTTAATACGAATCTCAAAAAAGAAAAAAAAAATCGTAATGGACTATCAGAGAAACTAAATTATTTCATCTTCCCCTGAATATTCATAAATACATGTATTATATTTGGATCAAAAAGATTTAGCATATTCTTATAAACAGTATGATGTAGCCTTGTTACTAGATTTTTATTCTGAATGCAATATAATCCTCTTGAGTTCTAACAGAAATAGTTTTGTTTCCATGAATTATTTTTTTTTTTTTAGTATTAAGCTCTTTTTTTTTCTTGATAAAATTACCTCAATTAAGTCAACAGTACTGTTTTGCAAAATTATTCTATCTGTAATTGGTAAAGGTATTCCATTTCTTCCGAGCTCTTAAATATAGTAAAGCATATTTTCAGAACTCTCCTTAAGTTAAAATTCTTTATGCAAAATCAGTATAAGGGTTTTAACTTTATTTCAAAAATCATTAAAAAAAAAAAAAAAAAAAAAAAAAAAAAACATCAAATTATACCGTTAAGAACTGGTTCTACTGTTGTCACCACTGCACTCGTTAATATGAAGTTCACTGTCTGAATCTAAAGGATATAAATGAATTAATCAAGCATGAGGAACAATTTGATGTAAGCAACATTTCATTTTATTTTGTATTTTCAGCATAATTCAAAATATCTTTTCGTAAAGACAATCACTTGTTATGAATAATTTGTTGTCTGAAAGTACTTTCACTCCGTAGAATGATAATTTACTCTGTGAAGATCTTTATAAAGGAAGAAAAAGATATACCCTTTAAAATACTTCATAATTATGTCTCTTCCGTTTTGCACAAATGCTCAACCCCCCCCCCCCCCCCCGAAAGCGCAATACTGTATCCCTTCCACCTCCGTTGAGAGGGGATATTAAACCTATTAAATGATCAAAGTGATATTGTTTAATCTTTGCATAAATGTATATAAAGAAAATGATTGTTTCAAGGGAGAAAAAAATGTTCTTTTGCATTTCCAGAACAAAGTTCCGATGGTATGTTTCTGAACACTATATAGGTAATCGTCATATATCATGAGATAAAAAGAAAGGGCGAACATGTTAACTAAAATAGAGTTCGGTGAACACTGCCCGCATTAGCTAGATAAAGCAACAAAAACAATATGTGAGCCTGAAAAAAAATCACTTTTTAAACTTGGAACGATATCAGGATATTTGAGTCACGATACAATAGGTATCATTATATTTTAAATAGGGTATAAAGTTAACAACAGAACCGATATACAGCTTCTTATGACTTAACCTTTATTCGTGAAGAATTTCATATAATATATTCATATTACATATTCATATATTTGTTATTTAAACTATTTATTTTAATCCCAAAACGTTAAGTGTAAAAAAAAGTCTGAATTTTGTTTTCCGTCAAGACATTGCCAAACAAGTGTCACCATCACAAAACAATCGAAAATTAAATTGTCCAGGTCTTATCCTTTACAGAAAATGAATTCAAGTATAAAAAGGACGCAAATGTCTTGTAGTCTTCATTCTTAACAAAAAAATATACAGAAATAATCATCTATTGGTCAGAACAGGGTCAGATATGGTTATTAGATTTTTTTATTAAAACAAATATTAATGTGATTTTTGTTTACATGCAACATCTCGTGTAATGCATTATTATATCGAGATTAATGAATGGTTTCTGTTATAAGAATTTTTTTTATTATCCTCCCATCATATTTTCGTCTAATGTTATATTAAACCACAAAGCTATGAAATATTGCAGGATTAAGGACCGTATTACTGAACATTTTTATCATCAGTTGTTCTTAATATAAACTTACATCAAAGCCTTCGACAGTTGACTCCATCTTTTTTAGATATGGTCTATATAAAAAAAAACTTTCATATTTATTACACATAAAAGGAATCAATAAAAGAAATTTAAGATTTAATAAAGATTGAGTCATAATAATCAATCGATCTTAATAAATATCGAGTTAAAAAGTCTTTTTTTATGTTAAAGTTTACACAGAAGGCTTAAGGTATTCAAAATTGTGTACCAGTGTGGTTCAAGATTCAAGATTCAAGATATATGCATATGCATGCAACTGAATGAATGGAGTATGAAAGATGAATGTGTGTAAAAAAAAATAACCTCATGTTACATTAAGGTATATGTAAAAAAAAAAAAAATACTATGTTAAATTAACTTATAGATTCCAAGGCTCCCCAACCCTGGCTATAAGGACGCAAATATATGTACTGGGGTAATGAAAAAAAAATATTTATTTTAAAAAAAAAAAAAAAGATTCAAGATTTTCAATATGTTTTTGTTATTCAACAAAACATGTTAAATGATCCATTTAATAGGGCTGCAAAAAGGGAAATATTATAATAGCCTATTCTTTCCATGTAAATTTGAACCAAAAAATCTAACTTTTCCAACGTTTTTCCTGAGGGGGACAAAAGAAAATCGACGTTGAACTGCTGAGTGAGATATTGGTCCTCTCTATGAGATATTGGTCCTCTCTATGAGAAATTGGTCCTCTCTATGAGATATTGGACCTCTCTATGAGATATTGGTCCTCTCTATGAGATATTGGTCCTCTCTATGAGATATTGGTCCCTATGAGATATTGGTCCTCTCTATGAGATATTGGTCCTCTCTATGAGATATTGGACCTCTCTATGAGATACTGGTCCTCTCTATGAGATATTGGTCCTCTCTATGAGATATTAGTCCTCTCTATGAGATATTGGACCTCTCTATGAGATATTGGACCTCTCTATGAGATATTGGTCCTCTCTATGAGATATTGGACCTCCCTATGAGATACTGGTCCTCTCTATGAGATGTTGGTCCTCTCTATGAGATATTGGTCCTCTCTATGAGATATTGGACCTCTCTATGAGATATTGGTCCTCTCTATGAGATATTGGTCCTCTTTCTGAGATATTGGACCTCTCTATGAGATATTGGTCCTCTCTATGAGATGTTGGTCCTCTCTAAGAGATATTGGACCTCTCTATGAGATACTGGTCCTCTCTATGAGATATTGGTCCTCTCAATGAGATATTGGTCCTCTCTATGAGATATTGGTCCTCTCTATGAGATATTGGTCCTCTTTATGAGATATTGGACCTCTCTATGAGATATTGGTCCTCTCTATGAGATATCTCTCTATGAGATATTGGACCTCTCTATGAGATATTGGTCCTCTCTATGAGATATTGGACCTCTCTATGAGATATTGGACCTCTCTATGAGATATTGTCCTCTCTGTGAGATATTGGACCTCTCTATGAGATATTGGTCCTCTCTATGAGATATTGGACCTCTCTATGAGATATTGGTCCTCTCTATGAGATATTGGACCTCTCTATGAGATATTGGTCCTCTCTATGAGATACTGGTCCTCTCTATGAGATACTGGTCCTCTCTATGAGATATTGGTCCTCTCTATGAGATATTGGACTCTCTATGAGATATTGGTCCTCTCTATGAGATATTGGTCCTCTCTATGAGATATTGGTCCTCTCTATGAGATATTGGTCCTCTCTATGAGATATTGGACCGCTATGACTTTTTTACGTTACATTGTAGCGACATCTTACATGCATTCGCTGGTGTTCCACATTTCCACATTGCATACATGGATGTCAGCGTAAGGCAAGTCAAAATAAATAGTTAAAGGTATATTGAAACATTCATTGACTGTGTGCTTGTGCAAAATGCATTTTATTGAGTTTTAACCATTTATAATCATTTTAACCAAACTGTTTGGATTTGACCTAACAGCCCAAGGCAAAGAGTGTGATATTACTTTCAAACATAGTCATCAAATGTATAATGTCACATAAAATTCTGACGTGACTACCGTAATCATAGAACTTGCTGTTTTCAACATCTTTAAATTGTACACGTAATTTGTATAATGGCATCCTTTCATTTTGTGGACAATTTGTAAAAACTGAATGTTGTTATTTTTACCGTCAGAAGACAGACGCATGAATATGAGTAGGCTTTAAGATGACGTTTTCGTTTTATGCCGTGTCGTCAGTATTTGAGCGATATTTTGGGTGGTCCTTAACCGAGTATAAAATCCAAGAATCAAAATTATATGAAATGAAAAACAAATTTTAAAGGGAGTTTAAGTAATAAGTTATGAAATTATTGTTACTTCATTAAATACATCCTCATAAACTGCATATTATCTATTAATCTAACACTTACTCAAACGCAACGATGTTTCCTTGAAAAAGTGAACCATTCATAAAGACTTTGATTCGTATATCAACACTCTACAAAAGGAATTCCTTATCTTAATATACATAATGTACTGAATATAGATCATGGCATTATATGTCAAATATTTTTTCATCTTAAGTTATTTTCTGAGACTATTGAATGCATTTCAGTTTTAGTAATGTTGGTCGGAGTTTTGAAAAGAAGCATTAATCTATTATATATATATATATATATATATATATATATATATATATATATATATATATATATATATATATATATATATATATATATATATATATATATATATATATATATATATATATTTACTATTGCTATTATTTATTTTTTAAAAACCTTCATGAATGCCTGTTACTTACTCCATCCAATTTGGCAATTGGTATTGAAGTACTACGTGCTGGATGCCGAATGTATACAAACATTACTGTATAGAACGTCAAGACCGCCAAATTCTTCTCAAATGTCACGTTTGGGGTCTCCACACTGTAGATGTCCAAGTCCATATATTGATTGGGATATTTCTCTTCGAGCTTTGAGAAAAATACATTTTGAATTCCTTCATTATAGAAACAAAGTGTTCAAAGACTAATGTCCCTCTGATAAGACTGAAAAGTTCTAAAGACTATAAGTCCAAAAATATTCGGAAATCGTTTTATAGGGTTTTATTGTATTTTTTCTTAAAAAAAAAAAGATTTAAAAAAACATAAATGTTGCTACCTGAGCTGAAAACTAAAGTGAGCTTTTCTGATCACATTTAATCCGTCGTCCGTCTGTCAGTTTCTCTGTCTGTCTGCCCGTCTGTTAACGTTGCAGATTTTCGACTACTTCTGCAGAACAACTGGGCCAACCTAAATCAAATTTGCCACAGAGCATGATGATAGGGATTCAAGGCTTTCTTTTTTCAAATCAATGGCCATACCCTCTTTCAGGAGAGATAATTGAGAATTATTGAAACTTTTGTTTTATCGTTTATTAATCTTTTTCCCAAGAACCACTGAGCCATAAAAGTTGAATCGTACATGGAAGCATCCTCAAGTAGTGTGAGTTTAAGTTTGACCCCCTAGGGTAGGGTGGGCTCACCATTGGGGATGAAAGTCATATATAGAAATATATAGGACAAAATCTTCTCATGATTAGTCATATTAATATGGAAACATCCTCAGGTAGTGTAGATTCAAATTTGTTAGATCATGACCCCCAGGAATTGGGTGGGTCCACAATGGGGGATCAAAGCAAATTCATGATTAATCATATTAAATTTGAAGCATCTTCAGGTAGTATAGATTCAAGTTTGTTCAAATCATGACCCTCAGGGGTTGTTTGGGGCAACAATGGGGGGTCAATGTTTTACATAGGAATATATAGGGATTGATTGTTTGACTGTATATTGTTTTGCCTCCTGTTCGTGAATTATTCACTCATACAGAGACGTCACCATTTACCGGTGAAGGGTCTCAAATCTAGACCTTTACTCGACACTCAGGGTCACTGAGCAGTGAGGGTTCTTTATCGTGCCAACGTGACATGTTGCCTCGGGTTTTGAGGACTCATCCGAAAGACCCGGAACTTTCACTTCATACGGCCGAGCACTTGGCGAAGGAACAGTTGCTACATATTTTTGTCGACTAAAGTCAGTCGTGGCCGTGATTCAAACGCACATTACGATCACAAAGCGTACGCTCTACCCTCTGAGATACCGTGACGGCGGAATATATAGCGAAAATTTTTTAAAATCTTTTTCTCAAGAAAAGCAAAACCATGATTAATCATATTAATATGGAGGTATCCTCAGGTAATATAGATTAATGTTTGTTCAATTCATGGCATCCGGGGATAAGATGGGGCCCCCATGGGGGATCAAAGTTTTCATTGGTATGTATAAAAAAAATCAAAAATCTTTTTTTTTAAGAACAACAAAACCATGATAAGTCATATTATGGAAGCGTCCTCAGGTAGTTTAAGTTAAAGTTTGTTCAAATCGTCCTAAGTTAGCTAAGGTTAGGTATAGGCGTTTTTATGCAAATGAGCTAATAAAAATGCATTAGATGTACATCTCTTATACAGAGAATTCTAAATTTATTTTCCTACGCAGGTATGTTAAGGCAGTACCCAGATCATATTTCGGCGAATTTAGACTTTTATCGTAAAATGTAACATTGATAAATCGGAAAAGCCATAGATAAAACATTTACTTTAATTATCCATTGTATAGACGTCATTGAGTTTTAGGCTAAAAGAAGCACTCCACTACGACGTCATCACGTGACGTCTATAAATAGAAAAATTGCCTTTATGAAAAAGTAAAAAGTTCAACACTACCCCGGGGATAATTTAATTCTTTTTGTGAAAATAATTATGTAAAAACATTACTGGGTCATGAAAAGTGCTGCTAGAATCCTACTCTCCCGACACATAAAAAATTATTCCAAAGTTTCGAATGAAACCTTAGCAAAATTATTACATTTTGTACAAACGGTTCAAGGAATTCTCATCAATTCATGTTATTCACACGATTCTAGCAGCACTTCCCAAGTACTATAGAATACAAGCTTTCGATGCAAACAAAAATTATGTCTCAAAGTATGCGGCGTAGTGTTGAACTTTTGCAACTTTGTTGTTATAGAACGACAGAGGAAAGGCTGATCGGGATTTTAAAGCACTGCCTCTGTTCATTATAAGAAAACATGATTAGAATATATCAGCGTACCTGATTCTTAATCTTTAATTCCTTATGAATCACACATAACATTCATGTCATATGCTTTAAAACTCCCATTTTACATACTTGTTTACATGAATTCTCGTCACGTTTAATTTTCACTCGGCTAATATTTGATCAATAGTTATGACGTCATGGGTTTGGTAATTATCCCCCGTGATAAATACTTAGCTGTTTATGCCACCCAAAAACGACATGATTTTGTTTATATTATGTTTTTGAATGATTCCATTCATTTCTTGGACCTGAAATTAAACTTTAAATATAGATATTTAGAAATCATTATTTCTGAACTTCACGTCATACAGCTTACTATGACGTCGTCTTGTAGAGGCAAGTAGTATATCTCTGGGTGTAGCCTTAACATACCCGCGTATACAAATTTTAGTACCCACCAAAAATGTTAAAGCCAATGCATTATGAGGTCATATTATGACGTCATTTATCTTTACCACTGCGGGTAAAAACACATGAACAAAATAGCGTTAGAGCAAGGGCATATCCTATTTAATTTAAATAAATCATGTATTATATGAAAAAGAATATTCTAAAAATCACTAAAAATGCTGCACAAATCCTACGCACTTTCTCATTTGATAAAAAATTGAGGACACTTACACCGGACTGTGAATTTTTACCGTTTCAACTAAAAATTTTCGAAAAGTAGTAATGGCACTGCAGATATTTGTGCAGCAATATCAATAATTCTTGGAATATCCTGCATCTATGTATCCCTTGTTTCTATAAAACAAAATAAGGTATGCTTTTGCGCCGAAGCTATTTTGTTGTTCTTCTTTAAGAAATTGTGTAGTAGAGAACGATGACGTCATAATATGACATCATAATGTGTACTAGGTATCACATAGCGTGGGTACCAAGTTTGTGTTAGAAAACATATTTTAACTTATTCCGTACGATAGGTATTGTCCTTATACGTTTTAATTAGTTCATTTGCATAATAACGACTATACTTTGGGTGCCACAGTGCACTGTCAGGGTTTAACATATGGATGTATAGAAAAAAAAAATCTATTTTGTTAAAAACAGCAAAGTCATGGTTAGTCACATTGATAAAAAAGTAAGGTAGTGTATTCAAGTTTGTTCAAATCATGAGACTGAAGTTTAGGGTGAGCTACATTTATAAAAATCATGGTATCTTGAGTTAGAGTGGGGTCAAAATAAGGATAAAAGATTTACATCAGAATATAATATGTAAAAAAAAAATCTGCTGATAAAGAACAACAGAGAGATATTGCCATATTGACTCAGGTGAGCACGGTGGCCTCTTGTTTGTTACAATTATGGATAAACAACATGATATTAAGCATCCTTTTATTATGTTTTCTAAATGAATCTAATATGTACGACACTAAATAGTAACCATTTATATATACCTCATATTTTTAATTTAATGTTGTGATGATAATTTAACGCTTTTTTTTAACTTTTCAAATTTTCTCCATAGCATTATTAGGCTTAAAATTAATTTCAGTAAGAGTAAGCCCCGCTTGACTATTCAAAGTTTTCTCCTTTTGAATCTAATGGGTTTTTTTTTTTTATAAAATACATATTTGAAATTCTAATTTCTTTATCGATGAAATTTTTAACAAAGAGACTTTAGATCTTAATTAAAAAGAAAATACAGGATACTTATGGACCTGAAAATGCAGAGACACATTTTCACAGAAGTACACTACTTAATACAATCGTTTAAATCAATATCTTCTTTAAATGATATGAAGAATAATAATGATCAAAAAAGGCATGGATTTATTTTTTTGTAAAACTAAAGAAGCTTTTATAAAAATTAACAACTTTACACGAACCTCTGGTACTAGGCGTCCGACACAAACACCCTCGGCACACGAAGTATTCAATCCCGGATTTCCAGGAAAAAGCTGAGAAAGGAAAACAAATAATATCAATGAAAAGTTGAAAATATATCTCATAAATTTCCCAATCCTTTAAAACTTTCGAAAGTTTCAATCTACATACTAGTATTTTATCCTTATGTATCATGAAAGCATAAAAATCTTAATCATTTTGTTGGAATTCTCAAATGCTACATGTACCCAATTACCTTCTATGAAAATATTTGGACATTATTTTTCCCACCACAAAGATAAAATAGGTGAGTATATATATTTTCAACTGTAAACTTGCTAAATTTGGAAGGAAATTTAGGTTAACTTTGTGTTTTAGCTCACCTGAGCTGAAAGCTTACTTGAGCTTTTCTGATCAACTGTTCTCCGTCGTCTATCTGTCTATCCGCCTTTCCGTCCGTCTAAGTATTCAAGAACCACTGGGTCACATTTAACCAAAATCGGTATAAAATATCATTACGTACATATATATGGGAGTTTAATTAAAAAAAAATGAAGATTAATTTTCAAGCCCCATTACAAGAGAAGATAATCAAAAAAAAAAAGACCAAATAAGGTGGGGCTACAGAATTTTTAAACTCAAGAACCAATCGGCTAGAAAAGCTGAGACTTACGTGGTAGCTTCCCGAGGTAGGATAAACTCCAAGTTATTCAAATCATGGCCCCCAGGGGTAGGCTGGGGTCACAATAGGAAATCAAAATTTTAAAATGAAATACATAGGAAAAATCTTTAAAAATTTTCTTTTTTAGAGCCACTCTGCAAGAAAAGCTGAAACTCACGTGAAGGCCTCCTTGAGAAGTGTTGGTTTAAAATTGTGCAAATCATAATTCCCGGGGTATATGTAAGAGTCGGGCCACAAAAAGGAATCCAAGTTTTACAATGAAGAAGAGTGTATTGTTTTCTTTTAAAAAAAAAAAAAAAAAAAAAAAAAAGTCTCCCCTTCTCCAACAACATTAAAGAGTGCAATAATACGACCAGGGTAAAAAATAATAATGCAGTGCATCTGAGCTCAAATTCCTCCATCTGTGTATAAAACTTCAAGTCTTCATGTCAAAAGGATCTTACGGAAAACTGAAATTTTTATTCCCCTTGCTTGGGACTGAAATGGGCTGCGGATGAGACCTCGGAAAAGTCAAAATTCAGGGGGTGCATTTTCGTTGCTTGTTAACTCTTATATGTAGATTATATGCTAAATTGTGACATGCTATGTTTCTCAGTTTGTTTGATCTATGGATATGCAATCAATCCCCCCCCCCCCGAAACTGTCCCATTTATAGAATCTGTTTTCATGTATATGTCTATCCATTCGGCACATGTTTGGTATTAAAGATGCTCTCGACCACCCTTCCCTTGAATAAGGTTTATTCGTTCATCGGTTCGAGTGAGTCTGACTGCTACGTAATTTGAATCGTTTATTAGTTCATTGAGTTCTGCACATTCTGTGTCATTACGTAGGCTCAATGTTTGACAACTGAATATTACATTTTCTCGATCACTGCTTTTTAAAGGCACACTCATTCCTGATGAATTGGTTCTGATAATATTTGCTTCTCAATTTATGGATTTATCTAAATTTAAAGAAATGGTTATTAAAGTAAATAAGACAGTTTCGTGAAGAGAGGATTATTTCAGTGTAAATAAAGTGACATTCTCACTTAATATTTGTAATGACCAAATATGTTTTTCCTCCCCTATAAAAGATATATTAACTGAGTATCAAAAGCTTTTCGCCATCTTAGCTCTAAGACTTACATCCATTGATCTCTTAACAGCTATTTTTGCTTTTGCTGTGATTTTTTAATAAAATTACAGTGGATGCAACGTTATTGTTGACACACCAATCGTGCAGGCTCGTTCTTGTAACATGCGTGATCATTCGTGTAACGTGCGAGATCGTGCTTGAGTCGGGTTCAATCGTTTGCGGTTTTAAAGGGGCGTGATCGTGCCGTAAGAACCGTACAAATTTCGTTTTGTTAATTTTTTGAGGAATGAAAATCGTTAAATATTAAAGTTTTTTTAATCAATACAATATCGCTAATCAATAGATACCTCAAAAAAGTAAATCTTCTCCCTCCTGAAACTTTATCATAAAATCCAAGTGATTCTAAACTCACGAGGTCCACTTCTATCCGACAATCAATCAGAGAGTACTTCTTAATAACACATCGAACAGTTCAAAAATATTTTCAAGTTTATCTGTCGGAAAACTATGAATTATTTAAATAGATATTTGTTATCTAATATAACCGTTCAGTATTACTTCGTTTCGAAAATGTATATTCCTTAACATTTTTAACTATTTTGCGTGTAGAATCGTGCGTTTGCGTTAGCAATCGTGATCGTTTGTGTAACGTATAGAATCGTGTGCGTGAAGGATCGTTCGTGTAACGTGTTTAATCGTGCGGGATCGTTAGTGTAAGGTGATCGTTCATGTAAGTTGTCAACAATAAAGCTGCAGCCACTGTGTGAACTTTCAAAAAAGAAGTCTTCTTAATCCAAACACATTGCATTATTATGTTATAAAGTGTACTATAATTATCAGTATCCAAACTGTTTATCTTGAGGATAAAGCACATCATAAACATGACTGATAGATGTTATTTGACCAAAAAAAAAAAAAAAAAAAAAAAAAAAAAAAAAAAAATCTCGGATTTTAAGCTCCGAAAATTAAAGTAAATGTAGGCATTTCAGAGTTTATAAATCAATATAAAAGAAGAAAAAATATTTAAAAAAATAACATTGTTAAGAAATCTGAAGAAGACATTTGTTGCAAACCAATTAAAATGCAGTGTTTGGGCTGAAAACACTAACCTTCTCAGGGGTGATTTTATAGTGGAGCATTCCATGTCTTTGAATACCTTCGAATAAAGATCGAACTGCATCTTTAGAAATCCAGATGTACACCATTTTTGATGATTCATTATGCAGAGTATAATGAACTGTTTGATTTTTACTTAAATTCTCCATAGTCGGAAACCATAATACTTCACCCTAGAATGTATTAAAAAGATGTTTTTTTTTTTGTTTTTGTTTTTGTTTTTGTTTTTTTTTTGTTTTTGTTTTTGTTTTTTTGTTTTTGTTTTTGTTTTTTTTTTTTGAATGGAATAAAATTAAGTTTGGTTTAAATACTGGTATTAAAACAAAGGAGTTCTGATTTCAACCCTGCCTCATTTCATATTTGAAAACTGTTCATTCTTAGAAAAGAAATAAAGATTTAAAAAAAAAAAAAAAAAAAAAAAAAAAAACTTTAAACGAAAGTATCACTTTGATCGTTCCATTTTATCTTTTATCTTATCTGTCTTTGATACTTCCTAAGAAAGGTGTAAGGGTTTATAAATTTTGGAGCAATAACACATTTATATGGAAAAATAAATCTATTCGTTGAACAAACTGATTTTTTTTTTTACCAACAATCTTGTGTCAATAGGCATTTTTTAAAATTACTTATGATTGAAAAAAAATCAAACAGACATACTTTTGTACATGTACATTATACACATATTAGTTTGGAAAGCACTTTCAAGAAGAAAAAAGTAAATTAACTAGGACATTTATTAACTTGTATACATGTAATATAAAATAGTCCTATAAATTATATACGCTATTTGGAATAATTATTTCTTCAGACACGTTAAAATCCTTCAAACGGGATATTTTCATCTTAAACTCTTAAATGTGCAGTATATTTCAAGGTGATATCTTCTCAAAGTTATATCAAAAGACTTTTTGGAATATCGAGGAATTTTGAGAAACTACAATTTTACCTTATGATAAGTATTCAGAAATGAGGATTCATAGTTTGGTTGTTGCTGCATCAGAAGGTTCGCGAGAAATGGAGTTTGTCCTATCCTTGGAGTCACTATAATAACAAAATAGAATAAGATACCTTGTTCATTTCATAGTCGATAGATATAATATCATCTAAAGCTATTCAGACGTCGCAGCTTTCTCGGCATGTTGTTAAGGATAAATAACACAAACAAACTTTTTTTTCCAGAAATCAGCAATATTTATCATAGATTTATATTCAAATAAGTAACCTGAATGATGTTTACCAGGTAAAGTTGGAGAACTTTGTAAGATTTTTTCACAATGTTAAAAATACGTTCAAAATTCTGTATAGAATTATTTAGAAAACAAAACAAAGTCGCATATTTAAGCACCAAAGAAAACTTACGATTTCTTTATATTTTAGGGATTTATTATTTATATCATTTCTATTCAAAGTCAGTCAAAAAATATATATCAATCCGGGCATCAAATTTTTCGTTGTGTTATATATTCTTAAATGTTGATCATGAATTATCTGGATTTCAGTTCATACAAAATTTACAAATTTACTACCACTCAGGGTTAATTATAAATTTATAACACGACACTCTTACATATCTTCAATAAGAAAATACGTACAAATAATTGTGTTCATTTCTGTACTGCCTCTCGTTAAAAGGTAGACACGTAATAACACACATAGCTGGAAAAATATAATGACATGTCCAAAAAAAAAAAATCATTGAAAAAATATCACATAATGTGAACCTTGGTGTTGCATTTGGTACTATGACAACACAATCATTTAATAATGCTTCTAAAAGATGTTTTGTTTTATGTATTTTCTGGTTATCTTCATTTAATCTTTGATGTATAAAAGCGGATATTCCTTTGTGTATTTATTGCTTGTATCACTTTGAATTTTCAAAGTAATGTTTAAGATTTTTTGATGTACATTTTATTTACAAGTATATGACTTCAAATTGTATCACTGTGACATTGTATATGCTCTGATACTTGCGATATTAAACTAGAATCAAAGGAACATTACTGCAAAATGCATATACATGTACTAATAAAAAACTTCTACCTTAGCCTGAGTAAGTCTTTCTCTTTTAAATTTGTCTTCGAGTTCCAACGTATTTGCCGCACATATGGAATCTGTAGGTTTATCACAATCTGTGTATCGTATCCTAAGATTTGGTGGGGGAATGATGCAACTGTCCTTGTCTTGTTTCAGTGACACATTAAACCTCCCTTGGTTATTAGTTCCTTCACAATTTTTTCAATTACAAAATGATTACATTTAGTTTACAATGTCATGTTTCCAGTATATAGGAAGCAAATTTATTAAGGAAAAAAAAGACCCATTTACTTTTTTATCTCGAGAGACACCACACATGTTAAAGGAATTAAGAATCTAAACATGAAAGTACATGTACATCTGTGAGGATCATGGTTAACTTATAGATACAGTAAAACTTTCTCAGAAGGAAATATATAGAGTTTTTTGTAAAGTTAAACTCGTACAATTTCTTTTTTTTTAAATCAGATTTATTGAAAGGCATAGTATAAAAACTGACCTGGTCCATTGATCTGTCTTTGATTTGATTATGACCTCTAATTTGGCTCCAAACCAAATTTGACCTGGCCTAAAACAATACTGAGCCCAAAATTTGGCTTCTGCAAAATAAGAAAAGAACCCTACTGCACTATGTCAATTACGTTCGTATGAAAGGTTTTTGGTTGATGGTTCTTATTACTTTAAGTACATAAAAAGGTCCATCTCGTTAGGAAATCATTTTTAAATAAAGTATTACCCATTAACGCTTAAAGAAAAAAAAAAATCAAAAATTCAAAATTCAAAAATCAAAATTCGTTTTAGTTCTTAGGCTATTTTTTTTAATTTTTGAGCTTATGTCTTTGATACAATGTACCAGTAAAATTTGTAACATTTTTTGACTGTATAAAATAAATTCAAAAAAAAAAAAATGCTTATGGAAATATGATTGTTGGTTAAGCCAGGACTAAGACAAAACCAAATTTGAGGTCAGGTCATCTTCTAAAGCCGGGTCAAAATTTTGGTTTGGCGCCATTTTACAGACCAGATAAACTTTGAGGCAGGTCACGCAAAATGGGTCAGAACAGGTTTTATAGAAAGTCATTATGAAGTTCATTTTTAAACTAGGTTCTATGAAACTATGATGTTCTTAACAATAGACCAAAATCATTTTGTAATTTAACGTTTTGCCTTTACCTATGATCACGAGGATATGCCCTGATCCGGTGATGGTCATCTCTATCCCACAATACTGAACATTTCTGGAGGAAAAAAGTAAACGTGCTTTATTTTTTCAAAATTTATAAATAAAATTCGATTTTGATATGACAATATTTGCCTTGTATTTAATGATTAGTTATATATTTTTTCTACTAGACTTCGTGACTTCGTATTAATGTACATGATTGTTTGACTTGGGTCAATAGACCTATAGAAAGGTTTTGTGAACATTTTAGAAAACAGACATTGCCTTTTTTTTTTCTTTTTTCTTCATTTTGGAAAGGTTAATGCCATATGCAAGGATTAATTAAATGCTTTATAGAAAGTATACACTGGATGCGTGTATCAACTAAGAAAAAAAATACGGTTAATGATTTAGACATGTACAATGAACATAAATCTGCAAAAAAAATATCATCATTAAATATTTCCTGATATTAATTCGCACAAATCTTTTTTTTCCTTTTGAAAATGATAACACCAACGTAAAATAGTCGCTATCAACGAAACCCACTTATGAAAATACATCTCGTATAAAGTTTAAATTTCCGCAACCATTGCCGTCAACAGTTTCCGGAGAAGTCTACCTGACCGATTTTTAAAAACATTCATAAAAAAAGATCCTTATGATTTCCTTTAAAACAAGATTAAGCATAAATTTAGGAGAATTTACAAAGAAAATCTAAAGGTACACGAGCAAAGCAAACCTTTTCTTGATATAATAATGCACACATCAGATGTTTATAAAATTGCATAAACTACTCTGCTCATGAATGAGATTTTATTTGGATTGATACGGATGGGGAATTACCTTTCATCTTCATCTCGACACTCCACTTCTCCACTTGCATTTACCGAAAGAGTATGGACTGTAACATTCAATCCAGCTTTTTTATTAATGAGAATAGATGCGTTCAAATTCGCATAATCTGTAAATGTCAAGCTGAAAAAAAATATTCTATTTGAGCAGCAAATATTGCGATTTTGAGAAATATTTAAAATAAAAAAAAAGAAAGCTTTCCTTGCCAGGATGCCTTCTGAAAATTAGAAATTAATATACAGAAATTAAAGGTAATTTCAAATTATTTTAAAACTCATGTTAATATATATATATATATGTATATTCACATTTTGACATGTTTTTTGAACGTCTAGATAAAGAAGAAAGTGAAAGAACATTGACAATTGTATTGTTTTTGTTATATTTTAAATAGCATAATTAAAATCAAATACTTTGTTCGGAAAAAAGGTAATTGTACCTCTGAATAGAATATTTTACATGACTTGTAGTCACGTTTGTTGTAGGTAGGCTAAATGCTGAAAGATTCAGTTTCTTAACAGATTCCAAAACTGTATTCATGGCTGAAAAGGGAAAAGACTACATAAAAAAAAATAGAAAACAAAATTGATTCAAAAAATGAGGAATATTGTGTCATATAATTTGTTGTTGTACAGGTCATGCATTTTTTAATAATTATTTTCATAATTACTCAGAATATGAATAAAATCATTGATCATTTGATTGGCATTGAGAATAATTCTTCTTACTGCTCACAAAATTTAAAAACAAAACTGAGGCCGCCATGCATACCGTAAGTTAGTCCGTTCTGTGTTAGCCTAATAACAACTCCAACGTCAGCCTCCTCTTCCTCATTAGATCTTCTGACAGAGACAATCACCAGTATCAGCATTAAAGGACCCGTGGCTCCGTAATGCTGCAAATATAATATAATATAATATATAAATATATTTACACTAAAAGATTTGCCCAACATCCTAGTTGATATGCTTACCTTCATGGAATCTTACCAATAAAAGACAGATAGTCGCCCACGTGGCGCAGTGGTTAGAGGGTTTGCGCTAGAGTTGCAGAGTAAGCAGTTAATCCTTGCGTCGCGGGTTCAAATCCACTGTGTGACACGGGGACCGGTCCCTCAGATGCGACAATTAAAAAAAAATCTGAGATTGCGTGTCGCTGGCACGCACTAAATCCCTAACTGCTCAAATGTCGTTAGAGCTGAGAATAGGCATCTCTAAGGAATGTTAAACAAACAATAAAACAAACAAACAAACAAATAAGCAACAGTTATAAGTTATAAATTATATACAACATTAGGGGGAAAGAAGTTTTGTAAGAAAATATTTCTTAGTTCTTCGACATCAATTGTAGCTTTGTTTTTCTCTTCTTAAGAACGAAGTATTGCCTTTTGTGTTATATTTCAATCAACCTGCATAATCTCTACCTTCAGAGATCCTATTCAAAGAAGAAAATGACCAGAAATGTCAAGTAAGGCAGATTATTAAATATATATTTACATGTATATAAGCATACCTTACCTTCAAATACATTATTAAACTTCCTTCATTTTTAAACAAGAGATTGGTTTTGAATTGCGTAATGCAAACTTTTTTTTTAATGGAAAGTATTTAAATCAGGAAGTTAACAACGACAATATATTTAGCTGCAAACCAGTGAGAGAGCGTGAAATAAATAAAGTCCTCTTATTTTTACTTCCTTAACGGCATAAAAATTAACCGGAAGTATTTAAAATAACGTATCCATATGAATAAGTGTAATTAAAATATATAGATATGGATGTGTTTTTATCATAATTGCTTGCATCTAGATGTGCTGGCTATTTTTACGTTATCTAGAATGGATTAAACAAATAAACAAGCAAGTGTGTTAAGGAAGCACTCAGATATTCTGACTTGACTAAATCAGTTTTACAATTTGACGTCACATTAGGCGAGATGACGTCAATTGTAGAACACAAATATTCTTGATATTGGTATTTAGAGAGGTGATTAAACTTCTGAAAAAGGAATAGAAACTTGCAAATATTAACAGAACTAAAATGTTTTTATTTTATTTTGCTGTATCTGTCACTTGGATTAAAATCTCTTACCGATGACGTCATAACTGTTCAACAAGAAATTTGAGAATTGATGATGCTGTTTAACAAGAATTTGGATGAGATGGCATGTTAAAACATACATTAAAAGTATTTTAGAGTTTGTTAAACAGATAAAGTACCAACCAGTCCCAACTTGACAGATAGCAGTCCCAGAGTAGTCCCGGGGACTGCTTTCTGGGACTGCTCTGGGTCCCAGAGCAGTCCTACAGCGGTCCCACAGCAGTCCCACAGCGGTCCCTGAGCGGTCCCAGAAACTAGTCTCAGCAGTCCCAGTAGGCTGGGCTAATAATGTAATTGGCGGATCTTAGTCATAACTGAGATTACACAGGGTATCAATGAACAATGTCAGTAATATAAAGGAAGTTGATATTTAATGATACACTTCTTTTTTGGGAGAAAAAGTGTTAGACATGTTACATATACTGCGTATTTTCAATTCTTATGTTACAGTTATTTCTGAATAATAAAAAAAATTACAGTATGTCTATGAATAAATAAATAAATAAATAAATAATAACAGAAGAAAAGAGACTTTCACGCTAATACAACTTAGTTACAATGTAAATACATCTCTAGCACATTAATTTGAAACCAAATTAAACCACTGTTTATTAAATTTTATTTATTGAAAATAGTTACCGTATTTATATGGAAGCCCGTTGAAGCCAGTTCAGAGAAAGAAATATTTTTTATTGCGTTTAAACGCAATAATTATTGCGCTTAAACGCAAAACATTGCGTTTAATCGACATAATCATTGCGTTTAAACGCAAAAGATTGCGATTAATCGCAATGTATATTGCGTTTAAACGCAAAACACTTTGCGTTTAAACGCAAAAAGATAAATTATCAAATTTTCATTTTTTTTTTAAAGTCTCAATTTCCCGAGAAATGATCTGAATACTTCCTTCACATACCCGTTATCATCTGAGTAATCATCGGAGACAAGTCAGGATGAAGACGCTTCTTGTGAGAAGATGAAAATTTGAGACTGGCAGGCCGTAAACTTTAATTAATTCAAAATAAAAAAAAAAAAGAATTAAATGCAACAATTGTTTTCATATATATATAAAAAAAGAATTAAATGCAACAATTGTTTTCATATATTTTACATATTTCGAATATTTCATATACTTTTTGTACAATTTGGATAACATTTTGCCTTTTAAAAAGACAACGACTCATTTTTGGACCAGACATTTAAGAAGTGTTTTTGATTTGAACGTAATTGATATGTGTTTGGGTAAGACATGACTGGTAACCCAGTTTCAAAAGCAAACTTAAAAAGAAAATACCTCCGCTGATAATAAACGTATAAACCCCCTGTTCATTCGTCTCACTCAGGGTGTAAACAAATACCGTGGTTACAAAGTTGGGAGAGCTGACTTTTGTGAACACTTTTTTGGGTGGGGCGTAATGTGTGATCAAATTTTGAACATAGGGATTTGAATGGAAGAACCATGCTGATTGATTCAGACCAACAGGACTTTTGTTACCGAAATGAGCGATGTTTTTAATATCCCCATTGTGAATAAGTACAAGTACTTCTCAACATTTTACTTGCAATCTAGTGTCAGAATATAAATTGTAGGGATTTCATCAGCGATAGCAGAGATCATAGCTGAGATAGCAAGCTAATAGTAAAACGTTGTTGAAAAATATAACATTTTAAACTGGAGAATGCATCTAGTCATTTTAATGACATATCTCTCTCTCTCTCTCTCTCTCTCTCTCTCTCTCTCTCTCTCTCTCTCAGAAAATTAAATTACAGCATTGAAAAATATTCACATCTTTTGAATTTTATGTCCTTTATTTCTTAAGAAAACCATTGCTGTTTATCAGTCAGTGAACAATTCTAAGCATATCAACTCTTAAGATTTCTTGAACTGTGGCTCTTCCATCAATGAAACGTATACAATCACGTGCATATCAATAATACACTATTTCATCTATTAAATCCTACTTAAAATGACTATTTGTACAGGTATAAGTGTAAGCAATTAATTGCCTTTGTTTGTTAGTACGGGAATTAACGATGCAAATATTGCAGAAAAAAAAAATTACATTACCCGCTTACGCAGGTTATGTTTTTTTTTTTCTGCAACGGCTTCAACATTAGTTCCCGTACTAACAACCAAAGAAAGCATTTTATTGCTTAAATATATCCTTTTCTTTTTTCACAAGAGCCCAGTTTACCCTTAGTCATATTAAGATACAGGATTACAAAAAAAAAAAAAAAAATAAGAAGAAGAAGAAAAAAATTAATAATGATAATAATAATAATAATCTAATAGTCTGAAGCGTGTATGTGCCTCATTTTTTTAATATTCAAGGGAAATGCCTCTGAAAAAATATTTAATGAGAATCCAAAGTCAAAAATACAATTGATGATGCTTATTTGTTGTTAAATTTACCCTTAATTCCTTCAGAGAATGAAAAACAAAGTACATCTGGAGAATTAAAGCAGATTTTAATATTTATCACCGACGCCTCTTAATAATACACAAGGCCATATAGTAAAATGCATATTATTCATTACTTGGGGCTACCAGATCTAGGTAGCCAATACAATTTCAAAAAACTATGTTACCTCCCATACATGTATCAGTTGTGCCCTGGGTGATTCTCAAGAGCACAAAAGTTACATACCTATATACTTACGTTACATAAACGTATGCATCGATGCATATATCAAAAAACATAAGTAAATAAATTACGCGATATGGTTCATAATGACCAGTAAATGGATGGACTGTGCACTGGGTGGTCAATTCACAAGTGCACAAGCCCATAGTACGGAATGTTAGTAATGGGTTTGCATACTTATGCTAAACCCGGAAAATTCCGGAAAAAAAAATCAAATTCGTGGCGATAAATCTGCATTTTTTCAGACGAGCTTAAATATGCAATAAAATTCTTGTATCTCTGTAGAATGATCTAATCCGCTGTTCTATTGTATATGCCGTCAGTTCCTATGACGATTGCGTTCTGAAATATAAAAATAGCAAAGTAATAGGTACTAAAGAGTTATTGTTAAATTATAACAAAAGATTTGTTTCCAAAATTTAATCATGCCCCTTATAGCTTCAAGAAATGTAGATTATTGCATTATAAATGTCAAAAGATATACCAACCATTCACGTCAACCTTCTGATACCAAACAACAGAAGTATTATCAAATGAAAAGACAAACAATCTTAGAATAAAAAGGAAACAAAGACAGTACTATTCAATTAAGCATTAACTTGTTTTCATATATATATATATATATATATATATATATATATATATATATATATATATATATATATATATATATATATATATATATATATATATATATATATATATATATACAGACCCTGAAACGTGCTACTACCCCAAAAAAGCGTGTGACTTTCGTGCGTTTTTCGTTTCGTGCAAACCGTGTAGCGTTTCGTGTAAACCGTGCAGCGTTTCGTGCAAACCGTGTAGCGAGCGTGTACCGTTCGTGCAGCGTGCGTGTGGGGTAGTAGCACGTCTCAGGGTCTGTATATATATATATATATATATATATATATATATATATATATATATATATATATATATATATATATATATAAAAGGCCCATTGATTCTTTTTGGACTAGTTTATCTCAGTAGGTAAATCAATTTCAACTTTTAGCCTTGGTAATAGATAAAATTTGGGGGGGGAAATGTATAACAAAAACTGTTTTTTTTTTCATTTATCATTTATAATTTATTTATTAATTCTTTCAAAGTAACTTGATTCGAAGTGTACATGACCCCAATATCTACTGAAAACTGGAACTACAATATCAGAAAAAACACAGCCATCTGAAAAAACAACTGAGTTGGCATCGGGTGCCACGGAGGAGCAAGTATCCCCTGTCAATCGGTCATACCCACCGTGTGTTCATTGTCATGAGGAAGTGGCATTAAATCATAACTGAGGTTTATAGCTTCATGTAGTATACAAACACAGTTGACATGTGTGAAGTAGGACAGGATGAAATTACACCATCCAATCGATGGAATGGTAACTGAATTCCCATTGTAAGGTCCCTCAAAAGTCACTGAGACGATCCTTTCCTTTCAGTTACCATACAGTCGACTGAATGGCAGAAACATTTCAGTAGTTTTTTCAGATATCTTTCAATTGTATCTTTTTATCAATTAATCTGTTTATCTTTTTTAACTTAATAAAATTATCGCACTTTTTTTTCCTTTAAAATACACACTTTAGTATTAAAATTATCTATTTTCGAATTTAGGAAAAAGATGAATAAAAGTGAACGTGAGGAAAAAAAATACTTGTCGACGCCCGGGGTTGAGCTGAGTTTCTTACGCTTGATAGTCTATTGCGCCATGGCGTCTTGTTGAAACACGATCGAAATAAAATGAATAAATTTGTAGAAATTGAATTGGGACAACTATGTCACCTGTTATATCGAGGAGCTTAGCGTGGTATATGTATATTTTGTATAGTTTACGTTAATTGCGCGGATTTTGGGGGCAGACTTATCTCTTATCGGGATAATGACAATTATCGGCAACGGGTATTTGCTCTTTAAAGAAACGATTCAAGATAAATCTTGATCTTGGAAAACATTGTTAATTCTACATCCAGGAAATTATATAAAATAATTTTAAAAACGATATTTTTTAATACATTAAACATCATTTGATTTTAACAATTAAGAAACAGAATTTACAATATTAAGTTTCTTCTAAAAGAGGCATGAATAAATAATTCTTCCAATCCGAGATTTTCCCATGAAATCTAACCGCATTAGATGCATGTATTCAAGAAATAAATTAGAGCTGAATTTTTTTCCCCATTGACTGATTGCCTATTTATTTAATAACTGATTAAATTGAATGAGTTTGAAAAAAAAAACTAGTAATTTTTATCGCTTATTAAGAGATAAAAATGAAAGAAAAAATAGGAAAAGTAAATTTCAATTAATTAATTCTCCTAAGAACATTGGATCATTTATTTTTATTTGAATAATTATTTTTTTTCTATATATATTTTTATGCACCAAAGTAGAACTTTAAAAAAAATCATTAAATTTTATGTGTCCACAGTTACATTATTTATAATCTTATAAAATAAAAATTATATTTAGACATTAATTCTATAGTTTGAAATCACAATTTAACGTTTTAGTAAACAATTTAAACAAAATTGAGCATCAAGCCATTACCGGTTCAAGGTACATGATCATTCGTACCAGAATAAGAATAACAAAAACACATATGAAGATATGAAAAACCTTTATTGAATTGTAATTAAATTGTTAAGAAATGATTATTTATATACGATGAACAGTTAGTTCGAGAATTACGACTGAAAGATGATTGAAAGACGTAAAATGTGTCCATTGAGGGTGACAGAAAGTGCCTGAATTACGGCTGAAAGGTATCTGAAAGATCACTGAAATTTACCTGCCATTCAGTGACTGAATGGCCACTGAAAAGTCACTGAAAGTCGCTTTTCAGTTGTAAGGTCTTGTACCTTCCTGGCTAACAGGGCAACTTTAAATATAAGTAACATTTAGACTTACGAGTCGAATACGATTTTAAAATCAGGTGCCATAATGTCCTTAGCCTTCAAGCTATTATTTTCTTTCTCATGACACATATTTCGGTAGCTATGAGTAGTTCAATTGATTTTCATTGATAAGCAGCCAAAGAAATATGATTGGATATGATTAAAAACTCGTTAGTTAAAAGCACCTGATCCCACCTCTCGAAGTTCTAGGGTTTCGTGTTTTATGCCTCATTCACACATTGTTTACAGAATTGTATAATATCAATCACTATTCGTTATCTCCACTATGTCACTTGCCTTTTCATTTTAGTTTTGGTAATTTAGAAGAAATGCAGCAAATTTAATTGCACGAACATACGGCGTTGTATTTTTTTTTTAATTTGCTTTGTAAAATTTCTGTTCGTACTTTCTTAAATAATAATCCAAGATAATGTCTTATTTTCTTTTTGAATTCTATATATTTTTCCATTGGTACTTTCTTTTTCTATTTTGTTCAATTTTTATTTGTTTATATTTTATATGTACAGTTTTTATTCGTTATTGTATTGAAAAATATTGTAAATGCAATTTGTATTTGATTAAAAAATTGTTATCAAACACAAATGAAACTCATATAAAAAAAACGAAGTGAATGAGACATTATAGAATGCAAATAGTGTTATATATATACGAATCACATTTATTATAATATGAATGACCGAATACGGGGAGTTATAGCCAAAATTTTGCTATGTCTATTCTAAAACATACTCTTCATATTCGAAAAAAATTGATTCTTATTCGATAAGTCCTTATTCCTATTCGATTGATTGATTGATTGTATGTTGTTTTACGTCCCATTCGAGAATTTTTTCACTCATACAGAGACGTTACCATATACCAGTAAAGGGCTTCAAATTTGGACTTATACTCGGCACTCAGGGTCATTGAGCAGTGAGGGATCTTTATCGTGCTAACGCCTGCCGTGACACGGGGCCTCGGATTATACGGTCTCATCCGAAGTACCGGTCTTCACGCCCCGCATTGGATTCGAACCAGCTACGTAAGGATCTACTCCTTATACCGCAACTTTGGAGCAAACGCTCTACCCAATCGGTTATATATATATATATATATATATATATATATATATATATATATATATATATATATATATATATATATATATATATATATATAATATATATATATATATACGAGGGGTCTCAAAAAGTTCGTGGACTGATGCGATAAAGTCAGTACTATGTAGTCTGTGCTTACAAAATTTACAAGAAACATAAAACAACAAAAGTTTAAGAAATGTTGAAAATTTTAGCTCGATACGTTGATAATGTTCCAAATTATTCTAAAATTAAAAAGGCATTATATGATCACCCGGCGCTGTCGCCGTTTAGTTTCATGACGTCCGACAACGTCATTGTTTCTCATTGTCCGCTCTCTCTACCTCATACACTTATCTTGATGAGATTACCTGGAGTTAAGTAAGGACTAAAGCCCATCTTGTTGATATGACTTTATAATGTCATGAACAGCTACTTTCAATGCATATAATATTGTAAATGGATCTATACAAAGGGAAAGATCCTCACTTGATTATGCCAGAATACTTAGCTTGTTGGAGTTCAAATTCTACCACACATGATCAAAGTCACTTTGACGTGACTGACTTTGACACCCAGACTACAAATCGACATTAACTATGCATCTTTAATCTCTCTGAATCTTTTTGGGCATTTAAAAACAAATACTCTGGATGCATTTTATTTCTCTTTTGCCCGTTTTAATATTCCTTAAGTCTATACCAGTTTTTCCAGGTTCGAAACTTTATAGAATGCTTGAAGAAGAAACCCCTCCCCCTTTTTGACGTCATTTTCAAGCATTAATTTTTTGGACACTCCATATAAAATTTACAATAAAATTTCATAGAACACAAACACACACTTTTTGTAGGTTTAAGCATAAATAGATTTTCAAGTAATCAATTATTCTACTTGAGTGATTTTGTTTCTCACATGAATGATTAATATCTGGGTGATGCAATCTTACCTTAATTAAGTCGACAGTAGTGTTATGTAACTTTAACCTCTTTGAAATTGGTAAGGTTATCCCTTTTTTTCCGTGCTCTTAAATATTCAAATTGCACATTTTTCAGAACCCTCCTTGAATAAAAGGTAATAATACAAACAAAATCATAGGTTTTAACTTCATTTCAAAAGTAAAAAAAAAATCCAAACATACCGTTTAGCACCGGTTCAACTTTTGTCACCACTGCACTAGTCAATATGAAGTTCACTGTTTGAATCTAAAGTATTAAAGTATTCGATTTAAGTTTTTTTCAAAGGAGTGATCAATTATCTATTTTTTTTTTTTTTTTTTTTTTTTTTTTTGAATACTAGAAAATTTCATGCATGTCTAAGTTAGTGAGGGATTCTTCTCATATTTCTTATATTTAAAAATTAATGAAATTTTCATAGATTCAAGAAGACAATAACACTAACTTATGATACAGCTGTATCAGTTAGATTAAACTTGAACGTTTTATTTTAGAAAGTCAGTTCAAGGTCATCATCGTTTTCCTTGATATTAAGAATAAAATAATACTGTTGCAAATAATATGGTGCCTACTTCTAATTCAAAAGATGACATGTTTTTCTTTTTGCACAAAAAAGATGTAACCATATAGGGTCTTTCAGATGATACTACCATATTGACACAAATAATCTAGCTGAAATAGATATTAACTAATCCGAATTTCCACTATTTTTCTGTAGGGAATGTGAGATTATTATATGCTTCTTATATTTAATTTTTTCTTATTTTCACATATGGTAAAGTAGTCGTGCAAAGATACTGAATGATACAAAAACAAAGTTTTGACCGTTTACTTAGAGAGAAAAAAACACTTTTTATTGTTTTTTTGTTCAAATCTTGCTTAGATTGGAAGGTTTCAAAAGCTAACAAGGTTTTAGTTTGTCAGGAAAATCTTATCTATTTGACATTTTTTTTTAAAAAAAACTCTAGTCCATTATTATTAATTCTAGTTACAATAGAAAAGTTTTAAAGTCTTTGAATATTTATAAATTTTAATAAAATCATCATTCTTGTAGTAATTTTGAGAAGCAGAAGAGGAGATATTTTCATTCGCCACTGTTCCGCCAATAATATAGTTCCTGTCAGATTTCAATCTCAGTTTACCATTTCTATATAGAATTATACAATTATAAGGAGGGAAGAAGAATATGATCTTTTAAATTCCTTACAGCTAAATATATAAGACGTATAAGCAAATATACTTTGAATATTTTATTGAGTCAGAAACCAGACAAAAATCCCTCCTTAAAGACTACATTTAACTAAATTATATATATATATATATATATATATATATATATATATATATATATATATATATATATATATATATATATATATATATATATATATATATATATATATATATATATATATATATATATATATATATATTTCTCTATGATTTTAAAATATATTTATATCAATTACGCTTGGAGCTTTAAAAATGGAGGGGTGTTCAATGAAATTTAAATGATTGAATAGAAATTTCGGTCTGCTAACAATTCTACATTAAACATTTCCCTATTAATGTATCTCCTACATAATATTATTCCATACATGGGGAGGGGAGGAGACAAAGAGACACTCTTTTCACAACCACTGACAAAAGTTGAAGGGGTACTAGACTCTCCCCTCCTATTATTTCCCCTTATGGGTCCTTATATCGATGATTATCAACTTTAAAGTTGACGCCTATACAAATTACCTGTAGACTAAAAATCGTCATTGGCGACTAAATGTTTTTGTTATTGGGCCAGCTAGAGTTTACATATTAGAGGTTACTTAGAGGCCTGATGTGATCTTTGTTTTAAAGCAACATCTTGTGTAATGCAATATTATCTGGAAATTAGTAAGAGTTTGCTGTTCAAAAGATATTTTTAATAGCTTTCTATTAAATTCTAAGCTAATGTATTAGAACTTATTATGAAATTATGAAATGACAAAGATTAAGAAGAAGAGTTATAATCAGTTATTCTTTATTATAACGCACATCAGAGCCTTTAAAAGTTGACTCCAAATTTCTAAGATATGGCCTGTAAAAAAAAAAAAATTAAAAACATTAGTTTAGTTTGTAATTAAAAATAATAATAATAATAATAATAAAAATATTAAAAGTAAAATTATATAAAGAACTTCATGTTAATAATTATTTATATCTTAAAATTTACACATAAGGCTTCAGCTTGACAAATCTGTGTATCATTTTGTTCCAAGTTTTATGTTTGTGAAAGGTCTTAACACTTGAATTTAAGGTAAATTATCAGATTTTTGTATGTTTTTCAACAAAACGTGTTAAACAGTGCTGCAAAATTTACAGTGCTGCAAAAGTGAAAATGTGTCAAATTGACCTTTGACTTGATTACTGCAATAATAAAACTCTCTGTCTTTCGATCTTTACATTATTATCTGTATGCTAGACATCTTTTCATTCTGTGAACCACTTGTAAGGAATGATCCCCAAAAATTCAAATTATATAATTTGAAAAAAAAACTTAAAGTACTCAACCATGAAATTAATGCTACTTCATTACCTGAATCATCATTAATAGAATTTTATCTATTAATTAAACACTTACTCAAACGCAACGATGCTTCCGTGAAAAGTTGAATCGTTCATAAAGACTTTGATTCTTATATCCACACTCTGCGAAAGAAATTTGTTACCTTAATACATATAACTTACTGAATGTGTATTATGGCATTACATGTAACTTTTTTTTATTCCTTAAGTCATTTTCTCAGACTGTTAAATGTATAACAATAAAACATTAATAGAAAGATTGTTTGGAATTTTTAAAAAAAGGGCTTCATATATTTCATTTTTATATTTTATTATTATTTTTCATATCCTTCTTGGGTACCAATAACTTACTCCATCCAATTTTCCAATCACTGTTCGCACAGCGTCAAACCCTGGTTTCCGAATGTAAACAAACATGACAGCATAGAATGTTAAGACCGCCAAATTCTTCTCAAATGTCACGTTTGGCGTCTCCAAACTGTAGATGTCCAAGTCCATATATTGATTTGGGTATTTCTCTGCTAACTTTCAATAAATTTTGAATACCTTAATCATACAAAGAAATTGATGTTTAAATGAAAAAAAAAAAAAAAAAAGAAAAGAAAAGAAAACGCTGATTATATTATTATCATAGATTTACTGGGATATTTTTAAAACAAGTACGCTACTTAAACAATCATCTAAAATCAATATATTTATTGAGTAGTAAGAAGAACTGTTGATCAAAGCTTGTCTCAATTTAGACTTTTATCAACAAAGCAAAGTACTGTTGTAATTAATCTAAACAATTGTATACAAACCAATGGTGCTATACGTCCAACACAAACACTAAAGTTACATGTAGTATTCAAACCCGGATTTCCAGGGCCAAGCTGAGAAAATAAAATAAATTAAATGATTGAAACGTTGGTTTTTCAAAACTGAAAGATATAGTTTATTAATTCACCAATCCTTTAAAACTTCCAATACTTTAGGTCTAATTTAAATTAAAGTCTCAAACACGTATCTTGAAAAAAAAAAGAAAAAAAAAGAGGCCCATGGACCACAAAGCTCACCTAAATATTGTGGCTAGGGAAATAGCAAAAATCAGTGCAGTATTGAAAAGCTTTAATGCATAAGTGTTTCTAGCTGACCTAGCCCTAAAAGGGGGTGGGAGTATGATTTTAACAAAATTGAATATACACCAACTAAAGATGCTTACATATTTCTCTGACCTTTTTCCCTAGAAGTTTTGATCCGCTCTACCCCTGGGGGTCATAATTTGAACAAATCTAAATTTACACTATCTGAGGATACTTCCATATAAATATGACTAATCATAGCTTTGCTGTTCTTTAGATGAAGATTTCAAAAAAAAAAAAAAAAAAAAAAAAAAAAAATCCTTTGTATTTTTATGCATAACTTCAATCATCAATTGTGGCCCCACCCTATCCCCAGCTGGGTGTCATGATTTTTATCAAACATGAATCTACACTACCTTAGGATAATTCCGAATAGCTAATAACCAATCATGGCTTTGCTGTTCTGTAGATTTTTTTCTACATATCCCAATGTAAAACTTTGATCGTCTATTGTGGCCCAACCCTACCCTTTGAGGTCACACTACTTGCCTAAAAAATTACTGATTGTGGCACTTTTTACTGATAATTTCTGATATTTACTGATATTATACTGTTGGTACTGAGAATTTCTGATATTTGCTGATATTTTTACTGTTGTTACTGATAATTGCTGTTGTTTCAGATAATTACTGATATTTACTGTCGTTTTTACCGTAGGTTCTGATAAATACTGATATTTGCTGAAAGTTACTGTTGGTACTGAGAATTGCTGATAATTACTGAGATTATTTTCTAAGTTCATGAGATGTAAAATTTAAAAGAGACTGGGAGTGGATGGATTAAAAAATTAAATTAAACAAATTAATTTAATTCTATAATTTATTCTTTATATTTATTTTTAACCCGTAATTATTTAGAATTTGTAACTTGAGTGACAGCAAGGATAGTATACATTTTGTCATAAAAAATATTTTTAAAGTAATCATATACATGAAAGAAAATACTTGTACCATAGGACTGGCGGTAAATTTAGATTTTGCTTTCATGTTGCTGTGGTGTATTTGCCAGAAGAATCACAGTTTTTTTTTAAGTCACGCCCACCTTTTGGCATCAAGCCATACTGTGTCAAGACCTTGACTAATGAATGAATGATGTCAATTTCAAGACCAAGGCAATGGCTAATGAATGAATTAAGTCAACATTTTAAATTTCAAAAATACTAACATTATTTAGCTTGTCGGTGTCCGCTTCATAAATGGTTCTGTATGTTTTCTCCGCGTATCCTTAATCAGTAAATGATACGTCCTATCTCGAATTCTCGTCATTTTCTTTCCCGTCTCCAAATACATATAGCAATTTCACATCAGAAGTCCCCGCATTTTTTTTACTTCCAATACCATTTCAAACTTTCATTAAAATGTCACAAATCATTTCATTTTTTTCTGTACGCCGATTGCCATAAAGAAAAAGTTCAATGCCGATGTTTCCCATATCCATCCCCCCTTTTTTCAAAAAAAAAAAAACAAAAAAAACAACGATCTAGAAAGATAACTTTTCTTTCAGAGTTGACGGCTTGAACATAAAAGCCTACAATCGCTACCCCTATACCTGTACCTGACAA
This sequence comes from Saccostrea echinata, assembly GCF_033153115.1. NCBI lineage: Eukaryota > Metazoa > Mollusca > Bivalvia > Ostreida > Ostreidae > Saccostrea > Saccostrea echinata. The sequence continues at coordinate 1,766,887 of NW_026889752.1, read as the reverse complement.
AAATCATGTTTTCTGCGTCTTCAACATTTCAAAGGTACAATATCTTCACACGTACCAATTCCGATTTTTTTATCAACAACTTGTAGTAGCAGTGCCGCAGTAAAGTATGATCCTTGCAGATGGAGACAGCTATTTATACAGACTCCGGACCGTGTCTTGACACCTCGTAGTAGGCGGTGCTATTTATCAACTCGCTTTTCTCTCATTGGTCCTATGATACAAGTAACTTACACAATAGATATTAATTGGTTAGCTGTAAATACACTCACAGTTTTTATTCACTCGGGGCTCCGCCCCTCGTGAATGAAAAACTGTGAGTGTATTTACAGCTAACCAATTAATATCTATAGTGTAACTATAACTTAGATTTCTCTTTCTGTAAGAAGATTCAACCAGCCAACCACCCCCCAACCCCCCCCCCCCCACCTCCCATTTCATCCTGTTCCTTAGTTCCCAAGGACTTACATGTATTATTTCAATCGATGACTCGGAGGCCTTGAACGGACGTAATAAATCAGTTTCTCATCATAAAACCAATTAAAAAAATTAATTGGATTCATATTTAGTCTATACATATGGTGCGGTGATGTTGGACATGGAGATCGGTCCTTCGGATGGGTCTGTATAAACCGCGGTCTTCTGTCAAAGTAGGTGCTGGCACAAAAAGATTCCTCGGTGATCAATTAGTGCAGATTCACGAGAAAGATCCCTCTCTGCTCTTTGTTTATAAGTGCAGAGTACAGATCGAAATATGCAGGAGACAGATTGCTCATGAGTAAAAAATGCCGCCGAATACACGTCAAAAGTTGAACACGGAAGATTCTGCCACTGATTTATGATCATGAACATATACATGCACACGTAAGTGCAGCGTACAGGTCGAAATTGGCAGCTTTTAATAGGAAAATAATAATAGCGTCCCAATATGAGTGAAACGTTATCTAAAGAACACATGAAAAAAAAAAAAAATTAAAACTGTTCATTTTCAATGCCATATAAAATACTGCAGTTATTTTTTTTCCAGAAAATTCTTGATCCACCGCTCCTAAGTATTTTATTAAGAGACTGGATCAAAGTAAGTCAAGATCGATACACCAACAACCCGTTCACTCATTCTAATGTTTTGAACATTTTCTACCATAACAGCATTACAGATTTTCATCGGAAACATGTAACAAGTAACCTTTACTTGTTAAAACACATACCGTATAATAATGTTTCTCAAATACATTGATCATGATTCCATTTGTGTCGTCAAAATTATTTTTTAAAAATAAAGATTTTTCATGGACTGTCAGTAAAAACAATCAATGGGAAAAAATAAGTGTTCGATACACATAAAACCTCAGCGTAATTATTTCATATCCTTAGAAAAATTAACACAATTCATATATAATTTTTACTGAACATGACCAGACACATGCATTGTCCTTAAAATAAATAAAATTACTCTTAGTGCTTATATTTTATATGCTTTAATTGTTGGATATCTTAAAACAGGCCAATTACACGAGGAAACTTAACCTTACGTTTGTGTGACGTATTAGAACTTTTTCCAACAGAATTTGTTTCTGCAAATAGCGCTTCCTTAATCAATGATGTGTCTTTTTAGGACTGAGTCTCTTCAGTGGAAAAATATTTCGAAGATTTTTGCAGAAGGGTAGACATTTACATATGTAAATGAGGACATACTATACAAGTAGAATGCACACGGAAGTATTGTTGATTTGTAAAGGAAAACAACAGATCTGAAATATTTTTATACAAAGTTTAGAGTCTTGCTGGAGTTAATTGAAACAAGCCAAGGATTATGCAAGGATTTGGCGTCAAAAAAAATTTATTTATTAAACTTGAAAATGAAATCGTATTTTCACAATGTCATGTAACAGAGAATCAGCATGTTTTATATCAATATGAATTATTTCTAACTTAATTCACAATCTATCCCTTATTTACAGTTACTGTGACTTATTTTCCTGTTGCACTTACATGTAGATTCATCAGAATATTAAAATAAGATTTGGTTTACATGAAAAAGTTCAAAATCTTTTTCAATTTACCACAAAAGTATTATTATTCATCCCAAATGTTACAAGTATATTTTATCTGATCACAGTGACGGGGTCCTAGGACTTTTATGGGTATTGTGCACAAACGGAAGCGCTGTGATATACACTGTACGGTAGCGAGAAAATAACACAATAGTTGTCACTGCTGTATATATACATGTATGACATGGCGAGTGAGAGAGAAGGGCACTCGGCGGCCGGGACTCGCCGGATATCAATAACAGTCAGTTACGCAACAATGAAGTGACTGATGGATTAAAAAATGTATCTCTCTCTCTTTTATATTTCTCACTTTCGTTCATTTGCGAAAAAAGAACAGAAAGGCAACAAATACATAAAAAAAAATAAAGAATTTAAATGTATCAAAGTATGATGTTACATCATGATGTTACATGTATCGACACGATACTTGTAAACTAGAACGTTTAAGCTAAAATTGTACTTCTAGTTTTATAATTCTGGCTAAACTTGATGGGTAAAACTCATAATTAAGAATGCCTCTTTACAGAAGAAATAAATTCGTTACATATAGACAGGTTAGATAAATGAATGAAAAAAAAAAATGTTTACCCGTGTAACAGTCTAGGTACTTCGAGGTATAGGGGAAGTAATTTAGTTTTAAGTAAACAAGGGTCCAGGATGTATAAAATATGCATTGTCAAACTGTGGTTCTAATCATTTTATTTTCCTCGAGGTTGGGTACATGATATTGTGCATTCCACATTTAAGGCAGAAAAAAGGAGGGGTGGGGGGGATAAGCAGAATTCTTAGCAAGAATATTATTTATTTATTTTTTAGAGGGTGATAGGAATGCATTTTTTCGGTTTTAAAATACTTGTCAATATAATCTAACATTACATCTGAGAAATTTTTTATTATTTAGATACATTTAATTAAGATCAAGGTATAGACTCAAAGAAGACGTAATAGTTTAAGAATAATGCCGGGACCAGCACACATCTGTTGCATGTATTGGACTAACTGGAAGGACATTTTTGAATTCTTTTCTAAAAACAATTCACATCAGGCACTGTTGTGATTAGTGAAAATAAATACTTATCATTTGTAGATATTAATTTTCTAAGACTTGCAAGTATTCTTGAAAATCTTCAAAAAAGAAAAAAATAAATAGATCGGGATATTGTCTTTTTCTCTAAATTTATTTCTGTAACCATAGTTCTTTCAGTTGTAGGCATTAGATATAAATAACATCCTCCGTTCTTTGTTTTTGAATTTAAATTAAAAAAAATGTTTAACACGCCCGTGGGAAGAAGAGAGGGAGAAAGAGGGACCGACTTCCAAATAATTTTACAGCAATACTTCCATTAGACTCCTTTATAGAGTAATGTGTGTGTGTCTTCGAAAAACGTCCTGTAAACTTTTTTTTCGTTTTGTATTTATTGTTTTATTATTTTCTTTATTAAGTAATCCTTTATTTATTTAATTTCTATTTTTTTTTTTTTTGGGGGGGGGGGGGGGGGGCAAGAAATTCTGAAACCGCTTTCAACAGAACTTTATGTATAAAAACTACTGTATCGAAAAAAAAGATGAGTACAAGCTTTAAAGGATTATTTTTTTAATTACATGTACATGAATAACTATTATTGAAACAGCGAGAGTTTGAAAGGTCTTTAAAAGTTTCATCTACCAGTTTTATTTTTCCCTGAAATCATGTTTTAAAATAAGAACGATTCCTAACGATTTTTAACGGATTTTCTTTCCTCATTCTTCCTTTCAAACCAATTTCCCTCCATTTCTAGTCATTGTTACATGTAGGCTTGTTTTACATCTTCTGGGTTCAGAAAAATATTCTCGGTAATTGTCAGCAATTCTCAGTACCAACAGTAACTCTCAGCAAATATCAGTAATTATCAGAACCTACAGTAAAAACGACAGTAAATATCAGTAATTATCAGAAACAACAGCAATTATCAGTAACAACAGTAAAAATATCAGTAAATATCAGAAATTATCAGTAAAAAGTGGCACTATCAGTAATTATTTAGGCCAGTAGTGATGGAAGCATCCTCAGGTGGTGTGGATTTAAGTTTGTTCAAATCATGATCATGATTTGAACAAACTTAAAACCACACCACCTGAGGATGCTTCCATGTAAATATGACCAATCATGGTTTTGCTCTTCTTGAGAAGAAGAATTAAAAAGAAAATCCTATATACTTTGATCGTCCAGTGTGGCCCCACCCTTGCCCGAGGGGTCATGATTTGAACTAACCTGAATCTACACCCCTTTAAGGATGCTTCCTTATAAATAAGACCAATCATAGCTTTGCTGTCGCGGCTATGTTAAGGCTGTCCGAAGGTTTGATATGCATTAGAAAATACACTATTATATTTTGAGCTAGATTTTGATTTCAATTCATAATCTATGTATACATGTGCAGTAAATTTGTGAAGAGAGTTTAATAACGTATTGTAGAAAAGCAAATTTGTGATGTCACATGACTGTGTTGATCACGTGACGGACACTTATAAAATTTCCTAATTGTTGCACAAAAATCCCATCGGCACAAGTGAAAAACAAAATTATTGAGAACAGTTTGTTACATAAGTCAATTAAAGGTATCCTTGGGTATATATAAAGTGTTGGGGCAAGTCTGAGTTTTACTTTTTAAGAAAATATTTCACGAGAAATTCAACTTACCCACATACAAAGGGGCATTTTCCACTTTTCATCGCAATTGATACAAAATAGGATAAAATACATACGATCCCCAAGCAAAATTCAGTTAGAAGACATATTTTTCTAGTAGCTTCACATACAACATCTTCAGTTTATCCTTAATCACTTGTGCCAGTCTAATATATGCATGATTTAAAATTCTAACTCCGTCTACGGACGTGTAAGCGGGAACGTTTTATATTCATTTTTTGGTTATTGTTTGAATACGTACATTTTCATGAAGAGAAAAGAATAATGATATTGTATTGCAAATAATTACCATCATAAGAGCATATAGGAACTTTAACCAACAATTCAGACACCTGATTTATTAGTCAACGTCGAAATAAAATACAGTACCAACCAGACCCAACCTGACACCTAAGCAGTCCCAGAAAGCAGTCCCCGGGACTGCTTTGGGACCACTCTGGGACCGCTGTGGGACTGCTCTGGGACTGCTGTGGGACTGCTCTAGAAAGCAGACACCTGCAGACCCAGCAGTCCCTACTTTCATTTTTTAAAATTAATTCTAGACTACAATTGTGTAAATTTACAGCCCCTGAAGACATTTAATAATTACATGTATATCTATCTCTACCTATTAAAATTTTATAAGAAATCCTTGGATTTTTTTTATTCTTTATCTTAAACACCTCTCTGCTAAAGTAAACAAAACAACAACAGGCCTATTAATAAAAAGCAATACAAATGTATAAAATGGTGTCAACACCTGAGGTTTCAATCGCCTTCGGGCATGATTAGTAGAAAGTCAATGAATGGTATCAGTGCTACACATCACTGAACATGCTGGTTAACAATGACACTAATTTCAATCTAGGTACTGCAAAAAATCTTCGTTTCAATAAATGTGTATAAATTTATTTCGGGATTAATTAATTTTGAACATAATCTGAGGGTTCCATTCGCGTGATTTACAGATGTGCACTCGAACGTTTATATAATAAAAGTATTATTGTTTTCTGTTACATAGAGAATCTAACAACAATTAAATTGGCAAGTCAGTGAAAATAATCATGACTGAAATATAATACTCAAAGAATTTTTCAAAAGCTCCAGTACATAAGAAAAATGCATTCAGAGTATAGTATGGGAATCGGCCTTGCTCTATAATTATAAAGTCTATTTAAAGCTAGTTCTGATAGAAAATAAATAACTCAAGTTTAATTTCCTATAAAAAATTAAATATGGAAACCAATATCAATCACAGTAAATTAAGAAATTGATTTATTTTGGTGAAAAATTAGTATACCACATAACTGTGTTTAAATATTACATGTTATTAGTAGGTGCGAACGTCTTCTTTGTTCAATTTTTATTATTTGATTCTATATGCGTAGTGTGATTTTCTTAACAGTTCAGAAATGACTGTCGCATGAGAATTGATACTGCTCAGAAAGAAATGGATCATCAATTTCAACTGCTTTTATAGCTACATTGTTTATTGGTAATCTCATTTCTGATTAAGCTCCGCCCATTAAATTAATTAACCCCGCCCACTGGGACTGCTGGGACTGCTTTCTGGGACCGCTGGGACTGCTTTCTGGGACTGCTGGGACTGCTCTGGGACTGCTCTGGGACTGCTTTGTGTCAGGTTGGGTCTGGTTGGTACTGTATACATGCCAAGGGAAGGAATGTAAAAGCAATGACACTTTCCCCGTCATGACTGCTCAAGTTTGCACTGACTTGACGTCATATTTTATTGTGACGTCATATCTTGGTAGTTCAATGAAGTAACAACGGCTGGTACACTGTGATATTTATCGGACAGCCTTATCCTAGCCGCATTCTTGCAAAGAAGATTTTTGCTATAAATTCCTATGCAAAAATTTGATCGGACGTTGTGGCACCAACCTACCCTTGGGGGTCATGTTTTGAACAAATTTGAATCTACACTACCTGAGGATGCTTCCATATAAATTTGACTAATCATAGCTTTTCTCTTCTTGAGAAGAAGATTTTAAAGATTTTTCCTATATATTTCTATTTAAAACTTTTATAGTCCATTGTGGCCCCACCCCTCCCCTGGGGGTCAGGTTTAGTACAAACTTAAATCTTTACCACCTGAGGATGATTCCACGCGAGTTCTTCTTTCCTGGCCCAATGGTTCTTGAGAACATGATTTTTGAAAGATTTTTCCTATATATTTTTATGTAAAACTTTAATCGTCCGTTGTGGCCCCAACCTATTCCCGGGGGTCATGATTTGAAAAAAACTTAAATCTACACCACCTGAAGATAATTCGTGATGAGTTTCATCTTTCCTGGCCCTGTGCTTCTTGAGAAGAAGATTTTTTTTTATTTTTCCGATATATTCCTATGCTACACTTCGATCGTCCATTGTGGCACCACTCTATCCTTGAGGGTCATGAATTGAACAAACTTGAATATACACCCCCTAAGCATGCTTCAATATAAATAAGACCAATCATAGCTTTGCTGTTAATTTTTAAAGATTTTTCCCATATACTCCTATGTAAACTTTGATTATCCATTGTGGCCGCCCCACCCTACCCCTGGGGGTCATGATTTGAACAAACTTGAATCTACACTACCTGAGGATTCCTCCGTATTAATATTACAAATCATAGCTTGGCTGTTCTTGAGATGAAGATTTTTAAACGTTTTCCTATATATTCTATTTAAAATTTTGAATGTCCATTTTAGCCCCACCCTGCCCTCGGGGGTCATGATTTGTAAAAACGTAAATCTACACCATCTGAGGATGATTCCCTTGGAAGATGGCATGGCCCTTCGTTTGAACATTCTTGAATCCCCTCATCCAAGGATACTCTGTGCCAAGTTTGTTTGAAATTTTTCCAGTAGGTTTGGAGAAGAAGATGAAATTGTGAAAAGTTTACGACAACGACGACAACGCCAACGACGACGACGACGGCAGACAACGGACAAGTTTTGATCAGAAAAGCTCACTTGAGCCTTAGAGAATGCTCTGCGTATGAACATTTTCTAAAACGAGGTAAATTATTGACAAACTAGTTGATAAAACAAGTTCTGTGGTCGATACAATGACCTTGACAGCAAATACAATCTATCATTAAGTCAAATGCTGACAGACTTTTTTCATACTAATTATTAGGCCATTATTTACACATTGAATTCTCGACGGATCTTTTCCGTTGTTTACAGATCACGACAAGGAGTACACCGCGGATGTGACCGGTCGACAGGGGATGCTGACTCCTCCATGATACCTGATCCCACCCCTGATGTTTTAGAGGACCCTGTTTGCTCTGCTCCAAATTTTGTATTGTTTAATGTACTCTTTTGAGCTTGAATACTATTCGTTATCTCCATACATTTCAATTGAATAAATCTCGTAAGTTGCAGAAAACAGCACTTTTGCAATATAATATTCATTTATATAAATTTTTCGACTGCTTAACTTGTACAACATTTAGAGTACAACATATAGTTTCATAGTACACTAGAAGGGTTCTGTCTTAAGCCATAAAAGATGTTCCATGATCCTTGGGCCTTTTGTCTACCTGCCTTACTGTCTTTCTGTCTTTTTGTGAAACCTTTTCTCAAAAATTAAATCCATTTTGTAAAAGGGATTGATTGTGTGTATGTTGTTTACGTCCCATTCGAAATTTTTTTACTCATATATTGAGGTCAATCTATACAAAATTTGCAGCCCTCCATCGGCAAGTGGTTGTGTCTCCATATGTGTTAAAAAAGGACGTTAAGCAATTAAACAATTACACTCTGGGGGATTGGATATAATAAGATAAAGATATGAATTTGAATGATTTTTTGTGACGATGTACACGAGGTGTTCATAACATAACTTTCCAATCAGACATTGTTTACAAAGATGTGCTTATCTAATTAGAACAGATTATGCAAGTTTACTATTGTTTGTGTTGCGGATTTTCTTATCGGGTGTAAAAAATATTTACGTTTTGCTTGTTCGAAGGTATCCCAATAAATTTGGTATTAATTGTTCTAGCGGACTCAGGTTCTAACACTTTGTAAAATAACTCTATGATCTAGAAGAATAATGTATATTTAAGATATTAACATTTAAGTGGGATACTACAAAAACACCAAAATAAGCCAACATTAGCACCCCGCTAAAAAAAACCCTCTATACGATATCTTATGAGGAAACAGGAGACAGAACTTTCGGAGGTGTGGATTACAATATCATTATTATTGAAATGAAGCTCTCACTAATTCATTATCATAACCAAATCTGTGATTCCCCTCTTACAAAAGATGTTTTAAAATAGTATCAATAACTTTTCACAATCTTGGTTCCGAAACCTACAGTCTTTGTTCTTTTAATGTACAGTTGTATTTTTTTCCTTGCTGTGATTTTATAATAAATATATAAACTTAAAAATCTTTATAATTCAAGCACATTGAGGAATTGTGTAATAAAGTATACTATTAAAATAATTATCAAAAATATTTTGACTGGACGCGATACAGCACATTCCATAATGTGTCATTTGATAAAATTATCTGTATTAAAGCTAAGAAAATTAGATTAAATGTAATCATTTACAAAGTTAATATATCACAAAAATGAAAATTGCCACCCCCCCCCCTCAATTTTTTTTTTCAAAATCAAAAACAAAAAATATATCAGAGACAAATCTGTACAAACATTTGTAGCAAACCAATATACATTCACTATTTGGGCGAACACCTACCATCTCAGGGGTAATTTTATAATGAAGCAGTCCATGTGTTTGAACACATTCGAACAAAGATTGAACCACGTCTTTAGAAATCCATATGTACATCATTTTTGATGATTCATTATGCAGAGCAAAATGTGCTGTGTCTTTTTTATCACAACTCTCCATAGACGGAGACCACAATATTTCACCCTAAAATATAACAAAAAAGATGTTATGATTGTTTCCTGGAATGCAATAAACAGGAGTTGTGATTTTATTCTGTAGTGAGTTGTGATTTCACATAGGGCTGTTCTGTAATTGAAAAGGAATTAATTTACCCAAAAATATATTAAAAAAAATAATAATGAAATAAAAAAAAAAGAGTCGTGATTTCACCCTGGAGTGTAATAAAAAGGATTTGTGATTTTACATGTGATAAATACAGGATATTCAATGTTTTAAAGTTCGGTATGGGAATTTTTTTAAGAGTGTGGCAGGATTTTTTTTATATCGTAAGGAGAGAGAGAGAGAGAGAGAGAGAGAGAGAGAGAGAGAGAGAGAGAGAGAGAGATGGAGAGATAGAGACAGGCTATCACCTTAACTTTACGTGTGCAATACACCTCAACAGGCGATATCTACTCAAAGTAATAAGAAAATATTTCCATTCGTGGAATATTAAGAAACTGTAATGTTTACCTTATGATAGGTATCTAGGAATGTTGATTCATATTTCGGTTTATGTTGCATCAAAAGGTCTGCAATGATTGGGCGGTCCCCTATCCTTGGAGTCCCTATAATAACAAAAGGTCCTAGTAGATTTAATGGTTTAAAGTCATTGATATCGACTGACTGAAACGATTTATTTTAATCCTACATAACCTTTCTATATGTAAACATCGCCTATAGCTATGTTTCAGATAATACAAAATTTACTCATGTACACAACCGCAGTAAATTATAAATACACAACATGGCACTGTGCTAAATATAACTTTAAAATGAAAACACTTACAAATAATTTTGTTTATTTCTGGGCTGCCTCTCGCGAGGAAATAGAAACCTAATAATGTACACAGCTGAAAAAAAATATAATATACACAGGATGATATCTGCCATTCAGTCAACTGAATGGTCACAGAAAGGTCTCGAAAGGTGACTGAATGTCAGAGCTTTGTCATGCTGTCACCTTTCAGTAAACGTACAGTCTCTCCTCAGTTAAATGAATGGCATATATTCATTTTATAATAATAACTTGTTTAAAAACAATTTCCATGAAACTGAAATCCACAAAATCTGAGCTTGTCTTTGCATTTTGCATGATGCGAAAACAATGATTTGAAAATACTTCTGAAAGAATAATATCTTAATTGAAATTCCTCTCTGGACCTTTAAAGAATAAAAATAGTTATTCACACTTTTTTTGTTTTTGTTATACCCGCACTTTCTAAAGAAAGTTCGGGTATATTGTTGTTACTTATGTCTGTCCGTCCGTCCGTCCGTCTGTCCGTCCATCTGTCATACTCTTCTTTCTCAAACTCCTCTTACCTCTCACCCTAGGGGTCAAATGGGGGTCGAAAAATGACGTTTTTTTAATGCAAAAAGGACCCTGGTTCCCTCAACTCCTCTTACATTTTACCTAATAGACTAATCATCTTTTGGGAGATTATTGGTTGTGTCATGTAGGTGTGCAGTAAGGTTTCGGAATTTTCATTTTCACCCTGGTGGTCAAATGGGGTTCAACAATGACGTTTTTTATGCAAATAGGTCCCTGGTTCCCTCAACTCCTCTTACATTTTAAACAGTAGCCTAATCATCTTTTGGGAGATGGTTGGTGGTGTCATGTAGATGTGCAGTAAGGTTTCAGAATTTTCATTTTCACCCAATGGGGTCAAATGGGGGTCGAAAAATGACGTTTTTTATGCAAAAAGGCCCCTGGTTCCCCCACTCCTCTTACATTTTATACAGTAGCCTAATCATCTTTTGGGAGATGGTTGGTGGTGTCATGTAGATATGGAGTAAGGTTTCAGAAATTTCATTTTCACCCTGGGGGTCAAATGGGGGTCGAAAAATGACGTTTTTTTATGCAAAAAGCCCCTGGTTCCCTGAACTCCTCTTACATTTTACACAGTAGCCTAATCATCTTTTGAGAGATGTTTGGTGGTGTCATGTAGATGTGCAGTAAGGTTTCGTAATTTTCATTTTCACCCTGGGGGTCAAATGGGGGTCGAAAAATGACTTTTTTTATGCAAAAAGCCCCTGGTTCCCTGAACTCCTCTTACATTTTACACAGTAGCCTAATCATCTTTTGGGAGATGTTTGGTGGTGTCCTGTAGATGTGCAGTAAGGTTTTGGAATTTTTATTTTCACCCTGGGGGTCAAATGGGGTTTAATTTTTTTTTTTCTAAATGATTAACATGTTTAAACATCCTGGTTCCCAGAACTTTCCATATATTTTATGCATTAGCCTTAAATCATGATCATTTGGAAGATGATTGGTTTTGTCCTGTGGTTGTGTAAAATGGTTTCAAAATTTGCATTTCCATGTGGATGGCAAATAGGGGCAGGAAAAAAAATGGCCCCTCCCTAACCCATAGGGTCATGATGTGTACAAACTTGAATTTACACTTCTTGAGAATATTTCCATATTAATCATGCTCTTGTTGTTCTTGAAAAGAAGAATTTTGAAGATTTTTTCCGCTTTTATTCCTATATAAAACTTCTTCTGGCCTGACCCTACCCTTGGAGGTTATGATTTGAAAACTAGAAATATGTCCATAGGACATGAATGCCTAGCCAAATGTATATTACTAATGCAACATGAAAATTTGTATGAGTGTATGAAGTTTGATGAGAATATCTTGAACAGTTTCTTTAACATTGAAACTAAAATCTAAAAACAATTGGATATAGATGATAAATTCTCACCAAATTATGTATAAGTGCATGCTTACATAAAAATATCTTAAATTGTTTCTTTAAAACTACGAAAAACACAAATTAAAGAGAAGGGAGGTCAAGGTCACAGGAAAGTGCAAGGTGAAAAGTTTTTGATGCAGTTGAATAGCTCTCAAAAATACATATCAGCATATTCGGTTTGATAAAAATATCTTGAATGATTTATTTAAAACTGAGCTTAACACTTATTTAAGAAAAGAGAGGTCAAGGTCAAAGGAAAGGTTGAGGTCAAAATGTTGATGCAGTTGAAAAGCTAACATGAGTATGTATTTACTATTAGCATATGAAGTTTGATAAAAATATCATAAATGGTTTATTTAAAACGTAGATAAACAATATTTAAAAAAATTGAGGTCAAGGTCAAAGAAAAAGTCATGGTCAAAAAAGTTGATGATAATCATAGCTCTCAGCAGTATGTATCAGCATATGAAGTTTGATAAATATATCTTGAATTGTTTATTCAAAACTGATCTACACACTAATTTAAGAAAAGTGAGGTCAAGGTCAAAGGAAAGGTCAAGGTCAAAAAGGTTGATGCAGTTGAAAAGCTTACATCAGTATGTATCAGCATATGAAGTTTTATTACAGTACTTTGAATGATTTCATTAAAACAAAGCTAAACACCAATTTAAAGAAAAGTGAAGTCAAGGTCAAAGAAAAGGCCAAGGTAAAAAAAAAAATGTTGATGCAGTTGCATAGCTCTTATCAATATCTATCAACATATAAGTTTGATAAAAATATCTTGGATGCTTTCTTTGAAACTGAGCTTTGAACTGAGCTAAAAGCAAAGCGCGACAGAAGGACAGACGGAAGGATGGAAAAACGGAAGACAGACATGACAAACACTATATGCCTCGGCCATATTCATGGCGGGGCTTATAAAACTTGAAACTACACTATATGAGGATGTTTCCATATCAAAATGACTAACAAGCAAATTCAAAGAATTGTGGTCCCCTGCTTTCCATGTCCTAGATGGGATGCTATTATTTATGACATATCGTTTCAAATATGCACGCCCTATCATATGTCATTCAAAAGTAATCACCAAAGTTAAAATTTTTGAAAATTAGGTAAAACATCAACGTCAAGGGGTAAAACATCATAGCATGCTCGGAAACATCTTGTTACAGGTAATGTACATGTCAAATATGAAAGTCCTTTCTGTTCTCAATCAAAAGTTATAAGGAAATATAACATTTTTGAAAAGTAGGTTAAACTTCAAGGTCAATGTCACAGAGTCAAAAGTCATGATATATTTAGAAAGGTCTTGTCACAGGTAATATATATGTATAATATGAATGCCCTATCTTTTCTCTTTCAAAATGATCAATTTAAAATAATGTTAATTTTTTTGAAAAGTAGGTCAAACTTCAAGGTCATGGTCATGGGTTCAAAGATCATTGTATATTTAGAAAGTTTTGTAGGTTATGTACATGTGAAATATGAAATCCCTATCTCTTATTATTCAAAAGTTATGACCAAGGTTAAATTTATTGTGACAGATGAACAGACTGACAAACAGACAGACTGACCAGACAAATGAGATTTAATATCCCCTAGGTCCCTTTCGCGAAAACGGGGGACAATAATGCCCTTCTTGTTCTTGAGAAGAAGACATAATGGAAAAAAATCTCCTGCATTTTTCTATGTAAATCTTTGGATCCCCATATGTGGTCCCACCCTACCCCAGTGGGTCATAATTTGAACAAATTTTAATCTACACTAAGTCTATTTAAAAGAAAATTTCAACTTTTTGGGCCCAGTCAGTGGTTTTTGATAAGACTTTTTTAAATGATACCATCAAATTTTCAGTAATTCTTGATTATCTCCCCTTGAAAGAGGGTGTACCCCTTCATTTGAACAATCTTGAATCCCCTTTACCCGAAGATGCTTTGTGGCAAGGTTGGTTAAAATTGGCCCAGTGATTCTAGTGAAGAAGACAGAAATGTGAAAAGTTTACAGACGGACAGATGGATGACAGACAAAATGTGATCAGAAAACCAGAAAAACTCAAGTGAGCTAAAAACTTATGATCACAAGTATTTGGAAAGAGTTACAGTATTTGAAAAGCAGTTTTTTTTTTTCATGCATTGTTCTAAGAAGTTGAAAATGTATGACTTGTATCCATGTTGAAAAAACTGCACATTTTAAAAAAACAGTATGAATAAAAATAATTAATCTTAAGCATGTTAAGGTGCTTTGAGTAGCAAAATAAGCTAAAGTGGTATAGCTTATTCAACCACAGAGCTTTGGTTAATTTTAAGTCAATCTTAAGATGCACAACCTTTTCAACTCTTAATCATTCTTAAAATATTTATATCATCATTTCTGATTCAAGGGAGAACTAGAGATATGACCAGAAGTATATCTGTTGACTAATAAACATGTATATTGTTTTTTTTAAGTCATTTGTTTGTTTGTTGTTAAATGTCCCACTCCGGAATTTTTCACTCATATGGAGACACCACCACTTAAAAATAATGAAGACGTACAAGTCAGATTAGAGGTTAACATTCATTTTAGAAAGTTTCAACAATTAAGACGTAAAGAGATAACTCCTTCCCCTTGCCCCTTCCCCTTCACAGACCCCTGTTTGTTCATGTATGCAAACTAATACTTTGTTTTGACATAAAAAAATGTGAATATATACAAATAGTTTAATGGTCCATCTCTTTGAATGATTTTCATTCCTAATTATAGGAGAGTGCATGGGTTGACCCAAATTCATGAATGAAATGTCAAGCAATCTTATCATTGTTGCACTTTTATTTAATTTGATGTAGTCATATTGTGAACATTTCCAGTTCATTAAGAGAGTGGGGATGACCTCCAGAGGTTCATAACCTTAAACCATTAGATATACATAACATAATAACACAAGAAACAAAATTATGCATAGTCAAATGGAAAAGTTTTCTACTTTTTTGGAATCATATGACCATTTGTCATTTCAGGAACAGGGAGCGGCTAAGGAGATTCCCCCCCCCCCCCCTGGAATTTGCAGAGTTATATACTCAAAAAGTTAAGCTTTGGTTTAATAACCATTGTCCAGAAATACTGAGAATAACACTCTCACTTATTAAAAAATGTCTTGTATCTAGAAATGATTGCATTACATAATTATTATACAAATGATGGTATGAATTATAATTATGTAATTATGTATAGCCTCACATTCTATACTAAAATATTGCATATTTATGTATGAACAATTAATGATTCTTATAATGTGTTGTGCCTTTGCCAATTATTGTAATTGTGTTTGTGCCAATAAATATTTGTATTTGTATTTGTATTTAAATAGGACTATGATTATACTGATTTACAGAAGCAAATTAAAAAATAACAGGACCACCCCTATAAAAAAAAAAAAAAAAAAAAAAAAAAAAAAAAAAAAAAAAAAAAAAAAACGGACCCCACCATCATTGCTTTTATCTATTTATTTATTTATTTATTTATTTTTTTTTAGGTTTTTGTTTTTGTTTGTTTTTGTTTTTGTTTTTGTTTTTTTTTTGCTTCACAGCAAATTCTTGGCTGGAAATTTCTTTGACTGAGGTGTGGGACCCCCCCCCCTCCCGAAAAAATTCTTGGATCTGTGTGTCGACAACGGGAGATAACTCTTCAGAATGTGAAATTCGTCTGCTGTGGCATCCGATGATCTTTGATCCTTTTTAAACTTTAACCTAACCATTTGCATTTCGGTTTATTTTACCCCAGTCTAAACTTAAATTGTACTTACCGACTGTCATAGGTCCTGTCAACTTCATGAAATATAATCCAATTAAAACACAAAATGAATTAATTCCTGCTGATATACATGTAATGATGTTTTCACCACACCGCACCATGTGCAATCACTCGGCACACCTCGGCCGATTCGTACCTTATCTAACGTTCTAACGTTTGATGAAGGTGACGGAATCAGCCAAGGTTTGCCGAATGCATGTGCAATCTAAAAATGATAATGGTAAAACTAGTACTAGTAGGGTGATGCAAGCCCAATGTGATGAAGAAATTTTCAAAAAGGTACAGTACTGAACAAATTTTAAATTATCATAACAAACGATGTTTTTAACATAACTTGGCCATCTAGGCCTATTTCCGAAAACAGGCAAACTGTGTGTGTGTTTGGGGGGGGGGGGGGGGTGACAAAATTGATTGGGTATGGCTTTTCAAGATGGTTTTTGCCTAATTAAATGCTAAAAAAAAGTTTGCACATTTTGATAAATTCATTAAAAAGGCTTTGTACTAATATAATATTATTTGTTGTTGAGAAAATGAATTAAAAAAGTTCAATTATGGGCCAAAAATTTATATCCCCATTTTATCAAAACCTAATTTACATCATTAATTAAATTCTGTTATATCAGACTGGTATTGAATTAAGTAAAGGAAATATCTATAAGAGGCTCATAGGTCACATGGTCACCTGAGCATTTTATGCTCAATTTGACAAATGCATGTACTGTGTAAATTATAGAATTATTTTGGCTTTTTCCTTGGTAGGCCCAATATGAAGGAGTGTGCATTTAGAGGCAAACACCTTAGTGCGGGTATTACTGTCTCAAGACAGCATCTAGTTGATTATTATTGTTAACACGGAGTCGGCAATATTTCAGCCATATTTCAGCGATCAAATAAAGTGTATATACCCATTGATGAATTTTGACACCACTTTAAGAAAAGTGATGTCAAGGTCAAAGGAAAGGTCAAGGTCAAAAAATGTTGATGCAGTTGAATAGCTCTCGTTAATATGTATCAACATATGAAGTTTGATTTAAATATCTTGAATGATTTCATTAAAACTGGGCTAACACTAATTTAAGGAAAATGATGTCAAGGTCAAAGGAAAGGTCAAGGTCAAAAACGTTGATTCAGTTCAATAGCTTACATCAGTATGTATCAACTTATGAAGTTTGATTACACTTTCTTGAATGCAATTTTTAAAACTGAGCTAAACACTAATTTAAGAAAAGTGAGGTCATAGTCAAAGGAAAGTTCAAGATCAAAAATGTTGATGCAGTTGAATAGGTTACCTCAGTATGCATCAATGCGAGAAGTTTAATTACACTATCTTGAATGGTATCTTTAAAACTGAGCTAAACACTAATTTGAGAAAAGTGAGGTCAAGGTCAAGGGAAAGGTCAAGGTCAAAAAATGTTTATGCAGTTAAATAGCTCTCGTCAATATCTATCAGCATATGAGATTTGATAAAAATATCTTCGATAGTTTCTTTGAAACTGAGTTTTGAACAGAGCTAAACGCAAAGCGTGACGGAAAGACAGAAGGACGAAAACATGAAAGGACGAAAGGACGGAAGACGGACATGGCAAACACTATATGCACCGGTCATATTCATGGCTGGGCATAAAAACAAGGTAAAAAAACCTGTTTGCATGCACCCTTTCTCCATACCACCTCTCCATGTTCCAAGATTGAAGTTTTAATGTCAAAAGGTTCTTTAGTTATGGTTTGGAGGTGGTTTTTTTTCAATTTGACCTTGAATGAAGAAAGGAGTCAAGGTCAAAATTTTAGTGCAGTGCATCTTTTGTAAGTGTCTTTTTTATGCTACATATTTGAAATCCTAATGTCAAAGGGTTCTCAGGTTATAGCCTGGACTATATTTTTATGTAAAGATTGACCTTGACCTTATTGAAAGGTCAAGGTAAAAAAAGTTTGGTGGCCTCAACCCCAATTCCATACCACCTCTCCATGTTTCAAGTTTGAAGTTTTAATGTCAAAGGGTTGTTAAGTTAAGGCTCGGACAAAACTTGATTAAAGAAGAAAACTGACAAAAACAATATGTAGACTAGTATAGTCTACTTGTTGCATCAAACCTGTAGGAGGAGTAATTTTTAGAGAACAAATTTGTTTCTTCATTATGTAATGAAACTTTCACATAAGATTCAACTTTTCTTGCCTAGTGGTTCTTGAGAAGGATTTTTTTTTCTTTTACAGTAAAGCATACTTATAGCAAAACAAGGCTATAATGAATTGATACTTACAGCAAAGCGATTTTCATTCCCCGTGACTTTAAAATATATTGTAAACTTAAAGGGTATAAGCAATTACACTCATAACAAAGCAAAATCGTCCGTCCAAGGCACTTTGTTATAAGCGTGTTTTACTGTACATTCCCATGTTTACAAAACCTTGATCCCCTTTTGTAGCCGCACCCTACCCCTGAAGGTCATGATTTGGACAAAGTTGAATCTACACTAAGTAATGAAGTTTCACATAATTTTAAACTTTTCTGGCCCAGTGGTTCTTCAGAAGAAGATTTTTGAAATAACATTAAATTTTCACTCATTCTTATCTTCCCCTTGAAAGAAGGTTTGGCCCTTCATTTGAACAATTGTTTTACACAAGAAAGAATATTTTGCATGAGGAATAAAACTCTTTGTGTTTCTAAATATTTCATCACACCTCTAGTGTGTTTCTTCTTATTTTAACTAAGATAATGATGATTTAATTATGACTTCAATTTTGTACAGGCCTTTGTATAATAATTATACACTGAGGGGTATGTTTACCTATCTTCAACACGTCAGGTGATTCTTAACAGTGAGAACTTTTCAAGCATAATTGATCAAGTTCATTTCTGCCTGCTGAAAATACTGACCTTGAGCAAATTAATAGGAGTTCCAAGTGAAATTTGTAACAAATCACGTTATAAGACTTCTGGCTGTGTCCTTTTGTAATTATAGATATAGATCAAAGACAAGACAGTGAGTAAACTCATTTTTATCTGGGAGGGATAATATTCTTGCTGCAATATGAATTAGTGTAAAATCCTAAAAAGTCATCAATTAAAAAAAATTGTCTTATAATTCCACTTTAATTTTGACTCAAGTAGATGTTAGAGAGAGAGAGAGAGAGAGAGAGAGAGAGAGAGAGAGAGAGAGAGAGAGAGAGAGATTACTCCAGGTATATAGCCCCATGCAATATATATATATCTGTGATAGCAAATTCTCAGGAGACAATTTTTGAGAAGCAATTTTTCTTCATGCATTGTTTTCAGAAAACTCAAAGCTGAAAATTTATACCCATGTCAACATAGTGCAACTTTTATCTATAGTGATAAAAATGTACATTAAAAAAAAGTATGATTAAATAGCTAATCAAAGTGTTTTGAATAGCAAAATCAAGCTATACCAGTATAGCTACATGTAATTCAACTACAGAGCTTAATCAATTTTAAGAGATTGTGCAAGACCTGTTTTAATTCTTAATCAAACTTAAAATATTTATTTCAACATTCCCGATTCAAGAGAGAGCTAGGCATATGACCAAAAAAGTCCATGATCTATTGCTTTAATAAAGACACATGTATGTTGTGGGAAGATCAGTAAATAATGATGACAAGTGGGAAACGACCGGGTTAATATTCACAAATTGTAGTTTTCAACATTTAAGACCATTTAGACATAACTCCTTCCCCTTTCCCCCCTTCCCAGCCCCAGGCTCGTTTATTTATACAAATTATTTATAACTTGTTTTGGTATAAAATAAATTGTGAATAATACAAAAATGTACATGTACATAAAGTATAATGGCGGGTCTTTGTTTAAGGGGGTCCAGAATAAAATGTCAAGCAGATTATCAATAACAAACTTTTGACGCCGATCATATTGTGATCATTTCCAGTTTCAGGATGAGGATGACTTCAAGGGGTCATAACCTTTATACCATTTAATGCATAATGACTCGAGGGACAATATTATATATGGTTAAGGGGAGAGATTTCAACCATTTTCAAGATACAATGTATATGATCATTTGAAGTTTTGGGGGTTGGGAATGACCTCTGGGGGGTCATGACCCCATATATCCTATTTAGTGTGTTATAATGCAAAGATGACTATGGGGCTTTTACTCTAATGAAAGGTATTTTATTGTTTCCGGTTCCAAAGATCGAGTGGAATGACCCCAGGGACTTGCCTCATTGTATACTTTGTATAATTGTGGCATTCCAATGATCTTTGACCCTTTTCCACCTAAATGCCCCTAGCCATTTTCATTTCCCATTATTTTACCCCGTTCTAGTCACCCGTGTGGCGCAGTTGTTAGAACGTCTGCTCTAAGAGTCGTGGAGTAAGGAGTTGATCCTTAAGTCGCGGGTTCGAATCCACTGCGTGACGTGGAGACCAGTTCTTCGGATAAGACTTTATAAACCGAAGTCCCGTGTTGCAGTAGTTGTTGGCACAAAAAAGATCTCTCATTGCTCAATGGCCCTAAGTCTCGACCATAGGTTAAAATTTGCAGCCCTCCACCGGCAAGTGGTATCGTCTCCATATGAGTGAAAAATTCTCGAGAAGAACGTTACACAACAAAGAACCCCGTTCTATACTAAACTTTTAAAATAAAATATTCATAATGTACTTACCGCCTGTTGTAAGCACTGTTAACTTGATAGAATAATAACTCCATTTAAAACACACACAAAATATTAATAATCCCAGGGGTTATAATGATGTACATACACCATGTGCAAAACAATAATGATAACAGTAAAAGTAGTGCTCGCAATGTGCTGTAATTCCACGCACGAGTCTAGAAATTTTCCAAAAAGGTGTACATTCGTAAAATTATATTATAATTACATACAATTTTTTTCATAAGTTTGTGTTATCTATTCTAAATATGACAGGAAAACGGGTGAATCGCTGGTGGGGGTTGATTTTTGACAAAGTTGATTGGGTCAAGATTTGGAAAGGGGTTCTCCGAGTCCTACCCAAATACTGATAAAAATTTGCACAAGTTGTCATTTTGGCATCTATTTTTTTTTAAGTTCATCAAAAACGCTATGCACTAAAATAATAATATTTGTTGTTTTGACAATAAATTCAAGAAGTCCCAATTATGGGTAGAAACTTAACCACCCATTTTTTTTTTTACATAAATCTTTCAAAAACTCTCTCTTTATCAGAATTTACATTATTAGGTAATATCAGACTGGTAATGAAATATTTACATGCGCTGATCTAGAAGGTGGAGTGGGGAGTCCGGAACCTATATACGAAATCTATATACGAAAGCAAATAAAAGTGATCCCCCCCCGAAAACACGGACCCCTGTTAAGTTGGTATGAAAAGTTATACATGTGAAGCTTAAAAAGTGAGCGGCCAAACCCACCTCTTCCCCACCACCACCATGAAACAGGTTTTCACATTTGTGAGAGGAGTTTAAGTCGTTTTTTTTTTTTTTTTTTTTTTTTTTTTTTTTTTTTTTTTTTTTGCTTGTCAAGAAATTTCTGGGTTGTATCCTCCTGGAAAAAATTCCTGGATCCGCTCCTGATTTACATAAGAGGCCCATATGGACTGCATGTTCACTTGAGCATTTGATGCTTGATTTAAATGTGTGCTTCCCTGGTTACCAGAATTTGAAGGAGAGCAGTCAGAGCACATTTCAGGGACGTAGCATTGTTTTTGAAAGGGGGGGGGGGGCAGCCAGAGAAAAAAATATCAACTTACCTGAAAAACTTGACAAGCCATAATTTTTTTTTCAAAACTCAAAAATCCCATTTTGTGGGGTAGGGTGGGGGTGGGTTCCAGCTTCTTTCAGTACCCCAATGTTATATATACACTACTGCATTACCTTTATTTGACTAAAAGTTGGGTGGGGGCAACCAACCACCCTTTCATAAACATTTTCAATAGTAAAAAGTTATGTTTCCAAAAAAAGGGGGGCAGGCCCCCTCTTCCTCCCCTCCCTCCCCCCCCCCAATGCTACGTGCCTGCATTTAGAGGCAAACACATTAGTGCGGGTATTACAGTCTAATGACAGCATCTAGATTTTGTTTTTGTTTTTGTTTTTTGTTTGTTGTTTTTTGTTTTGTTTATTTAACTATTATCATATTTTGAGTAATTTATTTTCATTTTGTTTTTACATTTGGCTTCTTAGTGAATCAGTCTGATGTCATATTTGCTTTGACACTTGGAATGCAATTGTAATAAAATAAAAATCATTATTGCAGAGCACACCCATTTATAATTAATAATAAGCACAAATTCACCTTAGCCTCCGTAAACCTTTCCTTTATAAATTTTTCTTCGAGTTCGGAAGAATTTGCGGAACATATGGAGAGCTCCGGTTTTTCACATTCTGTGTAGCTTATTTTGAGATCTGGTGTAGGAATGATGCAGCTGCCCTTACCATGTATCAAAGACACATTAAATCTTCCTTTTTTAGTACTCCCTTCACATATTGTCAATAACAAAATGAATATATAAAGTACACAAAGTTTTGCTTACAGTATAATGGAAATAAACCTACATGTATATCAATAACTTAAGATAAATTTTAATCATGTGAAAAACTTTACATGTTACAGAAATAGAAAGACTTTCTGCAATATGGAATATACTTGTTTGATGACGGCAAACTTTTAAATACAGTAAAATTTGCTTGAAAGGAAATCTGTAATTAAGAATCCTTGTTTCTAGAAAAGTTAAGCTCTTTTGCATTCTACATAATTTAAGGTATTTTCTTTGTAACTGGAATATTCCGAACCATGGACAAAAATTAGTAAATTTAACCGTTTTACCTATGACCGCTAGGAAATATCCTGATCCGGTGATCGTCACTTTTATCCCACAGCGCTGAAATTCTCTATAGAAAAAAGTAAACGTGCAATTAACTTTAAAAATTTAAAAGTATATTATGATTTTGATCAAGCAATATTTGCTGAATATTTAATAATTATTAAAATAAATTTTCTTTTCGACTTCACATTGATGTACATAATTGTAAAATTAACACCTTTTTGATTATTTTTTTTTCTTCAGAATTTGATACAGTAGCCATATAAACAGGTTTTGTGCAAATTTCAGGAAATGGATATTGCCATTTTCTTTTCTTGTTTGTAAAATTTGGAAATGGTGGTACTATATACACGATAAAGATTAATTCTAAAAAGAAAATGTACTGTTAAAGGGTATTTGCACTGAGGAAAAAAGAGGTTTATGTATAATATGTGAACCTGAAGTTAATACCAGGATTACAAGTTTACCTGGTATTAATCCAAACAGACCTTTCCTTCCAAAATACGAAACAACAAACATAGAATAGTCGCTATAAATGAAACTTGATCTCATATATTTTTTTTTTATTATTATTTTTATTTATTTATTTATTTATTTTATTTTTTTATTTATTTTTTATTTTTTTTTTTTTGCACTCATTAACAATTTCTGGAAAAGTGTACTTCACACGGAATTTTTAAACTTCAATAAAAAACCTCAATAGTTTTTTTTTTTTTTTTTAAATACAAAAATCTTAAAATTTTCTCGATATTATAACTAGTACTATTAATGTTTGTTAATAACCTAGCATTTCTGTGCTACTGTCTGAAATTTTAGTTGGATCGGTTTGGATGGGGCAGTACCTGTCATCTTTTTCGCGACACTCCACTTTTCCATGTGCATTTACCGAAAGGTTATGGACTGTTATATTCAATCCAGGTTTTTTATTAATGAGAATAGATGCGTTCAAATTGGCATAATCTGTAAATGTTAATCTAAAAAAGAAAAAAATAAATAAAATAAAATAAAGTACTTTAATGGAGATAGCACTGTGACTTTGTGAAGATTGCAATAAAAAAATCCAAAGTTTATTTTATAATATATATATATATATATATATATATATATATATATATATATATATATATATATATATATATATATATATATATATATATAGAGAGAGAGAGAGAGAGAGAGAGAGAGAGAGAGAGAGAGAGAGAGAGAGAGAGAGATTTATATACATATATATATATATATATATATAAATAAATAAATAAATATATATATATATATATATAGAGAGAGAGAGAGAGAGAGAGAGAGAGAGAGAGAGAGAGAGAGAGAGAGAGAGAGAGAGACGATTATATTATTTTAAAAATCTAGTGTAGAGAGAGAGAGAGAGAGAGAGAGAGAGAGAGAGAGAGAGAGAGAGAGAGAGAGAGAGAGAGAGAGAGAGAGAGAAACTAGTTAATTTTAGTTTTAAATATTTCTTTAATTCCTTTCTAATAATTAATTAAGTTCAAATAATTTGTTCAACAAAGGAAAGAAAGATAACTCTACTTTTGAATCGAATAATTGACATGGCTTGTCGTTACGTTTGATGAAGGTATACTGAATGCTGAAAGATTCAGTTTCTGAATAGATTCCAAAATTGTATTCATGGCTGAAAAAAAAAATTGGCATGGAGTATAACATGTATGTCTTATATTTTGACAGTTCGTTATAAAGGTCATCTATTTTCTATCATTCTTTTTATAATTCCTCAAAAAAAAAAAAAAAAAAAAAAAAAAAAAAAAAAAAAAAGACAAATAATTGATTGATTTTAGAACTATTCGACTAACTGCTCACAAAAACAAAACTGAGACCGCCATGCATACCGTAAGTAAGACCGTTCTGTGTGAGCCTAATAACAACTCCAACGTCAGTCTCTTCTTCTTCATTAGATTTACTGACAAAGAAAACTAGCAGTATCAGCATTAAAGGACCCGTGGTTCTGTAATTCTGCAGAAAAAACAAAAACAAGTTACCATGTAACGATCATCGTATAAATATGTTTACACTAAAATATTTGCTTAACACAAATTTGAAATGTTTACCTTCATAAAATCGTACCTATCAGCGACAGACATAATTCATATTGCTTGTAAGTTCGTTAGTTTCTATGGTCGATACAATGACCTTGTCAGCAAATACAATTTATCATTGAGTCAAATGCTGACTGACGTTTTTCATACTAATTGTTAGGCCATTATTTACACACTGAATTGTTGACGGATTTTTCCGTTATTTCCCGATCATGACAAGGAGCACACGGCGGGTGTGACCGGTCGGCAGGGGATGCTCACTCCTCCATGGCACCTGATCCCACCTCTGATGTCTGGAGGTCCGTGTTTGCTCTGCTCCTATTTTGTACTGTATAATGGACTTTTGAGCTTGAATACTGTTCGTTATCTCCATATATTTCATTGTATCATTAGAAGAAAAGTGTTTTAAAGAAACATATCTCTTAGAAATGTGTTATCGATTTTAGCTATGCTTTAAGTTACTCTTCATGAATGAAAAGATTGCCCTTTATATTGTAGTAGAGGAAATCCCGTGCAAATGCAGGGAATTGAATTTTTATCACTGCAGATGGAACAGTTCCGATAAGATAGCTTAGTTTCTACCGGCAGTTAATTATAGGCTTATTTCAGGAAGAAAAAAAAAACTTTGCTCAAAATCCTGTATTTGGTTTTGGAGCAGATGTAAATATATAAACCACTCTTCTTTATATACCTTGAAAAATATCAATGTCATTAATTGATGTTCTCTCTTTTAATACTAACGACTTTGTTTTGATACATGTTTTATTTTGTTCTACATATTATGCTTCGGGTACTATGATTCCATTTCCATCAAGGATAAAAAAGCAATAATTAACTGAATTTTTCATGACATTTTTATTTCAGACCATCCATAACTTAAAAAAAAATATATTTTATATCAATATATGGATAAAAATTACTTTTTTCACACCTTATGTATGGCCTTATAATTGATACAAAACTGTATGGAGAAAAACCCACTGAAGTGTATTGAATAAAGCACAAAATTTTGACCAGTCCTATAACATGTAAACTATATAAATCAAGATTTGAATGAATGATTCATTAATGTCATCTAATTAAATAATTAAACGACTGCCTTTTCTCAGCTTTATTGAAAATTGCTGGTAACGTAGATCAGCCAACCGTAATCACCACTGTACTTTCTATTTTGCTATTACACGGCCGTTTATTGAAAAGAAAGTGGATTTTAAATTAAATTAACAATAATTAATATGCGAGCGAAATATACATATACTTTTCGGACATCGTCTCATGAATGCTTAGTGTAATATTAGGGGGGTAAGTTTGATTTCTTGTGCATGCGTTTTCAATTTTTAAATTTATAAGTACATATTTGTTGTAAGCTGGGTAACCTTTTTATCGGAGATCTTAAATAAAGAGAAAAGGAGAGAGAATTTGTTCAGAAAGGTTAAGACACATTAATTAATTTATTAACCTAAGCACATCTTACCTTCAAATACATTATAAAACTTCTTCCTATAATGATTCTTTCTTCCAAACAAGACGATACTTCTTGTCAATTGCGGAATGCGTATTTATGATAATTATTAGAGGAAAGCATTTATATGAGGAAGTTAAGAAAGACAGTATAATTAGAGACAAAGAGCGAGCGAACGTGAAAGAAGTAAAAACATTTTCGTACTTCCTTTGTCGCTTAAAAATTAAGCGGAAGAATTCATTTTTTATGATAGAGAGAGAGGAAGGAGGGGGCATTAACATGATTTAACTTTAATCAATGGCAAAACTCAAAAATTGTTTTGGTGGAAAAGAAATATTATTTTCATATCCTTGAACAATTAGCGTAAAAAACCTTAATTTATTTATTTTTTTTCTATGATTTAGTTTATCGTTAATAGATATTCGATTTTTTTTCCGGTAAAAGAGGACATAGCAAAGATAATGATACAATTGGGATACCTCTTTGCCACATAAATGGATATAGACACAGTTTTGGTCCAAACATTATATACATGTATAATTCCTTTATTCACTTAAACTGTGAATTACATTGTCACAGAATCATTATTTACATTTACTGAATAATCATAAAAAAAGAACAACAATGACAACTAAAGAGAATATCAACAACAACAACTGAAGGGAAAAGCATCTCATAGTAGAATAAACATTCCTATATATGATCATAAGACCCATCTTAATTTCAGAATCACTGTCTCAGGGGACATGAATTTTACATTTTTGGAAGAAGCACTGTTGCTCATCATAACCATGCACCTTGTTCCTCTGCTAATTATTAATGCAAAAAATGATTTTTTATAAAGAATTAATGCATTTTTTACTACAGTGACTATAACGGTATTGTTGACAAACCAAACGTGTAGAATACTTCGTGAAACGTGCGTGATCGTTCATGTAACGTGAGGGATCGTGCGTGTGTCAGAATCAATCGTTTGCGGTTTTAATCGTGGATGATCGTGCTGTAAGAAACGTGGTGATTTCGTTCTGTAAATTTTTATCGGTAGTAAATAAGTAATACTGTTAATAAGCAATATGTACTCTCTTAAAATATCGCCACATTTAATGATAAACGTAATTAAGATAAAGAACGATTTTTACGATTTTTTTTTTCCGAACATTAATGCTCATTATTATAGACAATGGAGGCAAATGTAAAGTTAAGTAAGATTTTTTTGTTGTTGTTGGCGAATGAGGTCACGGCCTTAGGGCTGCCGGATAATAAATTGGCTAGTTCTAAAATCAATTATGCATTACATTAAACAGTACATTATACATTATACAATATTATCATTTGAGGGCTACTAGTTTTAACCACTGTCCAATGTGGAGCCCTCAAAGATATCATTATACATTATTCATTATTCAAACATTATGCAATCCATCATTATACATTATTCATAATGCATCTATGATGCATTTCATCATTATACATTGTGGCAACCATCATTATACATTACTCATTATGCAAACAATTTGCATTTCATCATTATGCATTATGACAATAAACAGTATGACATTATCATTATACATTAATGGCTTCATGATTGAGAAAGATAGACAAAATTATACTGATACTGGGAACAGATACTCAGTATAATAATGCTATCAAATCTATAAAAGCCAGAAGTGTCGCGAAATATCGCCTAGTATGCTTAGAATACATCTTTTTTAAAATAATACTGCTCTTTTGTTTTTTGCGGCCGAAACGATGGAAAGTTTCTTTAACTTGAGTTTCCTTCTTCATGAGACAGCAACAATCAACATGCACAATACAAAGCACACAGTCAGTTTAGCAGCATATTGTAGTATGTTGCATGGAACAATTTAAAACTGCAAGATACAAATAAAACTACGGCAGAAAAGGTTAACTACTGGTTAAGAAATTAAATTTGAATGCATACACACTAAAGAATAAAGATATTAAGAAATGAAATAATTGATATCAAATATATGGAGTGGGTGGGTGGGATTTCAGGAAACAGTCCTTCTCGCACAGCTGATTTGTGAAATGTTTACAACCGTTGTACTGTACAGCGTGACGTAATGTAAGTCAAAAAAAATATGACGACACAATGCCTAGGTACAGGAAAATTTTTCCCGCGGTTTTATTGAGTACAAGTGAACTAGAGTTATGTTTACATTGCTATAATAATTTGATTTATTATGTAGTGAAAATAATTTGTATTATTATAGACAATGGAGGTAAATGTGAAGTTAAGTAAGATCTATTTTTTGTTGTTGGCGAATGAGGCCATGATGATTGCAAATGACGTTTTTTTTTAAATATTAATTCATGCTTTTATAGTTCTTCAGATAACCAAGTCTCTAAACTTGCATTGGCACTGCGAGTCAAACATCGTACGTGTATCGCAATCATGTATATTTGTAATGTTGAAAAATTTACGATAGATCAACCAAAATATTATTTTATGACTCTAAACTGTTTAAGTATTTTTAAATTAACAAGTTTTAAGATATTTCAGTCTTCAGAGTGATAACTACAAATATATATGCATTTAAATGTTAGCGTGATTGTGTGTCTTACAAGAATTTTCTCTGTCTTTTAATGAACATTGTATAATTTGCCTTTTGTAAACAAAATCATTATTTTTTTTTTTTTTAAGAAAAGGTTTAATGCTCAAAACGTGTTGTTACTGGTACCTTTATTTTCAGATCTTATAAGCTAATATTTGTTAATTTAAAATTACGTTTGTGGTTTTTTTTTTTTTTTTTTTTTGGGGGGGGGGGTCCTTTTCACAGGATGCTTATATTTTGGAAACATTCTAATTTTTGTTTTACACTATGTTAAATCGATATCGATTAATTGCTTTTATTATCAAACTTATTAATCAATTTGCCAAACAATAAATGTTATTTCTGTATTAAACTTTTGATTTAATGGGGTTGTATGTTTTTCATTCGCGAATTCGGTCGCAAAATGACAGCGAATATTAATACTTCGCGTAATTCTTGCGCCACAGATAAATTTGAAACGATGGAGAACCCTGCTATGTGATAAAAAATACATTTCACTGATTTCTAATACAAGATTAATAAGCATGTGAAATCCATCTACCTTTTTTCATTATTTCGGATTCAGAATGGCCTTTAGAAAATTCGGAACGAGTGGGAAGTGTAACGTGAATTTGAAAGATCTACAAGATTTATTGCTTTATTAAGGACTTACGTAAATTGATAACGGGTAAGTGCGCTGCCGTCTACGTGAACAAAAAGCGGACCATTAATTTTTGGTCTGAGAGACAAATATCTTTGCTAATGAAATAGGGGCATAGGACTTGTGTAGGTGACTCGTTCAACTGAATTCTTGAACCATTTCCTGTTTGGTCAGTCTTGGAATACGGAATTGTTAACCTTAATATTTTCTTATTTAATGACTGATCGAATAAAATTTGTATATCGTTGATGCCGATAACATGGTGAATGGCTTCTGTTTTATTGCATGTAAATTCACCGACTCTCAAGAAGGCATGGTACGCTAATGAAAAGGCAGAGCAAAATAGGTATGTTTCGAAATAAGAGGAGCACACTAGACTTGAACTTGGTATGAGCTTTTTTTCAAAATGTTTTCGGTAATTGGTAAACGACGGTCAACTGATTTACGGGAACGTTTTATACCTTCTAATAATTTTCTAACCAGAAAGCATTGTGTTTAGTCAGTGGTACCTGTCAACTTGCATTTAAAACTTATACCAGATAAATAAGATGATATTGTGCTGTACGCTAAATCACGAAGGGACAGGTTAGCGATGAATATACACAAGTGAGAAAGGGGAGGACCCCAAATATCATCTAAGCCGTAGTCCTATCTGAAAGTAGAAAATATCTTTAAAATATTTGAGTACTGTAGTTTCGTTTTAGGGACAATAGACTTAAGCGTTAAATGCTCTATTTCAGCTCTAATACCATCTTCGTGAAATCTTCTGGGATGGGTATAGGATCTTTGTCCGCTTCTGGTGCGAGCCCGGAATCTTTTTCCACTGTTTTCGGGAAATAGAATCAGTAATTGAATTATTGCAACCACAAATATGTTTTGCATTAAAATACTTATTGTTAACCATTGAATGGAGCACTAGAGGACGCACTAATTCCATTTCTCTTTTAGATTTAGATGTCTTCCTATTCAAAATAGACACTAAAGCAATATTGTCTGTATGAAACATTATTTTTTTTTAGTTTGGAAATGATTTTTGAATAACAGGACTGCCAGAACTATTGGAACTTATTCTAAGAAAGTTATATCAGATATTATGTCTGAATCCTGCCACTTGGTGGACCACGGGAAATATGCCCAATGACCTTGTAAATAAACGCCGCAGCAAAGTTGTGCATTTCCTGTGCTGTCTGTGTATAAGTGAAGCTCAAAATTTGAAAGCCACTTAATCTCTAAAAAATTAAAGGTACCGTGGAATTATTGGAGGAAGCTTAATCAAACTTGTAGGTCGCTCTTCATACCAGCATTAACCCTTATAAAATGAGACGAATGTTTAATACCACATATGGCATCACAAAAACGACGTATTAAATGCACGAGTTGCAGGAATGTCTTTGGCGCAGAAATTCAGAGAACCTACTAAAGACTGAAGCTCTTTTAATTTTATTTTAGATTTCCCCAAAATTGTTTCATTAGTTTTCTTAAGTTCAATGGTTTTTTTCCTCTAGTATACCTATAACCATTTTTTCTCTGTCAATTTCAACAAATGCTTAGGACCAACAGTTTTTTCCTCTGCTAGCGGAATTCAAAATTCATGACGTATTTTGAAAGATAGTCATTAATAATTTACATGCTTTGAAATTTTTAGCAGCGAAAATGAAATCATCTAGATAATGGTTCATCGTTTCTATGTCTGTTTTTGTATTAGTTACCCACTGTAAAAAATGAGCAAATTTTCCCCAAAGGGCACAACTTGCAGATCAGCCAATAGGTAAACAAATATCATAATAAAACTTGTTATTGAATTTAAAACCTAATAATTCATGATCAGAAGGATGTACTGGTAATAAACGAAATGCTGACTTGACATCCATTTTTGCGAGAAGGGAGTTTTTTCCTAATGCTGCAATCATATGTAATACTTCATCGAAAGGTGTGTAATGAACCGTACAATAATCAGGGTCAATAAAATCATTTACACTATTTCCTTCGGGGAATGATAAATGGTGTATTAAGCGCCAATCCCCGTCTTTTTTAGCAACGATACCTAAAGGTGATATTCTAAAATTTTGCAGGGGTGCTTGATCAAAAGGACCTGCAACTTGACTTAATTCAATTTCTTTGTCTATTTTTTTGCTTAACTTCGTTTGAATGTTGCAGAGTTGATACTAAATTGGTACATGTTGATGAAAAACGAATATTTGATTTTAAAGCCACAACTAGAGTCATCTCTTAATTCGATAGCATCTGAAGTTTTAGGATACATATCAAGGAACGAAACCATATTATTAACATCAATAGGTGTTGTTTCTAGTTTTTTGATAATTTGATGACTGTGTTTTTTTTTTTCCAAAAGCGACGAAAAAGACGAGGAGAGGTCAATTATATGCATTTTTTTTTTCTGAACGTTAATGCTCATTATATTTACTGCTACGTTTGGTCAAGATATTTTTATAACAGTACATCAACAATGTATATCTGAATAATTCTTAATGCTGACATAAATATTAACTCGGCGAATGTTACCGACATGGTTGTCTGGGATAATATCACTGGCACTTAACTATATTTTTAAAATTTCTGCAGATGAATGAAATGTAAATTAATTACTGATTTTAGAGATTCACTAATGGAAAGATGGGTAAATTATATGCCAATGTTTTTTGTTTTTTTTTTTTTTCTTATCCCCCTAACTTCATATCATAAAAGCCAATGGAATAAAAACTCACGGCCAATGCACTCATATCATCTCAATTCTCATAAAACATGTAGCAATCGATCATAAATTACATCTCAACGAAGTCGGGGAATTTCATAAATAATTATTTGTAATTTAAAATAACTATAAAGTCTTAATCAGTTTCAAAAACATCCATTCCTAAGTTTTTTTTTTTTTTTTTTTTTTTTTTTTTTTTTTTTTTTTTTTCAGTTTTTTAATGTCGATAAATTGAATCAATAATTATTTGTAACTGTTAAGCCTAATTTCGGTTTTAGAAATCCACTCCTAAATATTTTTG
This sequence comes from Saccostrea echinata, assembly GCF_033153115.1. NCBI lineage: Eukaryota > Metazoa > Mollusca > Bivalvia > Ostreida > Ostreidae > Saccostrea > Saccostrea echinata. The sequence goes on along the minus strand of NW_026889752.1, from coordinate 1,734,212 downwards.
CCTGTTTTGAGTGACGAATCGTTCGTTTGCGTAAGCAATCGTGTAAGATCATGTAGCATGTAGAAATCGTATGCCTGAAGGATCGTTCGTGTCACAGTTTTGATCGTGCACTAATCGTGCGGAATTGTTCTTGTAACGTGATCTTTCGTGTAAGTTGTCAACAATAACGTTGCAGCCACTGCATATGATCATATGTGCCCCAACTTAACACCAGAATCCCTAGCCTAAGGAGCAATAAATTTTACGATGTCGAAGGAAGCACTGTTGGTTATTATATCCATGCACTTAGTATCTCGGATAATTACTATAAAGCAGAAATGTTTTAAAGAGTCAATGCATTCTCACTATATGATCGATGGAACCCCGGTGTACTCCAGTGCTCCTGAGATCGATAAAACCTAGCTTTACTCCAGTGCTCCTGAAAAAGGGGTTATTAATTTCACAATTTTGGAAGAAGCACTCTTGCTCATCAAAATCAAGCATTTGATTTGTCTACCTAATAATCAGGAATAGAGAAAACGATTTTAAAATAAGTAATGCATGCATTGCATTATGATCAACAGCGCCCGTCCTATCCCCATGACCCCTAAAATATATGAATATTCAATGTCCTTTCGGAACAAAACCAATAGAGTCTCGCCTTAAGCACCAGAATCCCTGAAGCAATAAATTCCACAGTTTTTGAAGAGTCACCATTGCTTTAATGATAACGCACTTAGATTGTCAGCTAAATATACAGGAAAAGTAAAAAAAGATTTTTGAAGAATTTATAATCATTTTCACTATATGATCTAAAGAACCTCATTCTACCATTTGAACCCTTGACCTTAAGGCAACGATTTTCACAATATTGTATGAAGAGCACAATGCTTAATACAATCATGCCAAAAGTTTGACTGCCTGGTATCATGGAGTAAAGAAGTCTTTCAATGACTGTATTAATTATGATTGCTTTAGCCCCATTCTAACCCCCTTTCCTTAACCTATAGATACTTTATGCCAAAATATGTTGCAACTAGCAAGTTATTTTTCCTCAATGTTGAATTCAATATTCAGCCCTGCACTTGTTTGGCTTTTAAAACAATATTGTACAGTCTTTGTTTATTTTTTTCTGAAATCTTAGATTTCAGAAGTTTGAATTTATATGTCTCACTGAAAATTGTATTGTTCAGATGATGTTTACTTTGCATTGCCCACTCATAATTAGTTTTGCTCTGTAGTGTATTTAGCCATTTTAATCTTGATGACATTGGATGAAAATTGCAGTTTAAAACTGATTTATACTGAAACCTTGCGGAAACTTGATGTTGAGGTTTCTTGTATGGTTTGGCCATGCAGAAACTATATAATAGTTTCAGCAAGTTTCTGTAGGGTTTTCGTATGCTGAAACTATTGAGTTTGTTTTCTAATGGTTTCTGCAACATGGAAAAATACAACAATAATATTACGTTTCAGGAAGTTTCAGTTTACGGACAATTATTGGTATTGGTCTCGATACCTTATGCCTTCCGTTATGATGAAACAACCTGAAATTCTCTACTTCCGTTAAAAAAAAAATAAAAAAGACAGAAAAAGTTTATCAACTAAAAGTTCATTCATTTTTTAATTTATTAACATTATCCCATTAATTTCAGTAACCTACTTTAAGTTTACTACTTGTTTTTGCACTATCTAGTTAACTTATACATACTGGCATCGATGATCATCTACCATCAAATGTAATCCTTGCTTCGTAATAAAAATTATTTACTTTAATATTGCGTCAGGTTTCGAAAATTATTCATTTTCATGGAAGATTTTTTCTTAATATTTATATCATTCTGTTTTTCAATCAGATTCACCTATAATTAATTTTTGTCAACAAGTAGCTGCACTTGTCTAAGAATGGTATTTTGCTGCAATTAATATATATATATATATATATATATATATATATATATATATATATATATATATATATATATATATATATATATATATATATATATATATATATATTTGCGGTTTGTATTGAAAATAAGTAATTCTTATATACCTGCATATATTAAATATATTTTATTGAATTTTACACAAACTTCCAGTGCTTATGGAGAGATATGACCTAATATTGCATAGTATGAAAAGGAATCATCGTTTATGGTTAACTATATATTTAATATCCATAAGAACCGTGGAAGGGGAAGGGGCAATATTTATACAATTATATACTTAACAATAGAAACAAAGCTTATTTAAATTTTTACCCCTCAAATAAGAAAAATACTTTACAAAGGAATATACATGTAAAGCTACAGACCCTGAAACGTGCTACTACCCCCAAAAAAGCATGTGACTTTCGTGCGCTTTTCGTTTCGTGCAAACCGTGTAGCGTTTCGTGTAAACCGTGCAGCGTTTCGTGCAAACCGTGTAGCGTTTCGTGTAAACTGTGCAGCGTTTCGTGTAAGCTCCAAAGCGTTTCTGCAAACCGTGTAGCGAGCGTGCGAGAAGCGTGTGAGAAACGTGCGACTTTCGTGTAAGAACCGTGTGAGAAACGTGTGACTTTCGTGTAAGAACCGTGTGAGAAACGTGCGACTTTCGTGCAAGAATCGTGTGAGAAACGTGTAGGATTCATTCGGAAGTCCTTTTATTTTAAATAAGACTATTGTTGGATCAACATGTCATTCTGTGTTGTTTGTAACTAATATTATTCGGATATATCATACCGGTGGTATTTTAAGAGTGAAAAAATACGGAAACAACAGAATAAAATTATTCGGTAATGTATTACATATTTGTTTGATTTTCTTTATTTATTTATTTAAATAAAGATTGACAGAAAATGTGTTAAAAGTAATTAATTATATGCACTTCAATTTTAAGGTAATTGATTCAATGCATTTTTTAAAGGGAACAATACTGAATATTTTTTTAAAAGAAAATTCATCAGGAATCCGGTCTTGTCCTTTTCATTCATTTTCATTTATTTGAATACATGTATCTTCACCATTGTATGTTGGATATAGAGATGACAAGAACATATCGGTGTTTAATACAAAATAATAGATAGATACATGTATGGCAGGCGTGAGAAATAAAATGCAAAATTTAGTGCGTTGCTCTAAATGTGAAGTATAGGACTTCTAGGCCGGGGAGCACATTTAATTGATTTTCTTTATAAACGAACATATTTTTCTTATATTACAAGATTGTGATACAAATAATTTTGAAAACGATGAGTCATTTATTGTCTTTTTATGCATAAAATCGGTTGATAAATAAAAGTCACATAAATGTATTATAATTCAGATACATCGGCAAATACAAGGTTAAATGTTTCGGGGGGGGGGGGGGGGTGGGGGGTGGGGGGGGGGGGTCAAATGAAAACACAAACTGGGTTTTTGTTGTAAACAAGTGTTTTATTGATAATTTTCTTTTGTAAGAAAATTATTGCTTTTTTCGATGGGGTGCACCCGATGCACCCTTAAAAAATATATTGGATTCTTCTTTACACTTTCAACACTCTTCTAACGACTGTGATCAAGGTCATTTACAACAGCGATCACGGACTCCGCGTGCCGGGACTGAAAACTTGTTCTGCTATTATCTCTTGTCAATTATAGCTAAGATGACACCCGACAATAACGTTTGATTAATTAAACAGTAATACCCGTGGATTTTATTCTTAAATTTATCCGATTGTCTGTAAGCAGTGAATAAATTTGCCAGTGTATTCGTGAATAAAATAATATAAAGAATCCTATATAATTATATATTAATTGTTTTTATTAATCACGCAGTTCTAGAGCATAATTTTTTAGGCTTTAGGACATAGGACATGTATACATATATATTGAATGTATTGTTAAGAGCCGCAACTATTGATTACGTAATTATTGATTTTTTTTTTCTAGACGGGGTTTGAAATCAAGGATTTTAAAAGGTGGGGGTATATTGATATTTGATAAACACAATGCCTGAAAAGAGAACTAAATAATTACAATACATATCCCCACGGCTTCTCTACCATATAAGATTTTAATGATAAATTAAAGTTTAACTCTGTAATGAAACGATATATTTACCATTCTGAATAAAGTGCATATTAATGAATTACATGTATCGGGTCCAGCTGGAGACATGAATATCTTCTTTTTTTTTCTTAGAACGGGCACTTGTTTCTATAATATTTTTTTCCCGATGGTTCACTTACTGAAACAAGAGCCCGTTATATTTAGCCATGTACAGATTTGAAGATACAACAGTAAGATCTCGGTAATCTACCCCCCCCCCCTTTCCTGCACAATGTTCCTGTTTGATGCAGTGTACATGTTGCCTTCGTAAATTATAAACAGAACCTAATTTAATCAAATGAAATTATTTTCTTTACTAAATCAAAAAAAAAAAAAAAAAAAAATAAATAAATAAATAAATAAATAAATAAATAAATAAATAAATAAATCAATCAATATTTTAAAAAAAGGAAAAGAAAATCAATCCGTTTACAGAAATCATACACAATTTAGTCAATATTTTTTTTCAAATATAACTGTGAAACTGAGTTTATTTGTCAGTTTATTTGTCAGTAATAAAAGTTTATGAATTACAAATATGATTATTTTTTTTCAGTGCGTAATTTAGAGTCTAGTGAAAAAAGTTTGACGATGATAAGCATTTTACCGGGCGGGTCACATACTCAATGAAAACTATTCATTAATTACAACTAAACATTGAGTATTTTATCTGTTGATATAGTACTGGTGTAGCGAGTTTAATTCTTAACCTAATCTGAATGATTGTAATTCTTAACTACTCTTTGATTAATCCGTAATAATTGAAATAAAGTCCGAGAGATTCCGAATAGAAAATCCAGATCGAAGCTAAAGCATGCGAGAATCGTGTACAAAGCGTGTGAGAAACGTGTACAAAGCGTTTCGTGCAGGCTTTCGTGTAAACCGTGCAGCCTTTCGTGCAAAGCGTTTCGTGTAAACCGTGTAGCGTTTTGTGTTAAACCGTGCAGCGTGTACCGTTCGTGCAGCGAGCGTGTGGGGTAGTAGCACGTTTCAGGGTCTGTAAGTTACAGTTGTTCCCTATTCAAAAGTAAATTGACTTTTTTGGTTTTGTTTGTTAACATTTTCTTTTAGGCTGATCCCCCCCCCTTTCAACTAAAATTAGCTCCTATACTCTCTGCATATTAAGTTGAGTCTACTTTAATCTTATTTCGTTACACTTAATAACATTTTCAAAAATATATGCAGCAAGTTAAATCTATGCGTGTTAGTTATTTATTAACTCGGCAAACATCATTTAAATAGAGTTCTGGTTTATTTACAGGAGCTTGGCAGTTTCAGCGGTCAACACCTCTCCCGTACACCATGTAATAATCCAGTTACATCACTAATACTGATTTTCCGATACCAGTGAGTTAAATCTCATTATGTTCTCCAAATCGGACCACTCTACTTCTTTACTCTTTCCAAAATCAAGATCTTTGGGTTTCGAGTAGACGATATCCCAAAGCAATTTTCCTTTTTCAAAAAATTCTTAACATGGAACTATAGTGTGTAAAGGTTCAAATACTTATGGACCAGATTCAATTTTCCGAACTAGTCGTTTTCTCAATACAGAACTTACAATTCATACTGATAATTGCAACCGCCAAAACAAGAAACAGTTTATGATTGGAATGCATGTATTTTATGTGGCATATTTTGACGGGACAGCAGTACAAACAGTATATATGATGCAACTTCAGCGTCATACACTTTGCAGCACAGCTTGTGGATTTGTTTTAATCAAAAAACTTTCGAGACCAACTCCATTGATCAGCTTCAAACAATTGTGGACCAGTTTTCAGTCGCAATCTCGGCTCCCCAGTACCCTGCATGACAGTGGCAGGAATGGAAGACTTTCGTAAGCCTCTCAGGGGAATACAAAAGTACCACTGATTTCAAAGTACAGAGCTTGGTATTGTGTCCCAGAGAACGGTCCATATATATATATATATATATATATATATATATATATATATATATATATATATATATATATATATATATATATATATATAGTGAAATTGTAGTAAAAGTCCACGGTATAGGTAGGTTATAAATTAAAATAAAATCCAAGATAAACAAACAAGTTCACATTTAATTATTACACTAAGCGCTTTCGCCGTGAGGCTCTTCAGAGTGTAACAAAGTTTATAAAACAATACAACTTGGTTGTTATGACGTCGTTATTGTGACGTCATAAAGGCAGCATTATATATTGGCGCAGGTAAATGTCATTAGGGCGCCGAAAGTAGAGAATTGAACATATGTACATTGTGATGAAATAGACTTAATTTTAAGCTATAATGTTCAATTTACATTTAGTTTAGGTTTAAATAATTTAACAAAGTAATCTTCCTTGGCTCTCCGTAATTGTTCATTATTTTCTAGAACTTTATAAAATGGAAATATTAAAAAGTTTCCATTCGCACATGAATCAAAATGTTCACTGCATGGCGTATTCCTGACAGAAGGGTCCCGTATTTGTTGTTTATGGACTCTTACGCGGTCAGCTAGTTTGTTACCGGTCTGTCCAATGTAGTTTTCCCCGCATGAAGTACAAGTCATACAGTATATTAAATTTTTAGATTTGCATGACATATTCGCATTTACGGTAAATGTTTTACCACATTTAAAAGTAAACGTCTCTCCTGTTTTTAAATAAGGACAGGTTCCACATAGGGGGTCCATACATTTGGCCACTGTGCGTATGTCTTCATTTGACGAAAATTTGGCTCTTGTAAGGAGTTTCTTCAGGTTTGGGGGTTGGCGCCGGCTATAGATTATGTTCTTCAGGTCATTAATTCCTTTAGATTTTGGGATTGTTGTAGAATGGGGAAGCACTGTTTTACGGAATTATACATATTAAGGTTCCGGGGGTTATGTGTAACGACAAGCGGGATTTCTTTATTGTTTTCCTGGGCCCCTGCTCTTGTAGAACTCCGGAGATCTGTAGTTGGTATTGACTTGGCCCTTTCAATAGCGACGTCTATTAGATCATTGGGATATTTTTGTCTAAGTAAAAAAGTTTTCAATTCCTGTAGACGGCTGTTTCTTCTGGTTTCATCTATGACAATGGTACAAACACGTCTTGCCATATTAAAAGGTATGTTACGTTTTACCTGTGAAGGATGGCAGGAATTAAATACAAGGTATTGGTGGGAATCCGTTTTCTTGTAGTATAAATCTGTTATGATTTTACGACCCTCCTTAATTATAAGGATACCTAAAAAAGGTAGTTCCAATCCGCTTTTTTCCACCGTAAATTTAATAGACGGGTGTAGATTGTTAAGAATTGAATGAAATTCTTGTAAATCTTCATTAGATCTGTTCCAGAAAATGAAACAATCATCTAAATATCGCTTCCAATTAAAGCGTATATATTGGGCAAACTGATTTCCAAATCTTCTGTCTGTTTCACTGATCAATTTTTCTTCTAAAAACCCAAGTACTAGGGTGGCATAGGTTGGGGCAACTTTTGTGCCCATCGCTGTTCCTTTTATTTGTAGAAAATTTCTGCTGTCAAAAACAAAATGGTTATTGGTCTAATACTATTTTTAATCCTTCTAGGATAAAGTCTTTGGAAAATCTTTCATTTATTTCACTGCGGTATTTATCGATCCAAAAAGCGATTGCTTCCAGTCCAAGTGTATGTGGTATGTTAGTATAGAGGCTCGTTACATCAAAACTAACCATCTCTGTATTTATTTCAACTGTATCTGGGATGTGGCCAAGAAAATCCATATCATCCCTTACATAACTTGGTACAAGTTGGCATAGTGGCTTTAGAAGTATATCCAACAAGTTACTAATTCTGTGCGTGGGGCATGCAGGGCCAGCTACAATTGGTCTAAGCTTTAAATCTGTTGGTCGAGGTAATTTTATATATAAAGCGTTTTTACCTTCGAGTCCGTCCTGTATTTCTTTGGATTTGTGGATCTTTGGTAAACCATAAAAGTTACTAGATTTATTTTCGAAATTTGTTAAATAATCCACTTCTTTCACGGTTAAATTATCCGCAAATTTAGAAGTTAATTTCTTAATCTTGCATATGGTTTTACTGTCCTCATTAGAAACTAATTCTTTGTAAAAGTTGGTGTCCATAAGTTGGTCTAAAACCATTTCTCTGTAATGATCCATATCCATAATGACAATTGCTCCCCCTTTATCTGCTTCCTTTATAACAATAGAATTATCACTTGCGAGGCTTTTGATAGCTTCTCGTTCCAGTCTATTGATATTATCTTTAATACGGGTATTCATACAGAAGTCATTATTTCTTGCGGAACTTTGTAAACATTTAATAAATTCATCTAAATGTTTATCTCTATTAGGTGGTGGTTTGAAGTTACTTTTATTTCTTACAAGAGATTCGTCTATATTTTCTTCATTTTGAAAATATTCTCTAAGTCTAAGTTTTCGACAAAACTCCTCGGTATCTTTTATGAGATCCACATTATCCTGTTTTGGCGTGGGTGTGAATTTTAAACCCTTTTCTAGAATTTTTATTTCGTTTTCTGAAATATCTCTCTGAGATATATTAATAATTTTTACATCGATTTTCTGTTTTTGACTTACTTCTGAGTTGTCTAAATTTGCAGAAATCGGAATGTTTTCTGTCGTCCCTTGTGGAAGCGTCCTTTCCACAAAAAATTATTCTCCGAATTGTTCCTTGTTTGATTTTCTTGTTTACTGTTAAAACCATGTAAACGGTTTTGTGCTGTCCGCCATCTTTGGTTCCTTTTAGGGGGTAGATTCCAGTGTTGATCCCTTATTCCGGCATTGTTGGGTTGTGTCAGCCGTTGATAATTTACATTTCTCACCATGTTTCCTTGATTGTTTTTCCTCATTTGGTTATCCTTGTTGCGAGTGTTATTTGGTCTGTTCTTATATGCATTGTTATTGTTGTGTGCCCGAAATTCGGATCTATGTGGTTTATCATTGCGTACGGCATCAGCGTAAGAAAATCGGTTTTCCTTTCTATATCCGGATTTTGTATTTCCATTGCTTTTGCTCCTACGATTTCTTTGTGTGTTCGGGGAATTTTTCGTCCCTTCTTTCCCGTAATTTTTCTCATAATTATTAAGCCACTCCTGCTTTTTTTCAAGAATTTTAGCAGATTTATCCATTTCATATTTCACTTCTGTTTTCCATAAATCAAGAAGTTTGGCTTTCATATTTACATCGGTTCTCTCTGACAGTGCTTCCCCATTCTACAACAATCCCAAAATCTAAAGGATATTTCATATTTACATCGGTTCTCTCTGACAGTGCTTCCCCATTCTACAACAATCCCAAAATCTAAAGGAATTAATTGACCTGAAGAACATAATCTATAGCCGGCGCCAACCCCCAAACCTGAAGAAACTCCTTACAAGAGCCAAATTTTCGTCAAATGAAGACATACGCACAGTGGCCAAATGTATGGACCCCCTATGTGGAACCTGTCCTTATTTAAAAACAGGAGAGACGTTTACTTTTAAATGTGGTAAAACATTTACCGTAAATGCGAATATGTCATGCAAATCTAAAAATTTAATATACTGTATGACTTGTACTTCATGCGGGGAAAACTACATTGGACAGACCGGTAACAAACTAGCTGACCGCGTAAGAGTCCATAAACAACAAATACGGGACCCTTCTGTCAGGAATACGCCATGCAGTGAACATTTTGATTCATGTGCGAATGGAAACTTTTTAATATTTCCATTTTATAAAGTTCTAGAAAATAATGAACAATTACGGAGAGCCAAGGAAGATTACTTTGTTAAATTATTTAAACCTAAACTAAATGTAAATTGAACATTATAGCTTAAAATTAACAGTCTATTTCATCACAATGTACATATGTTCAATTCTCTACTTTCGGCGCCCTAATGACATTTACCTGCGCCAATATATAATGCTGCCTTTATGACGTCACAATAACGACGTCATAACAACCAAGTTGTATTGTTTTTATAAACTTTGTTACACTCTGAAGAGCCTCACGGCGAAAGCGCTTAGTGTAATAATTAAATGTGAACTTGTTTGTTTATCTTGGATTTTATTTTAATTTATATATATATATATATATATATATATATATATATATATACATGTATATATATATATATATATATATATATATATATATATATATATATATATATATATATATATATATATATATATATATATATATATATATATATATATATATAATTTATAGATACATCCAGATATGTGAAAACGAGAAAGACTTTTAAAGAATTTTGTTAAGAACAGAAATGAATTGATATCTAGTGAAGTCTAGTAGGAGTTCTTGGTCTCTGCTGTGTAAGTAATAAATGACAAGTGTAAACCTTTATGTAGTTCGAGTGGTTTATTTTAAATTTACAGTGCCTATTGTGAATTCCTCAAAAGGAAGAGATCCGGAGATGACCAAGTAAAATGCCTTCGAAATAATCACTTTCATTATAGTTATACCAAGAATGGAGAATTATGGAGAATTAAAGTGTAGTTGAAAGCTGATATCTGTGGGGTGTGTATCAGTCTTAACGCCTTTGAGCATTTAATGATAATAAAATATTAAAGATAACCTTGTCATTATTGAAATCAACACCTCATTCCTTGATTATACAGATGCCAGCATATCAGGGTTGGCTTCAAAATCCCTACCAGACAGCATGAAAATTGTTAATTTTGCTAACAAACATTTGACAATATTCCATTTTTAGGTGTACTACATTAGTATTGCCCAAATTTACACTCATTTAGTGTACTCATCTATAAGTTCACTTTTAATACAGAACTTAGGATACAAAATGGCCTAAAATATAGTGCATTTACAGACATCCAAAATGTTTCAAATATTTTATGATATTAAGTGAATCTTATTATAAACAAATACAAATTATAATATTATCAGTGCCTTGTTAAATAGTCAAATTTATCTCAGACAAGAGTAATGAAATTTACAGATTTTGCATGGTATATATTGAGATCTATTGAAGGAGCATTAAAAAAAAACAGATTTTTGTATACTTGTACTATTTTAAATTAGAGAAATCTTGAATGGATTACGTTCATTTTTTATAATAGAATATCAGTATATTAAAATCATTTTGCTTTATCTTCGTCTTCTTATTAGAAATTGACTATATCCTTCAGATATCCTCTTTTCCGAAAAACTCTAGCACTCGGGCTATATATACACAAAAGACACAACAATGTTTTATAGTGTATGTAGCCTAATGGTGTACGCTGAAATATTTTCGTGTTTGGGGTCTCTGGTTCAAGCCTTTTCCCCAAAATCTTACAATTTTTTATGTACATATTATTGTTATAAGTATATGTTTCATTTTTTTTTTTTACTTTATATAGTTAATTTTAATCATTGTATTATCCACATAATACACGCATCAGAAAAAAAAAAATAGATCTATATACAATTTTTTCCAACATGCCTGCTTACCATATACATTTAAATATAACGTTATCTGGACTTAATATAACATGGACTTTCATCTATTTCGGGAAAAAGAGACACACGAAGATAAAAAACATGGTTGATGCGTTGACGACACACTTAAGATGCAGCAGTATTTAAAAAAAAACGAATAGTGATTAAGACTTTTCATGAAAACAAAACAAAAAAAAATCTTGAAAAAAGTCAAGAAAAAAGTGCATACATACTTTTGTAAAATGTAAAACAAACAAACAAACAAAAAAAAAAAAATAATAATAAAAAAAAAAAAAATAAATAAAAATAAAAATATGAAAGTGATATATTTGATTTTATTAAAGTGATACATGCGTATATGCAGAGAAGCTAGTTACGAAGTAATATAAGAGAAATATATAGATTTAACGTATCCGCGTTATTTTTAGCTTTGAACAGAACATAAGTATTCGACTAAATCCTTTCAATGATAAACACGTAGAAGCAGTTCCGCTTATACAACGAGCCATGTAAATCTATTAATAGTTGTAGGTACTTTCCATTTAAACCTCTGTAGCAGGCGAAATACTGAGAAAAGTCGCTATACATGTACATCTTTGATTGGAATGCATTTTTTGTTTAGTATCTTTCTTTAAAGTTTAGACTTCCTGGATTAGGATTAGACAAAGCATCATCAGCAATGTTATTTCTAAAACTTTGGACCTTGTTCTATTTGATCTACAATTATATTTCATTGGGAGATATATTTCAAATGATTAAAGGTCAATTCCGTCAAATACTGTGAAGATTGTTTGTTAAAATTGGAGACCAGGTTCTTGTAACTTTATATCCACTTTTTACAAAATCTCTGTTATTGGAAGAATTTTCCCCCATAATGTCATTGCTTGAAGCATAGGAATATGTCACAAAATATTTAGCAATTTCTGTTTCAGACCATGCTGATGGTCAGGAAAAGGGAAACCATTTCTCGTTATTATGTCCAAAATATACTATTGATTCATTTACATTAAACAACTCTTGCAGAAATGGAGAGTGATACATTTATAATTCATATAGTGATATGTAAATGTATGGATTGCCAGGAATATGATAACAAAATTGTGGCAATTCATACTAGTAATTTGTAATAAAATAATACATTTAAACAAAAATCGAGTAAAATATGAAACACCTTTTGACTATGTGATTTTCCAAACATACTCAATGCTTCGATATAAGACATAGTACTTTAAATATATATATATATATATATCCATTGTCCATATTTTAAAAAAAATGAAGGTACGTCAGTCAAACAATACATGAACAAGCTTCATTGTGAAAATAGCAAATTTTGTCAATGTGTTTATCCTTTGACAAATTTGTATTTTCTCTGCTTCAACAGCTAATGAGATGCAAATTCATTTTAAAAATTCATTTGCTGTAAGGAAGTGAAGAATAATCGTGAAAGGAATTTCCCATCATCTCACTTCCAAAAGACGCAAATATAAACGTATAAACATTATCTGCCTCCCGTGTGTTTGTATCTTCAAAATGGTCTTTCAAAATTCCTGTTTTCATTTTCTCCATGCTTGACTCTAAGCATGTACGAATTTCCTTGTCCATTTTTGGTGGATCTTCAATAAAAGTATGAGCATCTGCCTTTCCTAAAGTCAGCTGGGGTGCACCTAAAGGAAATTCGCTGTCCACTTTATGCCAATTATTTTCTGCAAAGGCAGCAGAGGTATTTGTTTGTGCTAAAGTATGCTTGGTTCTCCGACGGATTATAAGAATAATTGTTAAAATTAGAAATAAAAAGAACACTGATGCTACTGTTATCACTATTATCATCATTGTTAATAGTGATATTTTGGCACTAGTTGCTTGCGTAGATTTTGATGACGAATTCTTCTCGCTGAAATGTGTTGAATTCTCTGCAAAAGATGAAGCAAAAAATCATAATCTGATTTAAACTTGAAAGTTAAACTTATTTCTTAATTAGTATATATCTCAATAGATATAACATCTCAAATAATAAGCCACATTCATAAATATACATTCATTTAAATAGACTCTAGTGTTCTTATTCATACGATATGAAGATATTTTTTTTTTCTTTTTTTTTCCTTTTTTTTTCTTTTTAAAGTTATAAGCATTTAATATATTACATTAGTGCATTAAATTTCCAGTATTTTACCAATAGAGTTAATGCAGCCACTCCGAAAGTCGCAATATTCAGTCTCACATAGGCATTCGTTCTGACAATCTTTTCCAAAGCCTGGGAAACGGCACTTAAGCGAGCAATTCTGACCCATATAGCCAGGAGGACAGTCTAGTACGCATAAAAATAACATTTTAAGATAGTATTTCAGGAACCTGTACCTAGTGTGTAACGACAGACAGAGAAAATGCATCCATTTCAAACACTTTCCCAAAGGATCAATGATTTAACAAATAAAAAAACAAATAAAGAAGTACGTTATAAAAGTTTTTTAAAAAATCATTTTTTAAATGTTCAACCACGAATGAGTATTAGCTCAAATGATTACCTTTGCATTCATTTTTACCCTCGTCGTAAAAATGCCCAGAGCATGTGCAAGTCCCTACTTTGTCTCCACTTAAAAACATAATTTTTAAAACATTCAAAACAGCAAAATAATTGTAGTCTTTATAATTTAGTTTCTTATGAATGCTTTTACAATGCAAAACACCAATTATCTGTATACTTACTTTTGACACTTTGCAGTGATAAGTAACAAATTTACATTTAAAATCAAAACATATTTTATGCCGAAGACTTCCATGGTTTGTTCACCATCTAATAGTTGTTCAGAAACTGATGTATTTAAGTTCTAAAATAATCAAGGAAAATGGGCTATGTTTGCCTGAAATAAAATTATACGGAACCTTAAAAGGAAACAGAGAGTCACAAACAACAGCTAGATACATTAAACTTTAAAATAATTTACATATGGATCTCGTTTAAGCATCGTTGAATATCCCACATTCAAAGATATTACACTGGTATATTTTTTTTTCATTTTATGTTTTTCTGTAATGTGCTGCATTATTATCACATACATTAATAACTTGGAAATAAAAAGGTAGATGCACATTAACATTAATAGTTCATCTACATATGATTATGTTGTAATCCTAAAAATTCAGGGAGAAGCTTTGTGTACATTTCAATTTATATTATTTGCAAATATATTTATATGTTTATTTGTAATTGAGTTTTATATGCTCCCTTCATTCATTTATTTAATTGCTAGGTTGTCCAATATGTATAATTATCAAGGACAGATAATGCAAACTTTTTTCCCAAAACCATGAAATGAAGTATAACGAACAGTATTCAAGCTCATAGTCCATTTAAACAGAAAGTCCATTAAATAATAATAAAAACTAGAAACCTTGTTGCCAAGGCAACAAGAAGGTCTTCCGTCCCTTCTCTGTCATCAGGGAAGCTGATTCCCCACAAAGCAACTTTTGTTATGTTTGCATTAAACTGGAACGTAAAAAATACGAGACATCATTGGGGGGGGGGGGGGGGGCTATGTCCAAAACATCTTTGTGTTTACTTTTTAAAGCTCTGATATTGTCACAATTAATTGTATAAAATATATACATGTATATGTCACAGGGTCATCGTTAAAGAATATAACGCTGGATTCGGATTTATGAAGTTTTAATGAGGATAACAAAGAAATGAAACCTAGAAAACATAGAAAATACACTCACAACACACACACATTAACAAGAGACAAATACAGCACATTAAACAAAATTACAAATTACACAACATGAAAATTCACGTCGCTGCCAATAAAGATAAATTACGTATTATCGAAATTGGTTTAATAAGTATTTACATCATTAGAAATAAATCTTACCAGGTATCCAGTATTATAAAATATGAAATATAATTATCACATCATCGTGAAAGTCGATGACTTCAAACATAAAGGTTTGGACCTCTTACACTGTAAAGGTAGAAATCTAATAGTTATTTGATTTGGCGGGATAAGCGCTTATGTAGTGCACGAAGTTAGTATACATGCATATTAATTATCAAATAGTGGTCTATCATTGGTCCACTGGTCGTATTCGTATACCTGGTCAGTTTGTAAACTAAAAATAGAAATATCACGTGACAAAACAAAACATTCACACATGGCACTCATTCACACAGACGGCGCTATGTTTGATAAGCAATGCGCGCTAATCAAATATAATTTATTAACAAAATATTTAATTAAATATCAACTGTGACATATATAAAATCATGATAAAATAAGACTTTTTTTTATTTTAGGGACTCTGTACACTGATTTGTTTCATTCTACCCGATTTCATGCATTTGTTTTCCCCCGACCCCCCCCCCCCCCCCCCACCCTTCCGAGTGTGCACTACACACGCATAAGAAATTGATTGACAATTTACCCATGTATTACGTGACAGCATATTTTTTCACTTAATGTTTCGAGTAGTTTTATTCTGTATATGCACTGCATATCCTTAATTAACCATTCCTTTATGCGCTAAACCGCTTTGAACTCTTACTTACGGATCTTGCTCTGAACTAAATATCATTGAAGTTTATTTTTCTCTCATTTGAAAATAATATATGTTATTCAATCAACATGACAAAGTAACAAATTCTACTTTCAAAATACAATTCGGCAAATCTCCAGTTAGTGATACAATTGCATACCGTAAATCTGGAAATTTTTACGTCGATTTTTTTTTTTTTTTTTTTTTTTTTTTTTTTTTTTTTTTTTTTTTTGGCGAATCTGGGTCAAAAGTCTGTTGATTAATTTTTACGTTTAACATTTTTGCGAATCGTCATTTGAACTAAAATATAAAAAGCTTTTAAAATTTTCTTAAACGTTTGTAAGTTACGCATGTACATACAATAAATTACGAATAAACATACAATATTAAACTACGCCAACGTTCAAAAATTAGATAAAAATATTAGAAAAGATGAATCATCCAAGTGTTCAAAGTTTTCATAACATTTTCATAAATCACACATGTACATAAAATATATATAACGATGTAATTTTTAAGTAATCTTTAGATTATAAAAACATTTTTTGTTGTTGATTTATTTTTAGGAAAAATATTTTTGCGAATGCAATGCATGCGCAAATTTGCTAAAAGAATTATCTACATCAAAACTTTCCAGATTCACGGTAGGTATCTAGCTACATATACATTTGTTGCTACATGTGTTCCTCGTTTTGTCATATCACAATTGCATCTGTGCACATTTATTAGTGCAAAATTCAACTGCAAACTCTTTATGAGGGAGTAAAAAGACACGCTGATATTGTGCCGTCAAATACGGCTGCTCTGACGTCGAGCGACATAGCGCTCCCCCCCCCCCTTCTTAAAGATAAAATCTTATATTTGAGCCCCAAAAAGTGAGGAAAAATTCGGAAATTCTTTGGATTGAATCCGGATCGCCCACGTGAAAATTCAACATGCTAACCATTACGCTATCAAACACAATCGCTAAAAATTGAAAAAAAAAGATAAATATTTAGAGTATGGGTTAATCAATTTTTAAACAAATTACATATTTAGCATTCTTGTAAGACTCTTTATTTAGCCTATCAATATCATAAAAAAATAATGAAAAACAAAAAAGTTAATAAAAATAACCTTTTCAAATCACTTCCTGTGACGACCGGAAGTGTCGACGACACATGAAATTTTTCCATCACATATCTACAAACCAAATTCTATCATACCTGAAAGTTTCTGACTCCTACCTTTAAAAGTCTCCATATGAGTGAAAAATTCTCGAGAGGGACTTTAAACAACATACAAACAAAAACAAAAACCTTTAACAGTTTCTGAGAACATTCACGAACCAGATTTTTAGTGTAAAACTTGAAAAATCGTATTAATTCTTGACCGGACGTAATTTTTTCCAAACTCTTTCGATATTTCAAAATGGCATGAGATAACACACCATTCCTGAAAATTTGGCTGAAAATGAATGAGTAGTTTTTGAGATATCGCGATTTGAAAAGGTCAAAAAAAAAAAAAAATAAAAATGAAAAAGAAGAAGAAGAAACAGTAGAATCACTATAAGGTCTTCCGTGAAGACGAAAGACCTTAACTAAAAAAAAAAAAAAAAAAAAAAAAAAAAAAAAAAAAAAACTCGTGTTTATACATGTAGAAGTAAAATGAAAAAAAAAAAAAAAAAAAAAAAAAAAAAACCTGTACGTTTTGATTCTTTCATTCAAAATTTAACAGTAATGTCCTATAAAATGCTAAAATATGAATAGATTTATAAGGGTGATTGCAGAAATATAGAATTTTGAACATCATTGAACCTTTACGGTTTCTTAATATTTTCGATGTTAGTTTTTATGCCAATGGATCGAAAGATCCCGGGGGTATATTGTTTTTGTCCTGTCTGTCTGTTTGTATGTCTGTTTGTTGTCAACTTTAACCTTGCGCATAACTTTTGATTGGTTGGAGCTCTGACTTTCAATTTTCACATGTGTATTTCTTGTGACAAGACCTTTCTTTGGGTACCATCATATTTGACCTTGACCTTGGAGTATTACCCACTTTTGCAAAATTTTATGAGATTTTAACCTTGGTCATAACTTCTGAACAGTTGGTGCTCGGGATTTTCAAATTTCACATGTGTATTTTTTGTGACAAGGCCTTCCTTTGGATACCAACAATTTTGACCTTTTGAACTTGACTTTGGCGTTTGACCTTCTTTTGACTTTAATCTTGGCCATAACTTTTGAACGGTTGGAACTAGCGCTTCCATACTTCACATATGTAATCCTTGTGACAAGACATTCCTTTGGACACCAACCACTTTGACCTTGACCTTGGAGTTTGACCTACTTTTGAAAAACTTTGACCTTGGCCATAACTTTTTAATGCTTGATGCTAAGGCTTTCATACTTCACATATGTAATCCATGTGACATCACCTTCCTTAGGATACCAACCACTTTGACTTTGACATATATAGGAGTTTGACTTACTTTAACCTTGGCCATAACTTTTGAATGGTTTTTTGCTAAGGCTTTATTACTTCTCATGTGACCTTCTTTGTAATGGGAGTGTGATGAAATTTTCCAGTATTGTTGCATATTGTATATATTTCATAGATATGTCTTTTGTATGCTTTTATCACGTCACAATAAAATTTTAGACAGAAATTCCACGAACTTTTGGATCAACCCTTGTAGTTAATTTGAATATTTATGTTAAGACATAGTGCCTGTATGGGGACTCATAAACTACACAGTTTTGGGGTAAAATTCCAGATGTGTTTTCCTTCAAAATATATAAGACTTTGTTCAGAAGTTCTTTTTGTAATTTAAATAAGCTTTAAGATATGTCACTCGGGAAAATAGTTATATCAAGGATATTTTTGAATGGAAATTTTAGGTACGTTCTCGTATGTTTTAAAATTGCTAGGAAAATTGGCGGTCAGTGTCTTCTTGAGCAACTTGACCTTTTTGTACTTAAATTGTAACAATTTAATCTTTATCATATCTTATCAGATGTAATCAAGGCGAATAATATAATCTTATCTTTCGTATAATATTTTGAAAAAATATTCATCATTGAACAAATCATGTAAATAAATAAATACGCACTAAAGAAAACCCCTAATTTGGGGTATTAAAAATTTAAATACCCTTCCACCACAAGAAATAGTCCCCCATAAATCTTTTGTTTTCTTAATGACTTTGTGTGCAGTTTTTAAATTAAAGTTACAGTGTATATAATTTTCATTGTCTAATTAAAATTTGCTATTAAAATGGAATTGTAATAAATAGTTTTGAAGTTAAAGGTTCTGACAGAACTTTTTTTTAAAACCCGGCAAGTGACATACCTTAAGTTAGATACACTTTAAAATTTGAAGATTGGAAAATAACTAGAAGTAATAAATGTTTATTTGTAAAATTTATAGAATTCTATCTAAAAAAATTAAATAACAAACGATATTGTTGAACAATATTGCTCCTAGGTATCATAGAAACTATTTCCAAATATAAGTTGTTGTTATTCCTTTAAAAAATGTTTCCAATAAAATTCTATACTAAAAAGCCTTTTAAATTTTCAATGTTTTACTTAGCGGTCAAAAACAAATCGAGCGAGATATTGTTGATGAGATATTGGACCGCTTACGTCAAAGTGTGGGCGGGGTCAGCTGTATCTTATTTGCATTCGTTGGAGTTCGACAGAACTTTACGGAATTGACCAAGTTCAAACCGCAGTGCGGGTAAACAAAATTTACATCATGTTATGTTAAAATAAAAAGTAAAAGGTATAACAAAACATTTATTGACGATGTTCTCGGCAACATGCGTTTTGTCGGACCCAAGAACCAAACTGTTTGCCTGAGGTCGAACCCTGTCAATAAATGGATAACGTTAAAGGGATTTCATCTTAATCGTATAAAGTCAGTATTTCTTAAATTCTATGGTCGTCAAAATGACTTTGCTGTAACATATCATTGGGTCGTAATTTAACGACTTGCTTCATATCAAATGTTATGCTTTACTTTTTATTTATATTTGACTACAATATGTTCCGTCTTCCTGACCAATGCATAGTAATCACGACGGGTGTGACCGGTTAACAGGAGATGCCTAGTTCTATTTCCAGAGATCCTTGTTTTATGCCCAATTCACTGATTTGTACAGTTTTTAAATTTCTATGAGGTCGATCTCTTTTTATTATCTTCATCTTGTATTTTATTCATGATATATACATATATTACAAATAATTAGGAATAAATAAAGTCATGCACTTTATTTTCTTTCATTTTTTTTTTTTTTTTTTTTTTTTTTTTTTGCAATACTGGGAAGAGTCACTTCCCCTTTAGCAAATCTCCTCTTATGTGTGACAATACTTGGAAGAGTTAATTTCCTTACCGTTTATCCACTCTTTTGATAATTAATGCAGTTTCCTGTTGTATATTGTAACGTTTGTATTTTCAAACATTTCTCCTTGATAATTATATTACGCAATATACATTCTTCTTTTTTAAAAATTAAGAAAATTTGAGGAAGCATTCATTGAAGGGAAAAGGGGGCATATCGAAACACAAAATTAGAACTTAAAATTTTACCTAAGATACTTCATACAGTGTAAGTCGCAGTAGGTTTATAAAACATGAGCAAATGACATTTGTACTGTTTATGAGTCTCAATATTGAATGATTTATATATAATGAAAGAATTTTCTCTTCATTTTTTTGCTTAATTATTATTAAATATACAACAATGTTTTCACGTGGAAATGGGGGAGGGAAGGGGGGGGGGTACATTACAAAACTACTACAGTGTAGTTAGGTACATGTAGGAAACTAACATATTTCCTCTCGGTTGCATGAGCTGGTAATCTACTGCATGCATTTTTAAGTTTTTAATAAAAAGGTAGATAAACATCATCAAGGAGAAACTTTTAAGACTAAATGCTATACCATGTAAAAACAGCGGAATTCTTAGCACAATTTGACGTCATTTTAACTGTGACATTATTGTATTCAATTGTGACGGCATCGAAAGGTACTGTGACGCATCTGAAACAATGCTGCGTAAAACGTATGCGCAGGTCAAGATGTTTGGGCTTCGTTAATCTAATCAATTACACTAAAGGCAATTACTTCTTTAAAAACAGTTGTATACATAATCAATTTATCTAAGCTTAATGAGCTGCACAACGACAGATAGTGTAAAGAAAATAGCTAAAACGATAAGCGTATTAACTTCAAATGGGCAGAGGCATAGACTAGACTGTTTGATCTGAAATATGGAATACGAATTTCACATATCATTCATCTTCATATTTTTCAGACTTGTTTTTGTTATTTCTTTGTTACTTCTTTTTCATCTGATATACATTCTGTTCCTTTTTTCATATTAATTATTTTGAATGGCAGTTAATCATTTCAAAGTAGAAATGATTCGAATCTTTTTTGTCAAATTTATTTTCTTTATTTAAGAAAACCAGCTAATCAATGTAATAATTTTCTGAAGAAAGCAGATCTACTTTTCTGCTCTTATCTGCTTTCTGTCGATCTATATCTTCGCAATGATTTTCCTTCGTGCCTTCATTTTCTAGTATAAATTAAAAGTAAATATTTACCTTCACAAAGAAAATGTTTGAGGGGAGGAAGATCACCCTGCCTCAACCCCCACCCCCTAAACCAACCCCATCCCAAATAATATATTTTCTAAAATTATATTCACCTGATTGGAAGTCGGTAGCAAGTAAAATAGCTTCCCAAAATTATGTGTATCACTTTGAAATTTCCCGATCTATTTTTAGATCAATGTAAAGAGAATAAATCCCTATATTCACTTGGAAGGACACGTGCAGGTGAATATAACAAAATATTTTTCTACATTATTGGATCTCAGCTAATCGGAGAGATAGTAATTTTTCAATCATAAAATAAAAATGTATTACCTTTCCCATTACATTGACAATATTAGAAAAATTGACAATCACATATAAGGAATACATGTAGTTACCAGTACTACCTGTTGATATGTCACACAACTCCTCTGAACAATTACATCGCTCCTGGCAGTATTTTTCATATTCAGGATAGCGACATTCCATGGAAGAGCATTATTATTATTATTATTAATATTATTAAAAAGGTCTTCTGACTTGCTTCGAAAGACCATACTGTTTAGCTTATGTTTCATATTATTACATGTACTATTATTCTCTTTTCATAGTACACGCGATTTTTAGGAACCTAATCGACCGAAATTCAAAGATTTTTTTGCAGGAATGATGCATCATTATAATATCTCCAGACATTTTTTTCCCCATTTTTTTTTTAAATCAATTCAGGTTAAATTATTGTCCGATTTTCATTTTTTTTTTTCATTTTGTCCACGCATTTTCGTTAAAACTATTCAAAATAGAATCATGATTTTTTTTCAGAGTTGAGAGAATATCTCTTTGCTTTGTGCATTTCGCCTTTTGTTTTCGCATCCGTTGCTTCCGGTCGACAGGGGAAGTGATTTTTTTTTACCGATTTTAAAAAAAAAATGAACGGTTTTGAATAAAGGAATATAGAACTTATGTTCAATTATATAATCGACAACAAAAGCAATCCATTGAGAGTACTCCGGTTTAAACCGGAAGAAGAAGGAAAAAGAAGCCTTTTCTTTAAAATCGTTAGAAATAGTATAAAATGGCTTTTACTTTTTTTGAGTTTTTTAAATTCTTTTATGGCCTTGTGTCTTTCGACGTCAACCGGTAGTGATGTACAAAGTCCGAATTGAAAGCTGAATTTAAAAAAAAAATGAATTTTTGGCCCATTTTAAAGAAAATTGCCTAAATTTTATTTTAATAAGGATAAAAAAAACAAAAAAACAAAAAAAAAAACAAAAAACAAAAAAAAAACAAAAAAAAAAAAAAAACTCGTTATATATTACTTTCGACGTCCATCGCCTGTTGGAAGACCTGCTCGTTGCTTTGCAACGAGCTTTGCTCTAGTTTTTATTATTATTATTAAATTATAATTATCAAATTGAAATATCTTTGAAATACATGTATGTGATGAACAAATAACTGTTTTTAGTTCGACTTTTTGAAGTATGCTTGAAGTATATTTATAGCAACTTTCAGTTATCGATCTTGACTTCCATATTTGGAAATCATCCAGACCTGTTTAAAATATACATGTTCACGCCATGCTTTTGAGGTGATCCAGGGGTACTGACAACATTTCCCAATACAATAAACTAAAGAATAAGTGCATTGTGCACATTAAGGATATCGGAAATTGACAATATTTTACTTACGAAGACATTTCGCTTCACTTTATTCCCTCTCCTTGTTGGAACAGACCACATCCCGACTTTTACTTTTTTACTATAATTTTTTAATATGCATATCGATTTAAATTTCTTGAAATATCTTGACGACTTTTTACATCCATTCACACATTTCTTCTCATGCTTGGCTGAAAACGATGCAGAAATGATGAAATATGCAAGAGATTATAGAATTAATATATTCTTGCTTCCCATTCGGGATTTAAGAATGTCGATGACGTCGAAAATGTTTAAGCATACTGTTAAAAATTGTTTTCTTCTGTTTATTGGAATTAAAGTATACAAAAATGAAGTTCAGCATTGTTACATAGCTGTATAAATACAGACTCACTACTGGCCACATAATTATACCATATGTAATGTATACCAGTTGCATATTATTAGTCCCCTACCGGTGAAACCGAAGGGGACTATAGGTTTCCTCTGAGTCTGTCCGTCCGTCTGTCTGTCTGTCTGTTCGTCTAGCTGTCCCTCTGTCTGTCTGTCAGTCTGTCCCACTTGGTTTTCCACACTTTTTCTAAACCCTTGCAGATATTGAGCTGAATTTTGGTATGTGCGTGTATCTTGATGAGTATCAGAATAAGTTTGCATTTCGTTCCACTTCATTGTTTTTTGACGGAATTATGGCCTTTTAAATTTTTCAGAGTTTTCCGCAATTTTTTTTTCTAAACGCTTTCAGATATACAGCTGATTTTTGGCATGTGACTTCACCTTGATGAGTTATAGATCAAGTTTGCTTTTCGTTTCGTTTCATTGATTTTTGACAGATTTAAAGCATTTTCAATTTTTAACGGGAACCAGATTACACTTGCCGGTAGAGGATTAGTATTGTTAATGCAATACTCTCAGAATGCTTGTTCCATTTGTGTCTTTCATGTATCTTAAATACATGCAATCAGCATACGAATCTTTTAAATCTGAAACCTTTCTTCGGGCACATTTTTTCTTATACGTTAAATTATTAAATAGGCTTTAACAGATATAATGGAGTAAAATAGATCAAACATAAAGCGATTTTTTTAAAGCGTTCCTTACAAAACCATGAACTTGACTATGGCTCGCAATAATTATAGATTATTGTATTCTACATGCTTTTGCTTGCATTATTATCGATTTTAATGCCTAGACTAAATAAACTTTCAATTGGTACTTTAGTAAGTTTTAAATATCATCATTCCAATTTTGTTCATTTCCTATTATTACTTGATAAATATGCAATCATTGTATATTCCGTTCTCATGTGTTAAAACATATGCCTGTTGTGATTTCAATGATGACTCTCCTATCAAGAGCAGTGAACTGTTTCCATTAAGAAAGAGGATTTTCTATTCCTGTCCTCTTTTTTTATATCTAAAATGAAAAATGAAGACAGTGCAATTTCAGAAATCGACGATTTTTTTAATTCATTTTCCTGATTGAATAGACTAAGAATTGGTGAGAACACCAATTTTTATGTTAAAACAGATCAATGATGTATCGGTATTTAATATAAACAGTCAAAGGATTGGTGAATACACCAATTTGAATTATCAAATATCTTCAAATAAAGATTGATCTTGGTGGTTCCACCAAGAAAACAAGAGTTAATTTGACCATTCTACATTCCATTCAAAGAATTGATGAACTTAACAACAAAACACCTAAAAAATCTTCATGAGAACTTGGTGATTCCACCAAAATTACAAATAGACAATTTGGCTTAAATTTATAAAAGCGATCTGGTGAAATTCTCAATATTACTTTTAATAATGATGATACTTTTAAAAACGACTTTGGTGAATCCACCAGTTTTAAGACACTGAAACAATCCATTGAAAGAGAATGAGTGGTGAAGCCACCAAAAAAAAAACAAAACAAAAAACAAAAAAAAAAAAAACAAAAACAAAAAACAACAACAACTAAAACTGTCCTTAATACAGAGTCGGTGGACTCATTGAAATGCAAAAATTCAACTAACAAGACATTCATACTTTCTCTTATAAATACTTGGTGGATCCATCAAAAATACAAACAGGAATACACAAGAATACTTGAATGATATACTGTAAACATTACGCCTGTATTTATCAGTAGTGGGTAGTTTGGTGGATCCACCAAAAGCATTAAATTCAAAAGGCATTCATAAGTTTCCTTTACAATGACTTAGTGACACTTCCTTAATATGTTTATATACACAAGGGCAAAAGCTGGTGGATCCACCAGAAAAGTCAAAAATCTACAAGTAACCCAAAGTTCGACTAAATTGTCCTTAAATACAGAGAGGAGTTTGGTGGACTCACCAAACTGTAAAAAAAAAAAAATCGAATAAGAAAGCATTCTCAATTTCACTTACAAATACTTGGTGGATCCACCAAAATACAAACAGGAATACACAAGGATACCTGAATGATATACTGTCAAAATTGCCTTTGTATTTATTAAAAGTGGGGGGTGGGGTGGTTGGTGGATCCACCAAAAGCATTAAAATCAAAAAGCATTCGTAGTTTTCCTTTACAAATGACTAAGTTCCTTTCTATGCATTAGGACAAAAAACTGGTGGATTCACCAGAAAAGTCGAAAATCTACATCTTTACTTTAAGTTGATACATTCGAAATTCAACAATAAGTGGACCTATCAACACGTGATCAAAATAAATATGAAATACAATGTCAAAGTTCAAAAACAAATGTGCATTCTCCAATTAAGGCACAATATTACATAAACAATACATAGAAATAATCCTCCATATGCCTCCACATACCGTTTTATCTGCACGCTAATAAATAGCTGAATGAAACACTTCTTTAACTCATTTTTTATAAACGAAAAAATACTTTGTTTCTTAAACTTCCCTTGCTATTTGAAAATTTTCCGTGCCTGCACCTACTGCACGTCCTGTAGTGGGGTGCGAACCCACGACGTACGGATTAACACTTAGCTGCATGATATTCGAGCAAACGCTCTTACCATTTCGTTATAGGAGCCTCAAAAATTATCTTGAGCTAAACATTTCAATTCATACACTCCTCTGATGAAATCTGTGGGTGAAGCAATCAAAATACAATAACTTAGTATTCTCATACAAATATATTGAAAACGTAAGAAATTAATACTGCACATGTAAAAGGGGCAATGAGCTGTGAGGATCATCACCAATTTAAATAATGAACACCGCACACACTTTACGAATAAAAAAAGAGACCATGTATTAGTCTCCTATAGATTATGAAGTCATTCCAAATAGAAATAAAATTATACATGCAAACTCAACACAATCACAATATGCAAGAGTAGAAATTATGCATTTTTGTCTTTGTTATCCCTAAGATTGATGGAAATATATTTGTATCCCTTTTCACAACTTTGACATGCTTTGCGAGAGTCAAGGTCCAAATTACTGACTGTTCCAAATTCTGATTGCGAGGTGGGTTTCCTTGTTCCAGTTCGTAGGTAACATTGTGATAAAATCCTAGTGGTTGGGCCTTGATCTGTATCATTTGACATCTGATATGAATTTTCATTTACACGTTTTTAGCAATCCTTCCACTATGAACTGTTGAGTACTTCCCCTGATGTTTCTTGAATAAAAGGACCACTATTGTTAACCATTTTACGTTAAACCCGTCATCAGAATATTATTATACCGATGATTTCCTGTTTAATACTGTTCTCCTGTCTCTTTATAAATGTATCTTTTAGACATCTATGTGTTTTCTGTTTTTACTCCTTAGACATTTTGGTGGCTGCTGTCCTGCTGGGTTGTTTACCTCCATCTTATGCCCTATGATAGAAGTACATGAACAAAGTCTATGAATGGTGCACAAAATTCAAATGATTCTTATTTTCTGTTTTTTTTTTTTTTTTTTAATATTCTATAGAATTTCAAATTTTGAACAAGTAATTAAATTCATTTCCAGTAAACAAAATTTAAAAAAGAGTCCCATAGGCCACATCGCTGAAATCAATTAAGTATTGAAAAGTTTAAATACAAAAGTTGTCCCGAAATTTGATCTCCAGTGCATTGCCCTACACCAGGCAGATGATTTGAACACATTTGTATCTACACCACCTGAGGATGCTTCTCAATAAATTTTACTTATTATACATTACGTATACATAAATTAACGCATTCAAATTGTACATGTGTGTTTGTTGTGGGAGAGAGGGCTACAAAATTATCTTGACAAAATGACTTTGCTTGAGAACACAGTTTTCACAATTTTGTTATTTGATTTATTTTGTTCTTTTTAATATGAGAACATTAACATGACTACGAAAAATTCTTATAGGCCTGACTGCACCGGGTTTGTTCTCTGCTTTCAAAAATTGAGTTCTGGATTTTAATGTTCTGAAATTTGGGTTATTTGATTTTCACTTTCGAGGAACAAATTGATTTACAATAAATCATCAATTATTTCAATAAAATAGAAGCCAAATTTTATAGTTGGATGAGAATCACTAGCTAGAATTTTATCTTTAATTCTAGCAATTATAGATTTAACAACAGTAGGCTTTGACTCTCAGTACTCATAATCTAAAGTGAACGTACTTTGTTTTTTTTTCACAATGCATGGAAATGAAAAAAATTCCAATCCCATTCCCTATAGCCCCAATTAAACAAATAAATACTAGTATATCCTGAATTCTTTGTTTTCTTTGAAAACTTTTTTTTTCACATTAGAACCCGGAAATCTTTGTGCTTGATATAAAATATACAGACATTTCTCTGGACAATGTTGTTTGTTTTAATAATTTTATGAGTGTGTTTGTCACATGTATCGATGTGTTAATTCAAAAAATTATACAGAAAGTTTTTTTATGATTCAAAAGTATTCGAATATAATTTTTAAAAATCAAATGGGCTAGTAAAGGACGCGCGTATTAACATGACAATTGTGTTTACCAACACTAGTAGATTGAACACACAAATAAAAAAGGAAAGTATACATGTATGTAGACCTTCATCAAATTATAAACCCATTTTGTTTACAAAAATTTCACTTGTCCCATTTTATTTATCCTGATATTTTTTAAATGTTCTTTACTTCTTTATCGACAAAATATCCAACAAGGTAGACACATTCTTCGTATTACATTTCTGAGTTTCAAAATAAATGCGACTTACCATTATAACGCCAACAAATTCCATTAAAAAAAAAACAATCAAATTTAAAGCCATTTTTAAAATTCAACAGTATATCAAGTCATTTTTTCTCAAAGTATCGCTCATCTTATTCCATTTAACTGAATTGTCTATAATTGGGTGGATTTAGACAGACTGTGTCTGATAGCCCTTGGCAACCTACATGTACCCAAATATGTCAAGCTTAAGGACGGATGATACAAACTTTTATCAAAAATTTAATTCATGATATGATTAAGATTAAATATTAACCGCATTGAATTTTATTTTTTTTTTTCAAAGTTTCAAAATAATTTAATTTAAAATGACAGAAATTTGTATAGAAAAATAAGGATGGTTGCAGAAAATGGAATTTTGGACATCGTAGAAATTTTACAATTTCTTAATTATAGCATTTTTTTTCAAATCATTAACAGCAAAAATATGTCGACGTCATAAATATATACCAATTTTTGTATCATTTCTGTCTTTACGACAAGCAAATATTGAAAAATGAAGATTATGAAGAAATAGACTGATACGGTGTTCAAAACATTTTTTTCTAGGACAGTTTGGCATTCAAATTAAAAGTCGCTATAAAATGTCACTAAAAATAAGACAAATTAATTTAATGAAATAATTTTATCTATGCTTTCTCCTGTGCACACTTTTCCTCTGAGGTCTTAATTAACAATGACGAGTACCACGACATTTAAAAAGAAAAAAAAAACTAATACTTTAAGTTAAAAAAATACAGCAATAACTCTTTACTCTGTCCTAGAAAGAGGAGAGATACCTTCCAACAGGTAAAACTTCTGATTGGATCTTTGGTGAAGATGAATGCTGTTTTTGTTCGTCAATGTCTCATTTATCTCCCTACTGCTGACGTTCCGCTTCAGTTGTACATGTAGATTTGGTCAAATTTGAACTTTTCAAAATACGTTTCCACTATCTTCTCTGTCAGAAGCAGCTTTTGATACTCTAAAAGACTACAGTTTTTAGAGTGCTTTAGCATGTTTAGTAAATAGTAAAATATAACGGAGAAGTTGTTTCATCTTCGAAGAATAAGCAATGTTATAGAAATCCTCAAATAAGATGGTGATGATTCAACACAGAAAACGCAGATAAATTCTAGCCAAACCACTTATATGTTGCACCACTTGAAATGTAAATCCAAGAATATAATTACATGTTCACTAAAGGATGTACGTGCTCCTTGAAATTCACCATCCTAAGTTCTTGCGTTTTCTTCTGCATTCCCATCTTTGATTTAAATAGAATATTTTCACTCCCTGAAAATAGCGCATTAAACAGAAGTACAGTAAAGTTTTACTTCTAGAAGTTTCTCTTTAACAAATAAATTGAGTCTAGCATCTTTACCTTTAAATTAGAATTATTTCCATTCTCCTTCTGCATGGTCCAGTGGGCACATAAAACGTTTTTTGTTGCTCTTGGATTTAATAATTAGTAGAAAGTGAAGACAGAGCTGAACATTTGTAAGATCCGTCCTGTGTACATTTCGTACGCCTAGCCAAGTCGAGACTATCACCAGTCACAGCATGTGGCCATTGCATACACAAATTTCCTGTATTGAGTTGTGTTGAACTTATTCCCACATTACCTAAGTGACTATTTCAGCTCTCTAATTCTCAATATTTACTCAATCTATATTTTATTTTCAGGGAACAGAATAATTTCAGTTTAATGCAGCTTCATTGATGTGAATTCATTTTAATGGGCTAATCTAAAGGGGGGTCTCCCCTGGAATCTGCAGAGTTACTAAATGTATATTATAAAGCAACTAAAAGTGGCCTTGGACACCCCACTCCCTTAGAAACGCAGATCCCTGTTAAGTTGTTTAGAAAACTTATACATATGAAACATAAGATTTGATCCCCCCCCCCATGAAATATGTTTTTCACGTATGGAAAGGAGTTCACGTTTTTTGACTTGTCAAGGAATTGTGGTGTGTTTTTTTTTTTTTGGGGGGGGTGGGTGGGGGGTGGGGGGGGGGTGGGAGCGGGTACCTCCTTGGAAAAAAATTCCTAGATCCGCACCTGTTTTCCTAATTTTCTTTTTTTTATGTATGGAAATATTCATATACTTTTGCAACAAAATTGAAACAATAAATACAATTTGATGTAATTTGAGCAAAGAACGGATTGAATAACAAGATTACAAAAAACCAAAGTCTAAACAATTCCATAAATGAATGAATGGATCTTTACCTTGGAAGTTTTTTTTAATGAGATTTACTTGTTATCTAATGTCTTGGCGTCAGACATTATAGACTTAATAGGTCTTGTTGGTCAGTTAGTTCAATAGAATTATTGCGATAATCAGTAGCATGAAGATCATAAGGATTAATGACCTAAAGGAAACAGAGCATAAGACCTGATGTCAATATTATCACATTATATATTTAAAGTTACATAACATTTGGCCATTTTTGAATGCATCATTCATCATTCAGATCCGCGGCAAAACAGCAGGAATGAAACTGGTCGGGTCAGCACTTGGCGGTATAACTCTAAAAGATGTCTTTTTTGAATGCAAACTACTTTTCTTTAACTTAAGCTTTAGACTTTTGAAAGGCTTCACATAGTAGTAGTCATATCTTTCAGACCTTTGATTTATTCATGATCAAATCTATAATATTCATGTGAAATATATGGTTGTTGATTTTTTTGTGCTAACATTCAAACAGAAAGATGTTAATCTACGTACTAGTTACAAGTTTATTAAAAAAAATTATTGCATGTCAACCAAAAACAAAAAAAAAAGTTATAATTCACATGATTTAGAAGACATATCAATATAAATAAGCTGTTTTCAGTAGTATACTAGACTAAGTATCTTATATCATGATTTTAGGGGGGGGGGGCACGGTGATCCCCCTCCCGCTCTCACGCCCGGTTTCTACGGCCACGAGAAAAGAAATTACAAGTTACTCTGTATTTAGAATAAATTAATATCTGTGTTTTATTCGATGTTGATGACAATGGAGTTAAACGTTTTCTAGACTCTCTAGATTTAATTTGATTACGCTGGATTCAAGTTTCATTCTTCGCATAATAAAGAATTTGCAGTATCGCTAAGACAGGATTAATGTGAACACTTACAATCGCATCAACCTTTCCAAATTGCATAACATTGATCCATTCTATCTCGAGTGAATTATTTTCCATGGTAATGTATTTCATGCCGAGCAAAACAGCAGGAATGAAGCTGGTCAGGTCAACACGTCCTGATTATCCAAAAAAGATAAATTTATGGCTCCCTGCCTTGAAAATTTCACTTTAACTTGCGTAGAAGTATTAATAGTCCTGTGCTTTCTGTCGGGAGCGACTACTCCCATGTTTCTTTTAGAAAAAAAATTCCGTCGAAAAAAAATATTTTAAATAAATCAAAATTATCCTTGTTACCTGGTTTGCCAGTTTTATATCACAAGGTGTTTTCCCCTGAATGATATCAGTTTCTACCATGTTTTAAATTAATTTCATTCAACCCCCTCATTTTCTTTTGTTTTTTACCCATTTCCTTCACATTTGCTTTTAAAATGACAAATATTGACCATATATGAATATTTCTATTCAGAAAGTAAGTAGATGTAAATAAAATTAATTAAACAATTTACAACACTCTATCTTCTTCACCTTTCAATAAAATTCATATTTTGAATGTTGATGACAGTTTTATCGTAATTAACATGATTAAGGCCTATGATACAGCTCTACAAAAAATACCAAATACTGCTCAAAATATTAGTCATTTATTTTTTTTTTTACTAGTTGTATATACACTGAATTAAAAAAAAAAGATTTACACCGTATTGCTGAAAAAGAAAAGTACGGCATAAAAAGTGAAAATTCAAAAAAAAAAAAAAAAAATGATACAGTCATTACAGTACAGGGCAATCAGAATTCAGCATGAATCTAGCGATTAAGTGAGTAAAAATATAGTTAAAATAAGTATACGAACAACTATGTATTCTAAATCCATGTTTCATAAACGGAGCCCCTCTCCCAAAATATATCTCTTTTACAGGTCACTCACTAGCCTAATAAAATTTATAATAAAATCCATGACAACAGTTAATATGTGCCAAACGTTCCTATCCGATTATATTAACATTAAAGCAGAGGTATTAAGATGTCCGACAGTTGAATTTTCAAAATAAAAAAAAAGTTTTCACCCCGGCGCAAATTCCCTAGTAAACGTCTCTCTTGTACATGTGTCATTAAACATAGACGGCCATTTACGATGATAAATATTCATGTATATGTAGACTCCAAATATCCGGTATAAAATAGAAAAATGCACCAAAAAACACATTAAAACGGACTTGCATATATAACACCTCACATTATGATGGTACTAGTACATTCTCGCAACAAATATGACATAACATGATTGAAAGACCAAACTCAATAAAAGACGGAAATCAAAACTGAAAAGAAAAAAAAATGTGTCGTGTTAACTTTGTGAAGGACGGGGAGGGGGTGTATACTCTGCAAGCGCCAGCGGACAAATTTAATTGTAAAACTAGCACATGTCTGGTATTAATGCAAGCATTTAATCTAGATTATTTGAAACAGTATCATTCTGTTAAAACAGGTAGATGGAATTGCACTCAAGAAATGAATAATTTGAAATATGCGAAAGTAAACAGATATGAAATGAATTTCATAATAGAGTGTTCAGAGACTAATGATTTGAGTAATATGTAAATAGATTGTTTGAGAACTTTGTTCTGATCTAAAGCCCATGAATTTTTGAAGTTATGTACTCAAAAATACCGAAAATGTTATTTAAAACCGTGCACATTAATTTTATTCCTAAATTAAGAATAATTATGCTTTCGAAAAAAATGTTGATCCGTATAATAATTATATAGATATGGCCGACCTTTACCTTCTCTCAAAGTCTCAGGTGTCGTCACGCCGGCTGGCGACGCTGACCCCCCCCCCCCCTTTCCACTTTTTTTACAGCTGAAAATGATATTCTTCTCTTGAAAATTTTACATGTATGTGGTATTTATTCGAGTTTTAGTTATTCTGTTAAATTAATAGACACAGTGAGAAACACAAAAGCATGTATCCTCTTCGTAATCAAGATAAGTCGATCTCTGATGCATGTACTAAAGCTTTGGCGGATTCTATAAGTATACTTTATTTTGCTTGATGAATGGAAATTTATCACAGTAAGTGTGTTTTCTTTTGCTGTACGATTATAAAAACATATAGGTAGATCACCAATATGACAAATTAAATGATTTTTTGTACGTCATTCCAGAACATCCTAAATGTGATCATTATTAGCTCTTCAATGCAAAGACTCAAGGAGTTAATGCAATGACCTGGCGTGCTTGCGTAAGCCCCCTGCT
Organism: Saccostrea echinata; assembly: GCF_033153115.1. Classification (NCBI taxonomy): domain Eukaryota; kingdom Metazoa; phylum Mollusca; class Bivalvia; order Ostreida; family Ostreidae; genus Saccostrea; species Saccostrea echinata. Next base: position 1,700,410 of record NW_026889752.1, on the reverse strand, counting down.
TTGTAATAATCATTATAAAGCTTATGTTAACAAATCCTGATCAATAAAACTACGGATTGTGTGTTTATGATATCATTAGACTTAGAATTGAATATCTCATTTAAAACCATTTAAGATGTGATTTAAAAGACATTAGAAATACATTTCATTCTTATTATTCTTACAAGCAGCCTAGCTTAATTAGCTATTTATCCAAGTCAACCCAGTTTACTTTACATTAATTAGCGAGAATAAGGAAATACTAGATCCACATCAGTTTATAGCAGTTCCAACTTCTTGCTCCTCGCAATACATATGACTATTTTTTGTGATAATGAATACTTGAAAGTTAAGGTACAAGTTCATTTACTACACTCACACCAAAAATCAGTGGATGGAGCATGAGGTATCGTATTCTAGAAAAGAAATGCTCATGATATTACCTCTTAAAATACTTTTAAATAAATTCTGATACATGTCTTTTTTTTATTGTTCAGAAAATAGACTGATTTTGTTTAGGGATTAGTTAATATAACGTTAGGGGTGTTGAAGCAGGGAAAACCTTTTTGAATGCGAAAGCGTATTATATATTTTTGAAGATGGATTGGAAAAAAGTTAAAATTCAATATTCAAATACCACACTTAACGCAATGTATGATATAGTATAAGGTGGATAAGTTTTTTTCCCCCTAAATCGGAGGGAGAGGGGGATCAAGAGGTCCTGAATTTATCCATACGACATCAATGACTTCGTGGCGCAGTGATATGATTGCTGGAATGTAAAAATGGTGATTGCAAGTTCGAGCCCCACATTTTTTTCTATTTATGTGTTTTGATTTTTTTCTTTGTGCATCTTTTCTATGCTTTTCTTTATTATGTTTTATAAATGATTACATACATGTATGTCTTGAATTGAAAAAGTACATTTATCTATAAATAGAAACAGGTGATTTCCTTTTAAATGCTTGAGTCGGCCGTGTCGTCGGTAAGGCAGCTATGGCTCTTTTAGCTATTTTGTTCAAGTTTATTTGCTTCTACCCCCTCCCCGTGTGAGACGCAAAAAGGTTTAATCTAAGCAAAAAAAAAAAAGGTTTTATCTAAGCAGTAAATCCGCCGAAACATGGCTGAAATATTGCCCACTCTGCGTTAAAAATAAACAGTATTGCCCACTCGGCGTTAAAAAATAAACAATCAATCTAAGCGGTAAATGTATAAATCGACTTTATTGTTTAAATTTCTGTATTAAGACCTCAAATATTGTGTTATGCGAAAAATGCACCGTGAAATAAACAAGACTCGCATCTAACTTTTAGCAACTTTGATCCAATCTGATTTCCTGTTTATATTATAAGAGTGGTATGAAAATGTCTTACAGCTGCTATGTCGCTTGTTTTCTTCATGTTTATCTTTCACACTAAGTTACTTAAACAGTTGACCGGAAAGTTTGTTGAAGATTTTTTTTCTCCCAAAGTTATCTTAAATATCCAATTAATAGATAAGTAAAAAGATATACTAATATTTTTCAAATAAAAAATATCATTTGTAACATTTTTTTATTCTTACATATACACCTTATAGAACATAATATAAATGTACAAAAGTTATAGAAAAAGAATTTTTTGTTTGAGAGAGAGTGAGAATGAGAGAGATATTGAGTGATTGTAAGAGTTAGTTATTTACATGTTCCAACAAAAGTTTTATACTGGAGAAAGGGGGATGAAACTAATAGCAATCTCTGTTGACCATCAGAGTCCGCACGTGTTACAACATCATAATTTGAATCGAATGAGAGTTGGAATTACGCATGTAACAGGAAGTAAGGCTGCGCATTGCATTGTTTATAGTAGACATGGAAGATAAAGTTTATATCTAAGCTTTTTGAATGGAATATACTGAAAACACTCAATGACAACTACCTGAATGATGAGTTACTGTATACATTGGATCATAATGCATGCAGATGAAAAGGACTCATTTAACATGTTTAAAAAGATGAAGGCATTTGGAAGAATCAAAGAAGAATTTGTTGGTGTTATAATGGTAAGTCGAATTTATTTGGAAAGTTAGAAACGTAATATGAAGAATGTGTTTCTATCTTGTTGGATATTTTGTTGATAAAGAAGTGAAGAACATTTTAAAAAATATCAAGATAAATAAATGGAACAAGTGAAATTTTTGTAAACGAAATGGGTTTATATTTGATGAAGGTCTACATGTACTTTCCTTTTTAGCTCACCTGAGCTGAAAGCTCAAGTGAGCTTTTCTGATCACCCGTTGTCCGTCGTCCGTCCGTCTGTCCGTCTGTCCGTCCGTCCGTCTGTAAACTTTTCACATTTTCAATTTCTTCTCAAGAACCACTGGGCCAATTTTAACCAAACTTGGTACAAAGTATCCTTGGGGGAAGGGGAGTTTAAATTGTTAAAATAAAGGGCCAAGTCCCCTTACAAGGGGAGATAATCAAGAAAAGACAAAAATAGGGTGGGGTCATAAAAAAATCTTCTTCTCAAGAACCACTGGGCCAGATAAGCTGAAACTTATATGGAAGCATCCTGGGATAGTGTAGATTCTAAATTGTTAAAATCATGACCCCCGGGGGTAGGGCGGGGCCACAATAGGGAATCCAAGTTTTACATTGAAATATATAGGAAAAATCTTGAAAAATCTTCTTCTCATGAACCACTGGGCCAGAAAAGCTGAAACTTATATGGAAGCATCCTGGGATAGTGTAGATTCTAAATTGTATAAATCATGACCCCCGGGGGTAGGGCGGGGCCACAATAGGGAATCCAAGTTTTACATTGAAATATATAGGAAAAATCTTTAAAAATCTTCTTCTCAAGAACCACTGAGCCAGAAAAGCTGAAACTTATGTGGAAGCATCCTGGGGTAGTGTAGATTCTAAGTTTTTCAAATCATGACCCTTTGGTGTAGGGCGGGGCCACAGTAGGGAATACAAGTTTTACATTGAAATATATAGGAAAAATCTTTAAAAATCTTCTTCTCAAGAACCACTGGGCCAGAAAAGCTGACACTTATGTGGAAGCATCCTGGTGTAGTGTAGATTCTAAATTGTTCAAATCATGACCCCCGAGGGTAGGGCGGGGCCACAACAGGGAATACAAGTTTTACATTGAAATATATTGGAAAAATCTTTAAAAATCTTCTTCTTAAGAACCACTGGGCCAAAAAAGCTGAAACTTATGTGGAAGTATCCTGGGGTAGTGTGTATTCTAAATTGTTCAAATCATAATCCACGGGGGTAGGGCGGGGCCACAATAGGGATTCCAAGTTTTACATTGAAATATATAGGAGAAATCTTTAAAAATTTTCTTCTCAAGAACCACTGAGCCAGGAAAACTGAAACTTATGTGGAAGCATCCTGGGGTAGTGTAGATTCTAAATTGTTAAAATCATGACCCCCGGGGGTAGGGCGGGGCCACAATAGGGAATCCCAAGTTTTACATTGAAATATATTGGAAAAATCTTGAAAAATCTTCTTCTCAAGAACCACTGGGCCAGAAAAACTGAAACTTATGTGGAAGCATCCTGGGGTAGTGTAGATTCTAAATTGTTCAAATCATGACCCCCGGGGGTAGGGCGGGGCCACAACAGGGAATACAAGTTTTACATTGAAATATATAGGAAAAATCTTTAAAAATCTTCTTTTCAAGAACCACTGGGCCAGAAAAGCTGAAACTTATGTGGAAGCATCCTCAAGTAGTGTACACTCTAAATTGTTCAAATCATGACCCCGGGGATGGGGGGGGGGGGCACAATAGGGAATCCCAAGTTTTACATTGAAATATATAGGAAAAATCTTTAAAAATCTTCTCAAGAACCACTGGACCAGAAAAACTGAAACTTATGTGGAAGCATCCTGGGGTAGTGTAGATTCTATATTGTTCAAATCATGGCCCCTGGGGGTAGGGCGGGGCCACAATAGGTATTACAAGGGGGGAAGTCTGGTAATGAACAGTATGGCCAAAGTTACTCAGGTGAGCGATATGGCCCATGGGCCTCTTGTTTTATTTGTGTGCTCCATCTACTAGTGTTGGTACACACAATTGTCATGTTAGTACGACGTGCGTCCTTTACTTTGCTCATTTGATTTTTTAAAATTATATATTTGAATACTTTTGAATCATAACAACCCATTCTATATAATTTTTTGAATTAACACATTGATACATGTGACAAAAACACATAAAATGATTAAAACAATCCTCATTTCCGATAGAAATGTCTGTATATTTTTTTTATTATTATTGTTATTTATTATTATTTTATATTTATTATTATATCAAGCACGAATATTTTCGGGTTCTAATGTGAGAAAAACGTTTTCAAAGATTAGCCCGCTCTTTTTCAGAACAACGCTTTTGAAATAGGATATACTAGTATTTATTTGTTTAACTGGGGCTATAGGGAATAAGAATGGCAACCTTTCAATTTCATGTATTGTGAAAAAACAAAGTACGATCACTTCAGATCATGAGTACTGAGAGTCAAAGTCTACTGTTGTTTAATCTGTAATTGCTAGAATTTAGGACATAATTCTGGCAAGTGATTCTCATCAAACTATAAAATTTGGCTTCTATTCTATTGAAATAATTGAAGATTTATTGTAAATCAATTTGTTCACAGGTCCTCGGGAGTGAAAATTAAATAACCCAAATTTTAGAACATTAAAATCCAGAACTCAGGTTTTTAGAATCGGAGAACAAACCTGTTGCAGACAGGCCTATAAGATTTTTTCTTAATGTTCTTATATTAAAAAGAAACAAAATAAATCAAATAACAATATTGTGAAAACTGAGTTGTCAAGCAGAGTCATTTTGTCAAGATAATTTTTTACCCCTCTCTCCTACAACAAACACACACATGTACGATTTGAATGCGTTAATTTATGTATATACGTACAGTATTTGGTTACAAAATCTTCCGTCATCTTGAATTAAAAGCTATCGTATATTAGTATATTAATTATATAAGATTTACAAATATAGGATACGCATTTAATACAATCAAAATCACGACACTTCATCATGGTAATATCAAATCATGACCCCTGCCAGTAGTGTGGGGTCACAACAGTTGATCAAAGTTATGCAAAGGAATTTAAGGGATAAGTTTAAAAAAATCAAGAATAAGAAAGCCATATTACGTAAAATTTATTGAGAAGCATCCTCAGGTGATGTAGATACAAATGTGTTCAATGCATCTGCCTGGGGGTAGGGCAATGCAGTGGAGATTAAATGTCGGGACATTTTTTTTATTTAAACTCTTCAATAATTAACCGATATAGCGATTTGGCCTATCGACCTCTATTTTAAATTCTGTTTACTTGTTTAAATTTAAGATTCTATAGAATATATATATATATATATATATATATATATATATATATATATATATATATATATATATATATATATATAAGAGTCATTTAAATTCTGTGCACCATTCATAGACTTTGTGCATTGTACATTGTACTTCTATCACAGGGCATAAGCTGGAGGTAAACAACCCAGCAGGACCGTAACCACCAAGATGTCTGAGGAGTAAAAACAGAAAACACATAGATGTGTAAAGGATACGTTTATATAGAGACCACAGAAAAGTATTAAACAAGAAATCATCGGTATAATATTCTGATGACGCTTTTAAAGTAAATTGGATATATAAATAAAAGTGGTTCTTTTATTCAAGAAACATCAGGGAGAATTACTCAACAGTTCATAGTGGAAGGATTGCTAAAACGTGTAAGTGAATTTCATATCAGATGTCAAATGATACAGATCAAGGCCCAACCACTAGGATTTTACCACAGTGTTACCCACGAGCTGGAACTAGGAAACCCACCTCACAAACAGAATTTGGAACAGTCAGTAATTTGGACCTTGACTCTCGCAAAGCATGTCAAAGTTGTGAAAAGGGATACAAATATATTTCCATCAATCTTAGGAGTAAAAAATGCATAATATCAACTCTTGCATATTGTGATTGTGTTAGACTTGCATGTATCATTTTAATTCAATTTGGAATGACTACATAATCTATGGAAGACTGATACATGATCTATTTTTTTTTAATTCTTAAAGTGTGTGCTGTGTTCATTATTTAAATGGTGATGATCCTCTCAGCTCATTGTTCCCTTTTACATATGCAGTATGAATTCCTAATGTTTTCTATATCTGTATATGAGAATACTATGTTAATGTATTTTGATTGCTTCACCCAAAGATTTCATCAGGGGAGTGTATGAATTGAAATGTTTAGCTCAAGATGATTTTTGGGGCTCCTATGTCAAAGTATTAGTGCGTTTGCTCGAGAGTCACGCAGTTAAGTGTTAATCTTTACGTCGTGGTTTCCCACCCACTGCAGGACATGCAGACTAGGTGCAGGCAAGGAAAAATTCTCCGATTACAAAGGGACGTTAAAGAAACAAAGAAAAGTATTTTTTCGTTTGAAAAAATGAGTTAAAAGAAGTGTTTCATTCAGCTGTGTATTGGGGTGCAGATAAAACAGTACATGGAGGGTTATTTTTATATATTGTTTATATACTACTGTGCCTTATTGGAGGAAGCACATTTGTTTTTGAAATTGTATATACTTTTTTGACATTGCATTTCATATTTATTTTGATCACATGTTGATAGGTCCACTTATTGTTGAATTGCGAACCTATCAACATAAAGAGGGGGTAAGATGTAAATTTTCGACTTTTCTGGTGAATCCACCAGCTTTCTGTCCTTGTGTATAGAAACGAACGTAGTCATTGTAAAGGAAAACTACGAATGCTTTTTGATTTTAATGCTTTTGGTGGATCCACCAAACTCCCTACTTTTAATAAATACACAGGCAATGTTGACAATATATCATTTAAGTATTCTTGAGTATTCCTATTTGCATTTTGGTGGATCCACCAAGTATTTGTAAGTGAAATCGAGAATGCCTTGTTATTTGATTTTTTTACAGTTTGGTGAGTCCACCAAACTCCTCTCTGTATTTAAGGACAATTTAGTCGAACTTTGGGTTACATGTAGATTTTTGACTTTTCTGGTGGATCCACCAGCTTTTTGTCCTTGGGTACATAAATGTATTAAGGAAGTGTCACTAGGTAATTGTAAAGGAAAATTATGAATGCCTTTTGATTTTTAGCTTTTGGTGGATCCACCAAACTGCCCACTATAGATAATTACACGGATAATGTTGACAGTATATCATTCAAGTATTCTTGTGTATTCCTGTTTGTATTTTTGGTGGATCCACCAAGTATTTGTGAGTAAAATTGAGAATGTCTTGTTAGTTGATTTTTTGCATTTTGGTGAGTCCACCGACTCTGTATTAGGGACAATTTTGGTTATACTTTCTTTTTTAGTTTTTGGTGGTTCCTCCACTCAGTTTCTCTCAATGGGTTGTTTCAGTGTCTTAACACTGGTGGATTCACCAACGTCGTTTTTAAAGTATCATCATTATCAAAAGTAAATGAGAATTTCACCAGATTGCTTTTATAAATTTGAGCTGAATTGTCTATTTGTATTTTTGGTAGAATCACCAAGTTTTCTTGAAGATATTTCAGTTGTTTTGTTGGTAAGTTCACCAATTCTTTTAATGAATTGTAGAATTATGTATGGTCAAATTCACTCTTGTTTTCTTGGTGGAACCACCAAGATCATTCTTTATTTGAAGATATTTGATAATTCAAATTGGTGGATTCGCCAATCCTTTGACTGTGAATATGGAATACCGATACATTATTGATCTGTTTTAACATAAATATTGGTGACCACACCAATTCTTAACTTATTCAATAACGAAAATGAATTAAAAAAAAATGTCGATTTCTGAAATTGCATTGTCTTCATTTTTCATTTTGAATTAAAAAAAGAGGACACGAATAGAAAATCCTCTTTCTTAATGGAAACAGTTAGTTATAAACTGTTCGTGCCACAAAATGGTACTGATACCCTTTCCCTGATAAATTTTAAGTGTACATGTATAGCTTAAATAGTACCCTTCAAAAACATAACAATTGTAAGGACTTTTCCCTATTATATCGGTAAACTTCACATCGCCCATACTCATGATAAAAAATTACTTTGATCCATCAGCCTTACAATTTTTAAAACCTTTCCTTTTTGTCATTTAAAAGATCATAAATTTGGTGTTTAAAATTCCCTGTACATTGAGTTGTGTGCATAACAAGCCCTGATAATAAGATATATGTAATTATCTAAATATGAGCTATAAGGATTATTTCACAACAGAGCAAGTACATCAAAGTATTTACTTTATTAATTTCATAATTAACTTCTTTTTTTTTAGCCCTGTATAGATCTAAGAATGTGCTAGGCTCTCCGTTAATGTCTTTGTGCTCAAAACTTTATTTCAAAATGTTGTAATTAAGGATTTTATGAACCCAATTTTATAGACCTACACGCCCTTTTCCCTGTATCGTTGGTGATTATCGAACAGCTGCTGGAATAACTCAAGCTCTAGAGATTTGTACATTCGACCGATGGTGTCACTGTTTGTTTTCCTTATTCTCCAATTGATTGAAAGAAATTCATATTTAAATTCATATAAATCATTTAAATTTGGAATATATTTGAGGAGTTTGATTTTTTTTTATAAGCACACCTTCCGGACATTCTTCCATGAATAAGATAACATTTTTATTTGTTCTAATTGTGACACAGTCATTGAAGGCTTGTTTTCCTCAACAGTTATTACATCCCCCTTTTTAGTCCCCTACCGGTGAAACTTAAGGGGACTATAGGTTTCCTCTGAGTCTGTCCGTCCGTCCGTCTGTCTGTCCCTCTGTCTGTCTGTCAGCCTGTCCCACTTGGTTTTCCGCACTTTTTTCCTAAACGCTTGCAGATATTGAGCTGAGTTTTGGTATGTGAGTGTATCTTGATGAGTTACAGATCAAGTTTGCATTTCGTTCCGCTTCATTGATTTTTGACGGAATAACGGCCTTTTAAATTTTTAAGGGTTTCCGCAATTTTCTTCTAAACGCTTTCAGATATTGAGCTGATTTTTGATAAGTGACTTTACCTTGATTAGTTATAGCATTTCGTTCCGCTTCATTGATTTTTGACGGAATTATGGCATTTTCAATTCTTAACGGGAACCAGATTACACTTGCCGGTAGGGGACTAGTATTGCTAATGCAATACTCTTAGAATGCTTGTTTTCGTTGTTATCAATGTCCCTATGTCCATTGGTGTCTTATTCACACCTTCTAATATTCGGAACCTTTTATTCTTCGGTATTCTGTAAATTATAATACCCAAAGAGTTCGCAGTAGCTCTTGCGAGATTTAGTGAGACGAGGGCAAGACCGTTAACGGATAAGGAAATTATTCACAGAAGTGGAGCTAGGAAGTGACTATCACCTGGAGTCAAAGTAAACAGAGAAGTTATGTTACGTTTCAATTTCCACCAGTGCCTAATATTAGTGGATATATACATGTACTTGAACCTCTTTAGAACTCATTCAAGCCTCTTCAATAAGTATACGTAGTTTTTCTGACATTGTTTCGTGCAATTACACTTTAGTTAAAATTTGTTTCTGGGACAAAAATGTTTGCATAGGAACTATAGTTTCTGACGACAGCCTAAATTTACATGCTAAACGAGGTAACAGGTTGACTTTAGCAGAGATGCTAAAAAAAAAAATGATGCCTGGATTGTTATACATTCTCGTTTTTTTTTTTTTTTTTTTTTTTTTTTTTTTTTTTTTTTTTTTTTTTGTGAAAATAATGTAAAGTAATAAATTTCGAAAATAATAAGATTTTTTTTTTCTTGTGAAAATAATGTAAAGTAATAAATTTCGAAAATAGTAAGAAATTGTTAACTTCCTTAAATGATGTTCAAAATTCTACCTTTCTGTAACCATCTTTATTCATCTAAGCAATTTTTTGTCAGTTTAAATCCCAATAATGTGAAACTTAATGAAAAATTAAAAATGATACGGTTAAAGTTTTTCAGTTTACTTATATAAACATGACTCAAGTTGTTATTTTTGAATTTTATGATAAAAGTTTGTATCATCTGTCCTTCATAAACCGTCAAAACAGCTGAATGAGCTTACTTGTCATATGGGTTACTACGAATACTGCAGAAATTTTACGCTTCAGAAAGACCAAAACTAGCCCAATTGGAAAAGGAATGACTATATTTTTCATGCATCTCACAGATAAAAAACAACATGTCCATTATTATTATCTATTATTTCTTCCTTCAGTATTTCTTCTTTCCATGCTCACGTTTACAAAAATAATAATAATAAATAAATAAATAAATAAATAAATAAATAAATAAATAAATAAATAAATAAATAAACGTTCAAGTCTAGGTTTCTCAAAGCTATTCTGTAAGCCGATTTTTGTCTGTATTGTTGTAATATCGGTAAATAATAATGTCACGTTGATTCCCTGGCCAAAGACAAAACACATGTGTCCACACGTATTGTAGTGTGAATAAAACAGAACAAAACAAAACCTTCTTGGTCATCAAAATGCATAAGAGATGCTGCTTGTTCCGCCGTGGTGATGCACTTATCGGCCTCAGGCACTTTGTTGTCTTTACGCAAACGTTAACACTGGTTTACATTTTATTGGCGGCTTTGTTATCTTATCAAACCTAAATTTCTTTAAAATGTCTAAATTTCCCGAGAAATGAATTGAATGCTTCCTTAACATATCCGGCTTGTTATTCCTTCAATGATTGGACAATTGTCCGTTTTAGATCCGCTGTACGCAATAATACCAATAACCATATAATGTAAACAAAGATTTGTCATTATAGTAGCTATTACACATTTTTCTCCTACTATGTTATCAGCAACGTTGGAAAGAAAAAGATCCCTCACTGCTCAATGGCCGTAAGTGCCGAGTATAGGACAAAATTTGCAGCTCTCCACCGCCAAGTGGTGGCGTCTCCATATGAGTGAAAAATTCTCGAGAGGGACGTTAAACAATATACAAACAAACCAACAAACAACGTTGGAAAATTGGTAGCAACTAAGTTCCAATCTCTGCTGTAAATTACTACAAAAGCAAAGATTAAGTAGCATGTGACTTTATTACACCTCCCCTTTCCTTTTGAAAATCACGAAAATCTCTCAGAAAGATCAGGAAACACATTTTTTTATGAATTTAATAGAATGAGTTTATAAAATATGTTTACTATCAATTTTATTTATGAAACCGGTTCCCCCATAACCTTTGAATTGGTCAACCAATCAGAATAACAATAGAAGGAGTGTTTTTTGACTAATGATAATTGAATATATTTTTTTCGTTCCATAACTCATCACGAAATTCCATTCACATTTTTCTTTGGGAAAATGTTTGTATTTATCTTCCATTAATCGCAGTACAATGCACATGCAAATATGTAATTTAGTCAGCAATATTTACTGAATAGTTTGAAAAGTGATAAAATGGAAAAATAAAAGAACTGTTATTTAGTTACCTTGCTGTACACAATCAATCACTTTCAGCTAACAGAAATAACAGAATGCCATTCCTTGAAATCGAAGCGGATTTGTTTCTGTCCATTTTTTTTTTCCAACAAGTAATGAAAATAAAAGCATCATGTTCACCTCATTTAATTTAAGTGTACATTTTAATTTAATTCAAGTGCAAATGTAAACAAAATTAAAAACAAATTTAAGAAAAATGTATACAACCACATAACAAATCTAGTGAGAGATATTAGGATTAAAATATGTATTACAATAAAGTAAACAGGTGAAAAAGAAAACTATCTTGAAAAAATTGCACTGTTTCGCTTATTGACAAAATATCAAAAAAGAGTTATATCTAACAGTGAAAATCGATACTTTATCTTAACAAGTACAATTTTTCACAGGTCACTATATCCACCCTGCTTTTCTTTTGATGGGTCCATGTCCATTGCAATGGGCTCAACATAATCAAAATCCATCTCATCTGATCTATTTCCAATCGTATTTGATCTCTCATGATTTTTATTATCCAATATCTCAATATAAAAATGTGAATCGCTGTTCCTGTCAACTTCTTGATTACTGTTCATCCATATAATTCTTTTCCATTTTGCAAGGTACCCTTTTGCAATTACTCTTTTGACAGATATAATGGAAAGAATCAGTGATAGGACTACCACAAAAGCAATTAAAACTGGTTTGGAGGGATCTACATGAAATTGAATGAAATAATCATTTAAGATATAAATGATAACATGGAAAATTTACGCAAAATTACATTAAAAATGTCTTTTTTGGTCACCACTGGTTTCATAGAAATTGGGTTGATTAGGCAACATTATGGATTAAAAACTTAACATTTCAAATAATTGAAAAGGAATAAAAACCAACTGCGTATAAAGCGAAGTTACAGAATATACACTATCCAGATAAGACAAGTTTCAATGCATTTATTATGTAAAAATTGATGAACTGAATGAAAATTTTACCTCCTTTTTCAATGCTTACGCAGCCGACAATTTTATTACAGTATATTTCTGTACAATCACATTGTTGCTGACAAAGCCTTCCATAACTAGGGTAGCGGCATTGTAACGAACAATTTGGTCCCGTAAGGCCGATTGAGCATTCTGAATCAAAGTAAATATACATTAATATTAATTCTATTACACAGAATATCAACCAAATCGAATGTCAACAACACCTTTTAATTTAAACTTCGAGTGTTTCAAAAGGGTACAACAAAAAGTCCTGAATTCACATCACTCGGCTAAGTCATTTTGAACTTACCGGTACTTCATTAAACTGCTTTTAGAGATTTTGTTTCTTTAAATTGTTATCAAAAAAGCACTATACATTCGACAAAACAACCCTCATAATACGTCATTCATTGTCAAACTTGATTTGACACTACATACAGTTTTGAATATGTTGCAATCATGTGAAGATTTTTCTAAAGAATTTTCCTAGAAGAAATCGTTTTTAAATTTCTACCATTGGTTATAATCAATCAGAACACAATCCTTATATGAAATTACTATAATACAGAAGATTTAGGTATTTTTAAGACATCTAAATGATTTAATGTCGCCCGAATTTTCTCATTTCTTTCTTCATTTTTTTATTTTCATGCATTTAAATCATAAATTCAAATATCTCTCTAGCAATTTCATAGCTTGATGAATAAAAAATGAAGTTTTTTGTCTTGTTTCCTTGAGAACATTTGATCTCTTGTTGTGACCCCACCTTACACCGTAATGTTTAAATGATGATTTGAATCTTCACTATCCGGGAATACTTAGTTTAATATATAATTTTTTGTGGTCCTGTTTTCAGCAATTTTTTTGCAATACATTCCAGCATAAGTGTTTGATCCCAAAGTGTTGACCAACACTATGCCAGAATTATCCAGATAAGTTATCTTTTTGCTTTGGTTTTCAAGGAGACAATTTTAAATGATAAAGTAAAATATTCTTTATGTGTTGTTAGTATGTATAAATGTTACCTTCGCAATTACTCTTCTCATGATTGTAAATATATCCTGTGCAGCATTCTCCATATGATGCTCTAAATAATATATATAAAATTATATATATATAAATATAAATATATATATATATATATATATATATATATATATATATATATATATATATATATATATATATATATATATATATATATATATATATATATATATATATATATATATACGCAGCACAGTTAAGGCTACAAAAAGGGGGCAGAGCCCAATTTGTACGGGAAATGTTAACTATGACATCATACAAGACCAACAATTCCTAAAATTCCACAAAATGAGAAAATTTGCTATTTTAAACTCTAGAAATCCATCAAATTTCATCTAATCTCACTATAACATCCTGTTTTGTCTTTAGTTAAATTTCACATAGCAAGGTGTAAACAAGTCACTGATCGCGATGCACTTGTCGATGTGACGTCATTTCGTAAAACCTGACGCAGTTTGTATGCAGTAAGTGGCGGATCAAGAAATATTTTCACAACAAAAATATATTCTATAATTAAATAAAATATTATTTAAAGATATTTAAGAGGTCATGAACTTGATTGCAATGTCTTTTTTATGATTTTATTCATATATATTCCGTTTATTTCATGTTTAATTGATACTGTCGTATATTTGTGTGCACGTACATCAGACAGTAATGTAAATGTCTTATGAATCGATCTAGTGCAAAGGCATACACTTAATGGATCACAGTAAACTTTTACATATAAACTCTAGAAGTATTAAGGTATCTGAAAAGTGCTGCGATCCTGGTGAAATCTTGAAAATGAATTAATTATATCGATATTTAATGCCGTTGACCAGCAAAAAATACAGAATGTGGTCATATAAATTTGATTTTAACAATGAAATAGCAGAATCTATAGAGGATTGTAGCACTTTTCAGAAATTACGATGCGTGTTGAAAATATTTATACTCTAAATGTAGAATTTTAACTTGCATTACTGGCCTAAAAAAATACTGATAGTGCCACTTTTTACTGATAATTTCTGATATTTACTGATATTATACTGCTGGTACTGAGAATTTCTGATATTTCCTAATATTTTTGCTGTTGTTACTGATAATTACTGTTAGTTCTGATAATTACTGATATTTACTATCGTTTTTACTGTGGGTTCTGATAATTACTGATATTTGCTGAGAGTTACTGTTGGTACTGAGAATTGCTGATAATTACTGAGATTAATTTCTAAGTTCATGAGATGTAAAATTTAAAAGAGACTGGGGTGGATGGATTAAATAAATTAAGCAAAATTAATTTCATTTTATAATTTATCCTTGATATCATTTTTTAACCAGTAGTCATTTAGAATTTGTAACTTGAGTGACAGCAAGGATGGTATACATTTTGTCATAAAAAAAATTATTTTCAAACTAATTATATATAGGAAAAAACTTAGATTTCTCTTTCTGTAAGAAGATTCAACCTGCCTCCCCTTTCCCATTTCATCCTGTTCCTTAGTTCCGAAGAACTTACTTGTATTATTTCAATCGATGACTAAGGCCTAAAAAGGACGTAATAAATCAGTTTCTTATTATAAAACCAATTTAAAAAAAAATAAATTGGATTCACATTTAATCCATACATATGGTGCGGTGATGTTGGACATGGAGATCGGTCCTTCGGATGGGACTGTATAAACCGCGGTCTTCTGTTAAAGTACGTTCTGGCACAAAAAAAGATTCCTCGGTGATCAAATAGTGCAGAGTCACGAGAAAGATCCCTCTCTGTTCATTGTTTATAAGTGCAGAGTACAGATAGAAAATTGCAGGAGAAAGATTTCTCATAAGTAAAAAAAAAAAAATGCCGCTGAGTACATGTCAAAAGTTGAACACGGAAGATCCTGCCACTGATTTATGGACATATACATGTACATGTAAGTGCAGCGTACAGGTCGAAATTAGCAGCTTTTAATAGGGAAATAATAGTGCCCCAATATGAGTGAAACGTTATCTAAAGAACACATGTAAAAAAAAAAAAAATAAAACCGTTCATTTTCAATGCCATGTAAAGTACTGTAGTTATTTGTTTCAGAAAATTCTTGATCCGCCGCTCCTAAGAATTATAAGAGATTGGATCAAAGTTAGTCAAGATCGATACACCACCAACCCGTTCACACGTTGTAATGTTTTGAACATTTTCTAAGGCATTACAGATTTTCATAGGAAACATGTTACAAGTAGTTCAAAACCTTTAATCTTGTTAAAACACATACCATATATAATGTTTTTCGAATACATTGATCATGATTCCATTTGTGTCGTCAAAAATATTTTTAATAAATAGAGATTTTTAATGGACTGTCAGTTAAAACAATCAACGGGAAAATTAAATGTTCGATACTCATTAAACCTCAGCGTATTTATTTCATATCCTTAGATAAATTAACACAATTCATATATAATTTTGACTGAACATGTTTAGAGACATGTATTGTCCTTAAAATAAATAAAATTAATCTTAATGCTAATATTTTACAGATGTATATGTTTTAATTGTTGGATATCTTAAAACGAACTAATTACACGAAGAAACTTAAGTTTTAGTTTGTAGGAAGTAAGTTTTGAAAGCGGGAAGGGGGGAGGGGGGAATGCGCGATCTATAATCATCCTGAAAATTATTTATTAGAACTTTTTCCAACAGAATTTGTTTCTGCACATAGCGTTTCCTTAATCAATGATATGTCTTCTCTTCAGTGGAAAAATATTTCGAAGATTTTTGCAGAAGGGTAAACATTTACATGTGTAAATGAGGACATACTGATCATGAACAAGTAGAATGCACATGATATACATGTAGTTGATTTGTAGGGGAAAACAACAGATCAAAAATATTTTTAATACAAAGTTTAGCTATTGTTGGAGTTAATTGAAACAAGCCAAGAATTATGCAAGGATTTGGTGTCAAATAAAATTTATTTATTAAACTTGAAAATGAAATCGTATTTTTACAATGTCATGTAACAGAGAATCAGCATGTTCTATATCAGTATGAATTATTTCTAACTTAATTCACAATCTATCCCTCATTAACGGTTACTGTGACTTATTTTTCTGTTGTACTTAGCTCATTAAATTTATCAGAATATTAAAATACCAAGTAAGATTTGGTTTACATGAAAAATCCTGTTCAATTTACCACAAAAATATAATTCATCCCAAATTTTACAAATATAATTTTGTCTGATTACTGTTGAACACCGTAACGGGGTACAAAGACTTTTATGGGTATTGTACACAAACGGAAGTGCTGTGATGTACACTGTACGGTAGCGAGAAAATAACACAATAGGTGTCCCTGCTGTATAATATATACATGTATGACACGGCGAGTGTGAGAGAAGGGCACTCGGTGGCCGGGACTCACCGGATATCACAGTCAGTTACGCAACAATGAAGTGAGAGGTGGATTTAAAAAATGTACATCTCTCTTTGTTATATATCTCACTTTCGTTTATTGCGTAAAAAGAACAGAAAGACAACAATTACATGAAAAATAAAGAATTTAAATGTATCAAAATATGAGGTTACCTGAATCAACACGATACTTGTAATCTAGAACATTTAAGCTAAAGTTCTAGGGGAAAAATTACTTCTATTTTTATTTTTCTGGCTAAGCTTGATGAGTAAAACTCATAATTAAGAATGCCTCTTTTCAGAAGAAATAAATTCATTACATATAGTAAACAGATAGATATCTGAATGAAAAAAAAATTATCCTAGTAAAAGTCTACTTCGGGGAATAAGGGAAATAATTTAGTTTGAACTAAACAAGGGTCCGGGATGTATAAAAAAAATGCAGTGTGAAACTTCTTATTTATGTAATCCTTTTATTTTCCTCGAGGTTGGGTACATGTTATTATGCATTCTACATTTAAGGCAGAAAAGGGGGGGGGGGGGTATAAGAAGCAGACTCTAAACACGAATATTTATTTATTTACTACAGGGTGACGGGAATGCGTCTTTTTTTCGGTTATAAAATTCTTATTAATATTATTTAACATTACATCTGAGAAATGTTAAATTTATTATTTAGATACATTAACTTAAGATCAAGGTATAGACTCGATGAAGACGTAGTTTAAGAATAATGCCGGGACCAGCACACATCTGTGGCATGTAATTGACTAATATTGGAAGAAAATTTTAGAATTATATTTTGAAAACAATTTACATCAGGCATCGTTGTGATTACTGAAAATAAATACTTATCATTTGAATATATTAATTTTTAAGACTTGCAAGTAGTCTTGAATATCTTCAAAATAAAAAAAAAAATAGATCGGGATATTGTCTATTCCTTTAAATTTATCTCTGTAATCATAGTTCTTTCAATTGTAAGCATTAGATATAATAACATCCTCTGTTCTTTGTTTGAATTTAAATAAAAAAAAAAAATGTTTAACTCGCCTGTGGGAAGCGAGAAAGAACGTCCAAATAATTTCACTGCAATACTTCCATCAGGCCCATTTATACAGAAATGTGTGTGTCTTCTAAAAACGTCCTGTAATTTTTTTTTCGTTTTGTATATATTGTTTTTATTATTATATTTTATTAAGTAATCCTTTATTTATTTAATTTGTTTGATTGTTTGTTTTTTTTCGGGGGGAGGGGGGGGGGGGGGGGGCTTGTCAAGAAATTCTGAAACTGCTTTCAACAGAACTTTTTTTATGTGCAACAACTACTGTATAGATAAAGAATGAGTACAAGCTTTAAAGGATTATCTTTTAATTACATGTACAACTATTATTTAAACAGCTAGAGGTGAAGAAGTCTTTAAAAAGTTTCATCTACCAGTTATTTTTTTTTCTCTGAAATCGTGTTTTAAAATAAGAACGATTATTAACGATTTATAAAGGACTTTCTTTCCTAATTCTTCCTTTCAACCAATTCCCCTCCTTTTCTATTCATTGTTATGCTTGTTTTTACATCTTTTGGGTTCAGAAAAATAATTTCAGTAATTATCAGTAATTCTCAGTACCAACAGTAACTCTCAGCAAATATCAGTAATTATCAGAACCCACAGTAAAAACGACAGTAAATATCAGTAATTATCAGAACCAACAGCAATTATTAGTAACAACAGTAAAAATATCAGCAAATATCAGAAATGTTCAGTACCAACAGTATAATACCAGTAAATATCAGAAATTTTCAGTAAAAAGTGGCACTATCAGTAATTTTTTAGGCCAGTAGTGTTGATTATGCCCTTGCACTAGTGAAATTTATAGGTGACCTCAATACTGCAAGTATATGTGCTATATCACGTGACTGCCGCATCACGTGACAAGTCTAAATATAAAATCTTATCGTCCTCATATGTAGTTATTAACCATAACTACATTTGTTGGATATCAATTAACTGTACTGCGTATATATAAAATACAAATTTAAATGAAAAACTCAAACTTTAATCTATAGCGCTTTCGCCCCATGCGGGCTCATCAGTAGAAATAATAAACAAGTTACATTATGGCATCATTCTCGTGACGTTATGAAGGCAACGTTAAACATAATGTGATTGTGACCACAATAATCACAATTAAATGAGACGCTGAGATAAAGATTTACAGTTCATCTAATAAAATTTAAGCGCATATTTTTTTTATGCACAGTAATGGAGGCATTCTATGTAAAATGTACATAATGAAATGATTTGAAATAAAATTAATTTAACAGTTAAGTTTTGGTTTAAACAGTTTTATGAAATAATGCTCTTTGGCTCTCCGTAATTGTTCATTTTCCTCTTTTACTTTGTAAAAAGGGAATATATAAGAAATTGCCTTTGCCGCAGGATTGAAAGTGTTCCCTACATGGCGTGTTTCTTATGGTCGGATCCTAAATCTGTTGCTTATGTACCCGAACACGGTCGGCTAATTTAGTTCCGGTTTGTCCTATATAACTTTCCACGCACGTAGGGCATGTCATACATTATAAAAGGTTTTTAGATTTACACGTCACAGAAGAATATATGTGGAACTTTATTGCGTTTTAAAAATCATGGATTGGCCGGTTTGCAGTCATATCCTATGTACAGAGGTCATGTATGTATGTGTGTAATGGTCCAGGCGGTATAATTTGAATGATAGAGACTCTGTATCAGACGAGGACGATCTGTGAGAAGCCGGATTATCTGTAAAGAATCAACCCAAAAACGTTCAGTTAGTAAGGTCTTGGGAAGAGAAACCTAAGGCGCTTCACGATTGCTGGTCTTGTGAAAGCATTGTTTAGCGGTAAAAAAAAGAGAAAACATTGACATTCAAAATTATGCTACTGAAACAATTGATAACAAAATGAATTTCAATTGATAGAGACACGTTTTTAATGTGCAGATATTGGACCAAACTGTGTGAAATGTATAGGTAGAATATTTTGAGAAACTGATGACGCTATATTTTTGACGTTATAATGTTGTTAAGTTTGCTCCGAGGTTATCAAAAATGTTGATCTTAAAATAAACTAAGTTGATTTCTATGAAATGGAATAAAACTTCACACATCAACAAAATAGATAAGTTCACACATGATAATGTGCTTACATTAAATTTCTTGAAAGTAGTAAAACGAGGATTGACATTGTCCACGAAGTTTTCGAACAACCCTCGTATATACATCCCATTTTATACAAAAACGCTTTGATATAATTTTGTGATTAGTATTTGTGACTTAAAATAAACCTGATCATGTTTAAAATATATTTTTCTCTCTTTTTTTTTTCTTATGCACATAATTGAAATTAATGCGAATCTCACAGCAGACCACTTTAAACATATTTTGATAATTAGTTTTTGATTTAAACACTCTGAAAGAAAATTGATTCATGTTAAAAAAAAAAATAAATTTGGAATAAAAAA
Source organism: Saccostrea echinata (assembly GCF_033153115.1). Taxonomy (NCBI): domain Eukaryota; kingdom Metazoa; phylum Mollusca; class Bivalvia; order Ostreida; family Ostreidae; genus Saccostrea; species Saccostrea echinata. The sequence goes on along the minus strand of NW_026889752.1, from coordinate 1,680,049 downwards.
AAAAAAAAAAAACACTCTTACTTTTGACATTTTCCCAAAACTCCACTTGAGAAATAAGTGATATGGAATATCAAAACAAAGAACATAATTATCTTCACAAAAGAAACATCCTGTGATCTCTAATTCAATATAGCCCAAGATTCACCTCGAGCAAAAACCAATACAATTTTCGTTTAATATATTTGCTTTTCATTGAGCTTTGAATGGGATTAAGTGTATCACTTAAACTGATTTAATGAAATAAAAACATGTATAACTAATGAAGATCAAAGAGGAAATGTTTGTTGCTGTAGGGAAGTAAAAAAAAAATACGATGTGGGTTTCGAAAATAATAATAAAACATGGGTGTTGAATAAACGCTCTCTCTCTCTCTCTCTCTCTCTCTCTCTCTCTCCATAAGGTCATTCTAAACACACCATTTTTGACATATCATGTCGCTAAATGAAAGAATAAAAAATCTAGTTTTGCCTTATCAACCAGCGATGGAAGGGCTTAGTAAAGAATCATAAGGTATTTCGGGATATCATTAAAAAATATTTCAAATCTGTTTTCTCCAAAGCGTTGACAAAATTAAGCAGAAATGAAAACAAATTCAACAACCCTTTTCATATTCATATGAACCTTATTGAAAACTTATCACTGTAGACCGTCACCTGACCTGTTGCAGACAGGTAGATGTACCCTAAATGATATGAATATCACATCCAAGCCTGTACATAATTTCACCAGTTAGGATTAAGTCATCATTATTTTGAAAAAAAATAACAAGAAACACACCAAGAGTTGTAATGAAATATGTATGGATACGAAGGGTTTAATTTCTCTTGTAAAACATGTACACAATATGTATACAATACATGCATCCATGTATATTACATACATTATACAGTTTCACTTTACAAGAATATACATTATATGGATATACTAAATTATCACTTGATATCCTGCTTTTCTTTTCGAATTACTTAAGATGATTGTACGTCAACATAATTGCATGTACATTTTAATTGAATCCTTTATCAATGCTTGCAATTGAAATTTTACAAATACAGGACTGAATTGATTTAAATCGATTTTACAGCAAAGTTTTGCGTGCCTGCAGATCTTCATGTTCCCTCAAAAATTAGTTGAATGGCAAATAATTGCATATTCAGACTGAGTGCAAATTTAACTGTTGGTATGCAACTTCGTACCATGTTTGTGTGTATTGCGAGTGTAAAGGTGGGAGGGGGGGGGGGAGCAGAGCTTCTGGGCACTGCCAATACATCTTCCAATACATATCATATATACACATATTTAAGACATACTCTTTTCCCTAAGAAAAATGCGACGCTTTAAGTCATTTATCGACTCCTTCATCTACCGAACTTATTACAGACTGGTTAAAATAGAAGAGAAAACGAAATTATGCTATTAAACAATCATTCCTAAATTATTTCTAAAAGGCCCATATCCCTAACATTTACGAGAGTCTTTGGGCACAGGACAACCCAAAAAAAATCCTTAAAACGTTCATATCTCTGATCCTGAAGTGATGTACTCACCAACAATTTATCAAATTTAATTTTGTAAAAGTGCATAATTTATCAAAGTGAGTTGTGACAGTGCTCTTTGTCATGATCGGGAAAAGGAAAAAAATCGTAGACAATTCAAGGTTTAAATAACGGCCTACCAATTAGTATGAAAAACCTCCGCCAACATTCGAAATAATTATAGATTGTATTTGCTGAAAAATTCATTATATAGTGCACAGTGCTGATGACCTGAAACAAGACTTTTAAGTTTCGTCAACTTGTTTCTTAATACCTTGCGTCGTTTTAGAAATTGTTCGTACATGGCGCATACTCTTGCGTATCGAATCAAAGGGGAAATATAAACCTCATATGTGGGAGATAAGGGTATATCTATACTTATAAATTAATAAATTTTGCAAATAAACTCCGAAACGGGTGCACCAGAGTTCTTACTTACTCCTCTAACAATACACGAGATACAAGCTGATGTCCGTAAACTATATTTAGATTTCACTCGCATAGTAAGTATCGCACAATAAATTAAAAGTCTAATTTCATTTTCTATAAACAGCCATGAAATAGCTAAAACGTGAGTACGGTGGCGTTTCCGGTTGGCGGATCTAAGTTACTGGCAATTTTTAATGAAACTGACAACAAGCAATCGTTTATTTATTACATAAAACGTCATCACTAAATTATTCAATCAAAACTCGATTTAAATGATATAAAAGAAATAAGTTGTGATAACCGATTAAAAAGGGAAATGTGCAAAATATTTTCGTCATTCACTAATCTTTATATTGACGGAAGCTTCTAGAACATCATATAGCATCGAGCCCGATGTTAAGGAAAAACGAGGCGATTATAGCTACATGACCATGAAAAAAGCGTTTGTGTAAATGGTCACAATTGGAATAATGGTTAATCAGTGATAACACTATAAGTTGTGAATATAATTATATATCGAAAGACTATTACATATATGTAGTAGGTTTTCCTAATAAATTTATAGGTAAAATTTGTATATATTCCTTACTGAGAGCATTGTGGAAACGAACCCAAAGTACTATTTGTACTTCGTAAAAAACTTGCTTACATGAAAAGAGAAAATTAATGAATAAGGTATTGTTCAAATACAATTAAAGATGTAAAATTTTGTGCTTTAAACAATGCACAGTTAATTTCTGAATACAATCTTTTATAGCTGCAATAATGTAGCCCTCTCCTTTTTTGAGGGGGGGGGGGGGGCAGAGAGAGAGGCTAGAAAATATCAGACCAAAAAAAAAAAAAAAAAAAAAAAAAACCCACCGGAGAGGGCTACATTATTGCAGCGTAGTCTTTTGCATCAAACTCTCAGCCTATTCATAGGGCGTTAATAGCTAATTTTTACACAGGTACTTGGTTCTTGGTTTATAAATATGTATATACCTTATTGATCGGTAAAAATGTAAAGTACATTTTTACATATCAATACCCTACCTCCACCCCCCCCCCCAATCCATTTATTAGTAAAATGTGCATATTCGTTGCTTTTATCCTTGACGGAAATGAAATAAGAGCATCTGAAGTACAATATCCATAACGTAGTATAACAGGTTTCACAATAAACGTCAATTAATGAAATTGCTATTTTTCAAGTTTAAAAAAAAATAATAAAAATAAAACAAACACAACACAAAAAACGGAGGGGGGGGGTTGTTGGGGTTAGGGGGGTTGGGGGTTGGATAGGTAAATCTACTTCATGCGGGATTTTAAACAAAGTATTTGTTCCCGCTATAAGCCTGTAGGCTGTCAATATAGAACTACAATATATTTTCTGTCGGTAGTGGTATAAATTCAATTCCCCGCGCTCGCGCGGGATTTCATCTAGTTGTTAAATAAGTAAGGGAAGCTGACGATGAAGAAGTTGAAGTTTTAATGTTAGGTTAGCACTCACGTCTTTTTCTAGTAAAATATTCATATATGAAACAGATCGTTTAAACTCTGTAGCATCTTTTATGTCAAGTTTAATGGGATACATGGAGTTGACATATGAATGGAATTAGCTATTGCTACTTGATACATTTAAGACGTCGTTGATATATCTAAACCCTAAGAAAGCGTTTTCTTCTTCTCATGTATAAGTTTTTGATTAAATTCTGTTTTATATAAATACAAAAATAGGTCTATGATAGCTGGCGCAATTGGTACCCATGGGAATTACGAAAAATTGTTGGAAGAATTGATCTCCAAAAAGTTGAATAAATACTATCAATCAGAAACTCAAGCGTCTTTTCTATATCTACCTTAGAGTAAGTGTGTGTACAATCAGCAAGTTTTTTAACAAAATAATTTTGCAAATGACCAATGACAAGGTAAGTAAATTACCCAGTACCATTTGTATTGAAAAACAGGTGTCTATAGTATCAAAAAGCCTAAACTTCAATGAATTTGGAATGGTTGTACATGTATAAAGTGTTTAAAATTCGTACGTTTCAATGTTATAAATTTTGGTAACATTTTGCTGTATTAAATTTTGTAAAAGCTCCTTGGAGTTTTAAGTATCCACATCTAATTTACACCACTTTTCAAATATATTATGGAACAGCACTCCGTCACTTATGTCAATACTTTAGAGAGGAGTAAAGGAAGAGTTTTTGGAGAACATTTACTTGAACCCTCTCTGTATCTTTGTTTGTAAGGATCTTTATGAGGTCTAGGAATCCAGTGTAGGTATGGTGATTCAAATTCATTTTGATTATCGGGAATATTAAGAATATTTAAAATTGACATATGATTTTGAAGAATATCCTCCTCAGAAAAGGAACTATGGGTATAAGTTTGATTACCACTTGCAGATTGTATTCTTCTTATGCATTTTATTTGCTCATTTGCATAGAAATGCCTATATCTAGCCTTAACTCACTTGCGTTAGGAAGGCCAGAACCGACGTTTATGCGAATTAACAAGCCAGAAAACTGATTTATTACATCAATGCGCGCGCACACACACACACATACCCCCCCCCCCCCCCACACACACAAATCAAATAGACAGTTATGCTTTAAATATGATTTGTTCCCTTTGTATACCTATGTTAGGCACCCTTCAATTAAAACTAGAAAGGTTAGATAAGGCCACGTGTTTATATTCCTAAATGGATTTAATCTTATTAAAATTTAATCAGTGAAGAACTTCATTTTTTTTTTTCAGGAATCTAATATTTATAGCAAAAAAAGATGAAAATTGACTTGATGAAAAAACAAGAAAGTTTAATCAAACTTGCGTGATCGACACAACTATAACAATCATGACACTGAATTATAGTAAACAAAGCTATCTTGATTAACATTTCACGTTAAGATTAAATAGAAATCAGATGGCAGAGGCCATAAAAATATCCTTTTTACATCATCTTCACTCTGGCATTACATTTTGAATCTCATAAAATGAATGCATGAGATTTTCTGATTATCGAATTGATTTGAATGGCATAAAATAGGAAAGTATGAAACAACATGCACTTTTTATCGTTCGTTTCTAATTATCTCAGAGATTGCAAATGGATACAGAACATATTTGTTATGAAGTTAATTGACGATTAAGGGCACAGCTGATATTGAATACAAAAAACATTCACAACACAAATCACAATTGTCAAATGTGGGCTGCATACAGCTAGGATGGCCCAAAAAGTATGAACAACATATTATGTCAAATAAGTGACCTTGATCCTGGGAGTGGCAAGACTCAAGGTTAAAGTTCAACAAATGCATAGGTGACCTTGATCCTGGGAGTGGCAAGACTCAAGGTTAAAGTTCAACAAATGCATAGGTGACCTTGATCCTGGGAGGTGCAGGACTCAAGGTCAAAGTTCAACACATCAAAGCAGTATGACCTTGCCACTGGTAGATGCAGAGGTCAAGGTCAGTTTCAAATGTCATGTTTCACAAATTATATTGTAAAAGCCGCTTGTTACACCAAAAGACTCCAACTGTAAGTGGCTTGCTCAGAGCACTTACGTTTTGGGTCTCCGCCACAAAATTGGCAATGGGTAGGGGGCTTAGAGCGGCAACCTTACTGCCGTGCCCTTTTAAAGGCAAATGAAAGTTATTTAGGGTGTGGATAGTTGGAGATCTTTTTATTAACAATTTCCTCAATCCCGCCTTGAATGGTATTTAAAAATATTTGATTCCCCAGGTCAGATAAATGTACTTTGTACATCGCTTCGAAAAGATCGTGTCTGGTCAGAGATGTCTGGGTATTTGATTATTGAACCCCCAAATCCATGCACCTTACTTGTGATGAAATAATTGATGCGTTTTCTTGCTTTTTCTGTTGTGGCTGAATTGTCAGATTAGCGCCAAGTGCAAATAAGCAAAATGAGGGACCAAATCAAGTGCATGTGTGGGATTTCCAGTCTCAAATACTGAAGTAAATGTGTTACAGCGAGCCGTATTTTTCTTATAGAAGTTTTTCCTAAATCATTCTCTCCAAAATGAATAAAAATAGCATTTGAGAAAGGACCTACTTGCTTTATAGTCTTTAATTTCTGAATGATGATGAGCAAACACATTCCACCATAGCCTTGCCACCACAAATTAATGTTTAACTTCTCCAGATTGACATTTGACCCACCAGGCCGAAGGAATGACTCTACAAATGCTCTTTTAATAATTGACGATCCAAACATTCAAAAAATCAGCGGATCTGAAATAACATTTGTAAATTAGAATTAAGGAATACGAATGTATGTTTTGTAACAATTTGACTTCCATCTTCCTGAAGTTTGAATGACTTCGGATGGAAAACCTCTGATTGCAAGCTCAGTGCTTGCCCAAATTTTAAATGAATGCGACTTGTAATTTGCTGTATCTAGATTAAGGGCAGATATTGCCTTTGTCAAGACTGAGGAAAACTGGTATCTAGTAACTCCAAAATGGCAGAATAGTGGGCCTGTGTATTTGGGACGCATTGACAAGAATTTCGTAATTATTGCGTATGGGCATGTAAGATCACTAGTGCTTTGGATATGCAGTGTTGTTGCCTTGCCAGTTTGGACAGTTTTAGAAAATTTTACTTCAAGATGCAGAGTTGAATTAGTATGATCAATTTGGAGGTCTTACTTCACTAATACCCTGTATTTTTGTTTATGTGTGGTCACAACTTCACTAACCCGTAAAAACCCACAAAAAAGCAATAGAAACGACAGATGAGTCCAAAAGGGTCTCATATTTATCAATACATACATTTGGTAAAATAATTATTATGTCTTGCAAAAGTTGTTTTGTAATTAGTAACCTACTGTCTTTATTGTAATTAATACGTTTTAGCCCTTGCAATAACTTAGATACAATAAACTGGTCGGTTGGGTCCGGATAACTTTGAAGTTTTGTGATGTGAGACAAACCTGCTAAAAAAGGACGTACATTTGCATATGTTAACCCCTTTCCAGACAGATAAGCTACAAGCTGAACCACAAACCCTAGAAATGGCGGTCAAGAAGGATTGTGACCATACTGACTGCAAAAATTTTAATACGCATTGATACCAGATTGGTATGACCTATGTGTGTTTTCAGGGATTGCTGCATGAAGAAGTCTATCTATTTCAGACTGTAGATTAGGTGCTGAAATCTGTCTGGAACTGGCAAAGGTGTAGTCTGTGCATGACGTGCTGCCTGTCTGGATACTCAGCAATTGTATTGTGTTTTGTATGAACGCGGACTGCCCTAAAGGAAATATTATTTAACATACAATTGATTAGGAAAGGACGAAGCCGAAACATAACTCGTGGTGATCTGGATGTTTGCTTCTTGAGAGTAGTGACCAGTGTTTAATTATCATTGTGAAAAAAGTGCCTTTTTGTTTGCCAGCTTATTGCCCTATAGACTAACGGCCAAAACAACTGGAATGAACTCTAGAGTTGTCATGTCTAAAAGAATGTTTGCCTTATCTCAACCTGCAGACCAAGAAAAATAACACCATTCCCCTTGAAAATATGCCCCGCAGCCCAGATCCTGGGCACCTGCACTACTAGTAAACAGCTCTAGGACTAAGTTAAAGGTCCACTCAGTCTCACTAAAATACACTTTGCCATTAAAATCTTGCAAAAAATTGAGCCATAACCGCATGTTTTCTTTTATTTCATGCTTTAGTCTAATAAAATGATGAGACTGATACACTCCAAGGGTGGCATCATGCATTCGCCTAACAAAGGCACAATGGCCTTCGTAAAGAAATTTAACTTTCCTAACAGTGATTGCAATTCCCTCAGCGTCATTGCCTTTTTATCTAAATAGCCCTGCAGTACTGATGCCAACTCAACACATTTTTCCCTTGGGACTCTAACCGTCATAGAAAGTAGAAACTGTATCAATTTCTAGCCCTAGAAATATAAGATTATGTGTAGACACCAATAAACTTATCCTCTGCCAGTGGAACCCTCAACTCTTCAGTAATCTGTTTGAATGTGTTTTGAACAAGAGATAAAATCCTCACCAGCAAAAATAAAGTCATCTAAACAATGGTCAATGGTAGAAATATTCGTCTTCTGTTCAAAAATCCATTGCAAAAATGTAGCAAACTCTTTAAAAATTTTACACGAAACCGAACAACCCATGGAAAGACATTTGTATATGTAATACTTTCCATCGATTTTAATCCCCAGCAGGTCGAAATCCCCTGGATTAATATGTATCCATAAAAAGGCTGATTTAATGTCAAGTTTGCCTATATATGCCCCCTTGCTTATTTTAGCTAACATTTGGACGACTGAATCAAGTGAAGAGTAATGAACTGTAGATTATGAAGGGTAAATGAACAGATTGGCGCTATTGTCAGGTGGGAATGACAACATGGTAATGAGGCGCCACCCTGTATTATCGCCTTTAGGAACAACCCCTATTGGTTATACCCTAAATAAGAGGTTGTCAAATTCTTATAAAGCCCTCCAATTCTCTCCATTTTATTTCAGTGTTTATTTTTTCCATCATTTGTCGAGGATACTGGTATGCAGAAATTAAATAACGGTTTCTAAGTGGGTTCTTGGACCAGAGTAATGCAAAGAAATCCCATTGAAAATCCTGCTAGTAATTTATCTGCTACGGGCCTGTGTGGATAATTTACCACTTAATTTTTCAAGACCAAATTATTGATTGGGATTTTCCCTAGCTCCCATATATTTCTGGCTGAATTCACCACAAATTCTTTGGGACTGGTTTTGCTGTTGTCTCCATTGTTGCTGTTGAAATTGGAACCCTGAATGTTGATTCTTTGGTGAGTATGAGTTGATTGCACGGTTTGTTTGGACACGAAGGGTTAATTGAGAAAGTATTTGTGCATATGGCGTGTATAATGATAGTTTGTTCTGATTTGCAGTTGGCAAGGGGTAAAGACCAGTAGAGCGAGTGCAAGTGTGGGAATATTGACATTGAACCTTTGTGCAATTTCCCTTAAAGTTATAGTCAAAACACGTTTACCCTAATGTGTTTGTGTGTTTTGAAATGGGTTGTAAACCTTAGGGGACATATAGAGTAGCGACAACTCTGAATCAACTTCCCCCCAGGAGCTGGCTGGTTTGATTGCTTTGCGAAGTCTATATTGGGTATCATACTCGAACCAACCTGTAGCCCCCCTCCCCCCCCCCCCTTGCTGCCTCTAATCTTACCGTATGTATATATTTCAATAGTTCAACAGACTTTGAGGGATGTGCCGCTAGATAAATTGGTGCAAATATATGCATCGTATCCGTCCATTTTTCAATAGTGTCAATTTTTTTTGGTAGCCTCTTTTGTGATGATCTCCCCAGCACTATTAAGGACAAGTTTTTTGTGGCATGCAATATTCCCTTGACCCCCTGATGGTGACAGGAGTGAGTGGAGTTCAATGAATTTCCCTTGTAAAATATTTTGTTAAGTTGAATCATTTACATGCGTGCCCAAATTATGAATAGACTGATGAATTGAAGAAGAAAATAAAAGTGAACCAATATGGCTTGAACACCTAATGCCATCTAATGTCATCGATAATTGTTGTGTACGAGAATGTGAAAAATTTACACGTTGGATGACAATTACAGCTAAGTTTCTTTTAATTCGGGTATTATTTCTTGAAAATAATTGTAGATTTTGAATTCAATTTGACATTAATAAATTGCACCATCCTTACTGTTGCAGTGATTGAAGAGAAAAGGGAGATTAACTTGAGTAAGCATGACTTATACAGAACCCTAAAACGTGCTACTACACCACTTGTACGGTTCGGTTCGTTTCGTTTTGTGTACGGTACGGTACGCTTCTTGCACGGAATGGTACGCTTTGTGAACGGTACGGTTCGCTTTGTGCACGGTACGGTACGCTTCTTGTACGGAAATGTTCGTTTTGTGAACGGTACGGTTCGCTTTGTGCACGGTACGGTACGCTTCTTGCACGGAACGGTTCGTTTTGTGAACGGTACGCTTTGGTCAACGGTATGTAAATTAAGTAGGTGGAGCCAGTACGCTTTAATTTATGATTGGACACTTTATAAAGTCTTCATTTCTTTATCATAATCTCTTTATTTTATATAAATGGAAGGACGGTGTCGCAAGCATTTTTTTAGTAAGTTGTTTTTAAGTTAAAGCTGTTATAACTATTTCCTTTTTATAGTGTATTTTCGTAATTACATGTAATTACTAGTCTTAATAACTGTATCTTTTTTATTTACTTTCTGTGTGAACTATTTTCAATTTTTAAAATAAAATAATATAAGTTGTCTAATTATCATTTTATTTTGTACATCATCGCCTTATGGTTCAATAACTTGGAAATAAATCGAACATATTAACAAACACTGTATATCAAGGATGAAAAAAATATTTTGGTTGCGTCGCCATAAAAAGGCCTTTCTGTATTTTTTTTAATGAATAAGCGTACATATTTTTTTTTCCTTTAAATTTTCCTAATTGAATACATGTACATTTATTATTTTGAATATTCACTTATCACACTTTTAAACAAATGAGATTGATTTTATAAATCCTTCAACTGTTAAGACAGCTACAATTCCATCCACAATGTATAAATGTATATAATATACATTGACTGCGAAGACAGATTTCCGAAATGAATAATATGTCAAAATGTTAGAAATAAACACTACTGGACGAAAAAAGTGCTGAGAATCCCAAATTTTACTGATAATGTTTGATAATTATACTGATACGGTGCTGTTCTTGCTGATAAATACTGATATTTACTGTTATTATTAATGTCGCTGCTGATAATTTTAGTTGTTTCTGATAAATACTGATAATTACTGTCGTCTTTACTGTGGAGTCTGATAAACACTGATGAATACTGTTGATGTGCTGTCGATGCTGAGATTTACTGATTATTACTGTGGTCTTTGTTTTTAAGCTGGGAGGGCTAAAGAAGAACTGAGGGCTGTAAAAACCTTCAATTATTTCTTTCTTTTAATTATAAATTATCATTACGACATTTTCATATTTCTTTAAATGTTCTGCTAGTGACAAAAATTACGCTGTTCTCATTTACTACAATATTGATAAATACTGTTGATGTGCTGTCGATGCTTAGATTTACTGATAATTACTGTGGTCATTGTTTTTAATCTGGGAAGGGACTAAAATAGTCTAAGAAATGATTATTTGTTTTAAAGAAAGTATTTTATCAACAAATTCATTACAGTATTCTAACAAAAAAAAAATTATTCTAGAAAAAAAGTCACAATTTATTTGTTTTCATATTTCATGTATTAATTTTATTATAATCATTTTTACATCATAATGTTAAAATTAGATCATAAATGTTTGTGTTTTTCTTTACCTTTATATTTCTCCTTTCACAAAGTTTTCAATATCTGCGGAAAATAATATTTGTGTTGTTATTGCAGTGGTTTTTCTCCCAAAGTACTTTTTAAAACAAGTTTTTATTTCAAAGGTTAAAAAAAATCCCATCTCATATTTTTTCCACGTGTATTTGTTTTGTCATCAAAAGCTTTTAGAGGGCATCTTTAATATAGTCAATGGCTATTATTGTCAATGTATTTTTTCGTGTGGAGAACTGAACATGTATTAGCTCTATAAGTTGAGACCCCCCCCTCCCTCTATTTACATATAACTCTCATTTTTTAAAGAAGACACTTTAGCCAGTATTAAATATATTTCACGAAAAAATCTATTATGATTTTTTGTTGTGTACACTATGTCTTTTTATTGAAGAATGTGACAGGTTTAAATAATAAGAATAAATCATCTTTAATTTGTAGAATAATCTCTTTTATATACATATAGCCAGTGCGCTCTAGTTCTCTGATTATGTCCTCGATGCGAATTTGATATCATTGTGTGGTATCGAGGCTTTCTATCTTTGTTTTTTTTTAATTGTTAAGCCATCAGTACACTATAAATCTTATGCAGTGTGATTTTCAATCAATGAAATACACGTCCTTCTTTAATTCTGTTTTAATAGTACATACATCTGCGTTAGGTCTATGGACATACGCCAGTATCAATGATATCAATAAATAACTGCTTATACATGTTATACACGGTCAGTCAGTTAATAAAAAAAAAAACAAAATAAAACAAAACTTGAAGTTACTGTCGTCCATTAATGTCGACTAGCTAGAATTGCTGTTCTGGAACACACATGTCAACCACGTGTAAAAGTTCTACTTTCGTTTTGAGAATCGGGTCAATTATTAGTACCTTCTGTGTATCGTGCGACATGAATTTTGTAAAATTAGAAATAGTTTTGTACAGAGATTATAGTGTTTTTCTTTATTATTCCATTTTCTCCTTGTCGGAGACCTTTGTATAAACGAACAGTACCGGCTGGGCGCTTACCGATTTGATTATGCTTTATTGTAACACAAAAGGGGGGATGGGGGGGGGGTGAAATACTGTTAACTTAAAACTGATACGCGCAAGGTTGATTCTGTAGTTTTATGTTTAATAAGTCAAACATGTTATAATTACTTATTACATATTTTTTTATATACATGAATAAAATTATTTTAGAGAATCAATGAACGATACCAATTTCAGAACTATAACATTTATTCATGAGTCCTACAATTAAACAACGTCATGTTACTGTCATTCAAAATTCATAAAAGATTTTGAGCGATGTAGAGTTTAATTCCCTGTTTCTGAATTGTGAACAGTTAATGCTAAAATAATTTCAATAATTGCTTTCACTAAACCATCTATTTTTTTCTTTTAAATTTATATGAACATTGTGCATAATGTTTTAATTATAAGATGAAGTCAAATGTTCCGTATCAATTTCTCGTCTCCGTTTCACGGGCCCCAAACCATCGTTAACCGAGATTCAGAAATGAAAATACATGTAGCCCCCTCCCTGGAATTTTCTTTTAAATTTATCTCAAGCATGTCAAGAAATGTGCATAAAACTAACAAATAAAATTAAATACTGAGCAAAGATAGATTTATGTGAATTAAAATAATTATTGAATATTAAGTCTGTACAATGTATATGTATATAACTTCTTTTCTTTTTTTTTTAACTTAGTACTGCAATGTCCTATTTTGCTAAATAGTTTTTTTTTTTTTTTTTTTTTTTTTTTTTTTTTTTTTTTTTTTTTTTTTTTCAATATTCAATTTTATTCGTCAACAAATTGAATATTACAGGATAATGTTTTTTTTCCTGCTCAAAGAAGAAAGTACATGTACGGTGTAGGTAGTTTGTTTATTATGTACACCGGTGGCAGCAGACGAGGAACAATATGTAATTAGTGTCCATTGTTACGCTGACCACTACAATTTACATGGAATATACAAGTTGTACCCCGTTCTACCCCGGGCCGGAAGACCAATACAACCAAATCAGAGACTGATCTTCGATTTTTGATCAATGAAGATCAATTTATTCCATGCAATTTTTGACCACACAAGATTAAAATCGATCAATTTGATCATATACATGTGCTTTACTAAGTAAACATATTATATTGGGTCTCATTTCTTATTTCACGTAAAATTAAATTAATGAGATTTTAAAACTTATTGAATAAAAATGTTTCGTGTCATGAAATTTTAAGAGACCAACATCAAAATAACATAAACACATGTGTACCTTCGCTCTGACCATGCACTAATTTTTAATCAGCCCCCAATCTGCCGGTTGCACAAGTATGTATCGTGTACATGTAGATGTAGAAGAGATATTCGGGAAGAATCTAAAATGCCTATATTACGTTCAAATAAATAAATGAATGAATGAATAAATAAATAAATAAATAAATAATCTGTGCCTCCAGATTGAACATATTCACCTCTGTTTTCATCTCTTTATTAAATTTAAAAATGCATAAAATTCTAATTTTCGAGCAAATTTTCAAATATCTTGACAGAGACCAGAAAACCGAACATTTAAAAATGAAAAAAATAAATGTCTTTGAGAAAGAAAAAAAACAAAAAATAGCTATATGAAAGGTCATCTTTAAAAAGAAAATGTCGTCCTCTTGACCAGTTGACGGAGTGAAACCGTGAGAATCAAACTTTTCTAACCTGCAGGAAATATTTTTTATCCCGATTTTTTTTCCATCCATTAAGAACCATTTCTTATTATTAAAAAAAAAAACATCACCGACCTCCCTGCCCAAATATCTTGGAGTCGGGAGAAGGCGGCGATGAATCTTTTTAAAAGATAGACTTATTTTCTTTTTATGTACAGTACATTAATAAAATTTCATTTATCTTGCTTACAGATAAATTATACATGACTGTACTATTTTCATAGATTGGTAGAAAACATTTGCTTAATATACGCGGAAGGTTTCATTTATATATTGTCAATATTTTCACAACCGTATTGTAGTAAATGAGAACAGCGTAATTTTTGTCACTAGCAGAACATTTAAAGAAATATGAAAATGTCGTAATGATAATTTATAATTAAACGAAAGAAATAATTGAAGGTTTTTACAGCCCTCAGTTCTTCTTTAGCCCTTCCCAGCTTAAGAACAAAGACCACAGTAATTATCAGTAAATCTCAGCATCGACAACACATCAACAGTATTCATCAGTGTTTATCAGACTCCACAGTAAAGACGACAGTAATTATCAGTATTTATCAAGAACAACTAAAATTATCAGCAACGACAGTAATAATAACAGTAAATATCAGTATTTATCAGCAAGAACAGCACCGTATCAGTAATTATCAAACATTATCAGTAAAATTTGGGATTCTCAGCATATTTTTCGTCCAGTAGTGTAATAGTCCGTTTTCAATTACCTGGAAAACAAATAATATGCAGCCATGCATATCCTCAAAAACTGAGAAAATGAATTATTTGCCCATGCCGGGTGCTACCCACCCCCATCCCCCTCTTTGTTTCTTTGTCAAACTCAAACTTACTTTATTGAAGATCTAGAAGAAAAGCTGACTGCACATGAAGTTCTGTTTCTCTGCTGATTAAAACTGGTTCATTGTTGTTGACTTACTGTTTAAGACAGCAAACTGTTGATACACTTGTGAATATAGGCATATCTGGATCAACGGGATTAGATACGGTTCAGTATACACAGCTCAAGTTTCTACCTGTGCACGTGTGATGACAATACTTAATCGAAATTTTCAAATGTTTTAGAGTACATAAAGGAGGTATAGAAAGACGTCAGTCTAAATAACGAGACTATGGCAAGAAATGTACAGTGTTTCTTAAAAAAAAAACTTGGATGAAAACGCATGCACGGACTAAGCTTCTTTTAAAAAAAAAAAAAAACAAAACAAAACAAAAAAGATCAAACTGGGCTTTATGTGTAAATTCCAGGTAACATATTTTACCTGCAGGTTTCAGTGAATAAAGCAAATGAAATAGGAAAATACTTTAAATAAAAATTAATTCTTACATATATCCAGATTTTTTTTTTTTTTTTTTTTTTTTTGTTGTTGTTGTTGTTGTTGTTGTTGTTTTATTACGTGCATTAAACTGAAAATTCCATGAGAAAATGTGGCGATCGAACATTTCGACAGTAAGTTATATTGACAATAACATCTTGAGTTGGTCAGAAGAGTGTAAACCAATACAAATTATTTGTATATACATCGCTTTTATTTTTTTTTTCGAGTGATTGAGAGGCGTTTACATTTTAACATGTCCGCTTTCAATTGATAATTAAGTTCGTAATTTTTTTTGAAATGTTGTTGTTGCTATATCTGTAATCGTTTCTCCCTAAAACTATTACTTACATGAATAAAAATGATTTTAAGGGCTTTGTGTCGGAAAATAGAACAGAATTCTAATACATTTTTCAATTTGTCTTGGTTTCCGAGAAAGTCCATAGAGATAAGAATAGGGTAGATATAAGCTATAGAAATAAACAAAGTATTTAATTCACTTTTATTTATTATAAATTGTACACGAAAATATTACGATGCTGCATTTAATATGAAAAAAAAAATGTTAGTCAAGCACAGCCCGATCATGCATAGCGAATAAGGAAATCGCCTCACACTCTGTCGAGTTGTTTTGAAGTCGTAACTAGTTTTGAGTAGTTTCCTTATATTAACAGATGTAAGTCCAGATGCATGGTATTTAATAATAATATTTTGAATCTCTAGGGTTATTTTCCATCCTTCTTTAACGGGCTCTGCGTCGAAAGAAATAAAAGAAAATTACTTACTGCATTTGGTCATTGCAAGATTCGGAATGCTTTCGGGGCGTGGCGTGCATAATTATTTCAAAAATTATTCATGAACGGTACGGTTCGCTTTGTGTACGGTACGGTACGCTTCCTGCACGGAACGGTTCGTTTTGTGCACGGTACGGTTCGCTTTGTGCATGGTACGGTAAGCTTCTTGCACGGTACGGTACACTTCCTGCACGGAATGGTACGGTTCGTTTCTGAGGTGTAGTAGCATCTTTTAGGGTCTGTACATATATCTAAGGGGAAAAACTGGCTACTACCTATGAAAGACAACTGTATTTGCACTCCTTCGATAACAGCATCCCATTCCTGCATTCATAGGAAAAAGATGTAAAATTATATATTTGAATCATGCATAAAAAAAAAATCATGCAATACATGTTGACTCACTGCAATTATCCAATGTTTTGTTTGCTACTCTTTTTTCTTCTTCTGGTTTGGCTTAGTTTAATGGGTAAATTACTGCTCTGAGCTTTGAAATTTAATTTCATAAATGCAGCTTGCTTCACCTCCGATGCATGTAAAAGCATTGCATCTTATTTGTATTCTTTCTTTCATAGGGTGTCTTGCTAGATCTCTGTCGTTACATGTTGATAACTTTCATCCACATCCATGTAGAAAATATTCATTCTTTTATCTCCCATAAAGGGAGCAAGCTTATCATGTCCTTGACACTCTGTCAGCCAATAAGTCACAAATAAATTTAAAAAAAAATAACACTGACAAATTTTAAAATACCATTAACTTAATAATTTCTTCTACAAACACAACATTTGTTCATAACCAGAGTTCACACGTACCTAAAAATATATCCTGCATCGAGAGAAGGAAATAGGATGTGCCAGAGAAAACAAATGCTGAATTACTGATATACACCTGCATTCTAAATTATCACTTGATAATTGGTAAGTGATATTGATGACTGTTTTGCAGACAAAATGTCTCCTTTCATGAATTATTATATGTTCAGAGCATTGAAACCTTTAAACTTAAATTTGATGTAAAATTAAGATGCAATATACAAAAATGATGCATTCCTTTCTTCAGGAGGAATTCTTGTCTGGTTTCTGACTAGATGAAATATTCAAAGTATATTTGGTTATATGTATTTATAATAAAATGTAAGAGATTTAAAAGATCATATTTTTTTCTTTCTTCATCATAATTGTACAACTTTAAATAGAAATGGTAAACTGAGTTTGAAATCAAGCAGGGACTATATTTTGGCGGAACGGCGGCGTATGAAAATATTTCCTTTTCTGCTTCTCAATATTACTGTAAAACAATGAATTTAGTTAAAATTTTTAAATAATCAAAGACTAAAAGAGAATTTTACATGTAAGTAAAATTAAAAATAATGGACTGAAGTTTTCAAATATATATGAAATTAATATGATTTTTCAAACACACTATAATTTTGTTAACTTTTAAAATTTTCCGATTTAATTACAGATTTGAGCCAAAAATCCGTAAAAAGTGTTTTTTTCTCTCTTAGAAAACGGTCAAACCTATTTTAGTTTTTGTTTGTTTGTTTGTTTGTATGTTGTTTAACGTCCCTCTCGAGAATTTTTCAATCATATGGAGACGCCACCACTTGGCGGTGGAGAGCTGCAAATTTTGTCCTATACTCGGCACTTACGGCCATTGAGCAGTGAGGGATCTTTTTCGTGCCAGCACCTACTGCGACACGGGACCTCGGTTAATACGGTCTCATCCGAAAGACCGGTCTCCACGTCCCACAGTGGGATTCGAACCCACGACGTAAGGATCAACTCCTTACTCCGCGACTCTAGAGCAGACGCTCTCACCACTGCGCCACGCAGGCGACTTTTTGTTTTTGTAACAATTTATATGTTTATATGACTACTTTACCACGTGTGAAAATAAGAAAAATCTAAATAAACGAAGCATATCAAAATTACTAACATATCCTAAAAATCTAAGAAAAATAGAGAAAATTTGGATTAGCCAATATCTTTTTCAGTTAAATTATTTCTGTCAATTTGATAATATCATCTTATAGACCTTATATGGTTATATCTTTTTATACAAGAAGAAAAACATTTAATCTTTTGCAATAGAAACATGCATTGCATGATTGGCAACAGTATTTCTTATTCCTAAGGTCAAGAAAAAAGATAATGAACTTGACCTGACCTTGCTTTTAAAATAAAACGGTCAAATTTAAAAGTCTTATTGATACCATTACTTAATAATAATGTCTTCTTGAATCTATGAAAATTTCATTAATTTTTGAATATAAGAAATATGAGAAGAATCCCTTCTTAATTCATGCACTGACACAAACCAGAAATGTTTGAATCCTAAAAGCGCTGTTACTTTTTATTGCAAATATGTGCTGGTTAAGGATGCTTAAAATAGAAATAGTGAATAGGCATGATCGAACTCGTAAAAGTCACCATTTCATACATATTTCTGGCAAAGCGTTGTAACATTTTTTTAAGCGTAATTTGCATTGCTTCAGCATAACTGACCACCACATTGACAATTATTTTTTATGATCTCATTTCATCTCATTTTTATCTTTAACTGCGTATGACACCTAGCCCACCGAGTATCATACAATTCAATTTTCCTTAACACCCTTACCTTAGAGGATATTTAACAGTGTCAGGATCTGCATATAAGTGAATCAAAGATTAAACCTTCAGAAGGATATAGAGCTAAAATCATGCGTTTTTTATGTTTATATTTTCCAAAAACGTCTGGTGTTGACTCGTTGTAATCACATGTTTATGTTGATTTTTTTTTTAATTTATTTATCTATTTATTTATTTTTTTTTTTTTTTGGACACCAGAAAAATTAGACAGCTTAATAAGGAATGTAACACGGTTTATGTCACTCCTTTTAAAGAATTATATGTTGAACGTCAAGAAAATAAAAAAAAAAAAGTATTGATTTTTTTTATTCATACATATAACATTTATACATACATGCATCAACGCCAATGAACTAAAAAGAATCTGTTTGATAAAATTTCAGGTAACAATATATATGTGTGTCTTTTGCACATAATATGCTTTTCAGTTCATGACACAAATTCAAAGAGTCAATTCCTGAATATTAGAAATAAATTATCTATAATGAAGTCTACAATATTCATTATCTGAACTTCCCAACATTTCATTTCTAATGTTTTCAAAAGTTGAATACGTTTGAGTCTTTACATCATCTGTCTCTGTTGTTTTCAGTACCTCTATATTTGTTCTAACAGTCCCTGTATTCTTTTTATCCGTACGTCTTTGTATGTGTAGAGAAATTGCGCTGTCCATATTCTGCTGATCGTTTCCAGCCAAGGCAAGAGGTATGCCTGCCTGTACTAAACCACTTTGGGGCATGCATTCTGAAATCCCACTGCCCATTGTATTTCGATCATTCCCTTTAAGAGCAGCAGGATTATTTGTCTTTGCCAAGGTATCCTTAGTATAGTGGATAATAATGATTCTTGTTAGAATAAACAATAAAAAGAATACGATTCCTGTTGTTGTTAATATTACCATTTTCATGAATGTTGAGAGGGAAGTACCAATTATAGGCTTGAGTGACAAATCCCATTCAGTGAAATATGTTGAATTTTCTGTAATAACTAAATGTATATAACTTTGCATGTTATGTCATACTTAAACGATTTTCTTAATAATTACATTACTAAATTGTTCAATAATTCCAGCAAGAAAAACATAGCATAATTGAATACGACTGGACCTAAAATTCAAATGAAGCATTTAATTGATGCTATTGTTGAAAACATTAGTACAAGTTCAACTTGTATGCCACAGAAACATAAATAACATAATTAAAACCATTAAATATATTGCAGTTCTATATGAAATTTCCAAGGGGTTTACCTAAGGTATTGACACAGCCACTACGATAGTCACAATAATCTGCCTTACAAAAGCATTCGTCTTGACAAAATTTTCCAAATCCCGGGTAACGACACCTTTGAGAGCAATTCTCGCCTACATATCCAGGAAGACATCCTAAAATACAGTGATAAAGTAACCTGATTACACAGAAAAGAGTTTTTCGAGGGGGAATTAGTATCCTGGCTGAAAGTCTTTAGTTTTAGATACTTAAGTAAAATAAACAGAGAATAATAACAACTAAACCTGGTATATTGAAAAAAGGACAAAATTATCCGGAGGGGGACATTCATTAAAGTGCAGAATTGTGTTGGAAAATTGGTCAATATTTATCAATGATATTTAAAAAATGTAATTACTTACCTTTGCAAACGTTTAAATTCTCGTCGTAGAAATATCCGAAACATGCACAATACCCTATAGTTACATCGTTTCTACTGTTGAACAAAAACATATTTTTAAAACGAAATGTATAGCTAAAAGAAGCAATGGAATTGTACGTTTTGGTTAAAAGTTTTCCTCCCTTTCATTCCCAAATATGTTACTTACAGATGACAATCAGCGGTTATGGCCAGTGAATTTACATTCAAAATGACAAATAACTGTATACTGAAGATTTCCATTTATCCTTCTCCAACTAATATATTTTCTTCAGAAAAGAATACTTTGTTCAGTTTTGTAATAAAGATCATATATGCTTGAAGGGGAAAATAAACGAAATCTACTCAGAAAACATATCTCGATAGGAATATATATATATATATATATATATATATATATATATATATATATATATATATATATATATATATATATATATATATATATATATATATAGGTTCAATTAAGTTTGATTTCCTTTTTTGGAGGAAATATTGCCTTGGAATTTTTTCTCTTTATGTGCATCGCTGATATAGGTAGGGTCCTAATTTACTCACATAGCAGGTATCAGATGCAAAAGAAGATTCCATTTAATATGTATGCGACAGCTATATCTACATCACTTCTGAACCATCATTTGGAGCAACTAATCTGTCTTTCAAATTGATATGACTGCCAAAATACGTCTGAAATAAATTCGAATGGGCATTAAACAGAAATCATTCAATCAATCAAATTGATATGTTTATTCTATTTCTCTCGGTCTATTCGAGGGTTGTCGCAGAAATACGCGAACTGTTTCAATATTTTTCGTTTCACTAATATTATAAAGTTAAAAAAATGGCATACACCATACACCATACACCATACATTATTCACAGAAATCTCAATAAAATAACTCTATAAATAAAATTTTATACTCCATCTTTGAGCCTCTTTTAATATATGTATAAACAAGTGTTCAATATATGTATTTATGTCGTTCTTTCGTTCCAGCTTTTTTTTCCGTATGAACAGGTGTCATACCCTGCTCCAAACTGTACTGAGTGATGATTTGAAGCGCC
Source organism: Saccostrea echinata (assembly GCF_033153115.1). NCBI lineage: Eukaryota > Metazoa > Mollusca > Bivalvia > Ostreida > Ostreidae > Saccostrea > Saccostrea echinata. The sequence goes on along the minus strand of NW_026889752.1, from coordinate 1,658,544 downwards.
GCATTATCGCCCGACGTAGCCGTTTTTAACAATATTTAACTAATAGTGTTTGGACATATAGAGTGCAATGTCTTTTTTATTGATGATGACAACGTATTTTGTTTTTTTACACACGAGTACTTTAAATCGTATAGTTTCTATGGATGTAATTTTTGTCACATTATATTTCCGTATAGCCTTGTGATAAAGAAAACATAGATGGCAATGCTGATTTTGAAAGTCAAGATATGGCCGTGCACCGACCACCGATATTTAACACACTTTAGATGATCCCTCTAAATGCATATGACATTCCAATCTTATAGTATTTGTTCAAAATGACGAACATATCATTTCCCAACATTGTGTCAAAAATGAATAATTTTGCTAAAGTAGTCTATGAAATACATAAAAAGTGCGCGTTTTTCTGAGACAACTCACGTATGTTTCTTTTTTTCCCCTTTTTTAAGGCTAGATGTTACATTTTGTAACAGTAATGGCTCGAGCACGTAACAATGAAATGCATTTAATATACTTAGTATACACGTTTCCAACATTATTATTTCCTTTTAAAATTTGAAACATCATTTTTTAAAAATGCTTTGGACATGTACACTTTTTGATATCCTTGCATGAGGTTTGAAGGGTCTGTACATGTATGTGGAGGACGAACGTCCAACGATGGAAAACCCTTGAATATCTACCCCCCCCCCTTCCCTCGACAATATATACGTCAACATAGTAAATACCCCATATATCCATATAAAGATGAAATATACAGAGAATGAACAGTTTTCAAGCTTAAAAGTCCATTATACAATACAAATTTTGAAGCAGAGACCTCTAAAACATTATAGGTGGGATCAGGTGACATGGAGGAGTGAACATCCTTTACCAACCGATCACACCCGCCGTTTGCTCCTTGTCATGATTTGGAAATAACGGAAAAATACGTCGACAATTCACTGTGTAAATAATGGCCTAACAATTAGTATGAAAAACGTCAGTCAGCATTTGACTTAATGATAGATTGTATTTGCTGACAAGGTCATTGTATCGACCACAGAACTTACCAAATGATGACTTCAAACGAGACTGTTTATATTCCAGTTTCATCAACTTGTTTGTCAATAATTTACCTCGTTTTAGAAATTGTTCATACGTAGAACATGCTCTTGCGTATCGAATCAACTGAGAGATGTTAACTCCGCATACAGGTGATTAAGGTATATTGCTGCATAAAAAAGGGAAGTTAGCGATTGAAAAGTTAAAGTCATCAAGTTTATAATGAGTCTTATTTGTTAGATTACTATTCACGTCTTTTTCTAGTAAAATATCCAAATATGAAACCGATGTGTCTGACTCTGTGGTATCTTTTATTTCAAGCTCACCGGGTAATAAAATATATCAACATAGAAATGGAAATAACTATTTTTAATTGAAAATACGTCGCCAATATATCTGAATGTCGAGCTGAAGGCCACAACAAGTGATTTTCCCCTTTTCCCGTATAAGATTTTGAACAAATTCTGCTTCATATTATTCAAAAATACGTCTGCTAATAACGTGGCATAATTGGTACCCATGGGAATTCCAATAAATTGTTGGAATACCTTGTCTACAAAAACCACATAGATATTGTCAATCAGAAACTCAAGCATCTTTTTTAATATCAACTTAATGATAGGTACAAAATGATAGGTACGTGAACTCCTGTGATTTCCTTATGCTATCTGAAAAAAAGAGAATGCTTTAGAGAGTTTTACCGCATTTTTTTTTTTTTTTTTTTTTTTTTTTTTTTTTGATAGTTTCAAAGTAAAACTTTTGGGAAAGAAATGAACACTATTTTTTTCTATGTAGCACTCTCAAGACTTTTCATATTTTCTTGTCGTTCAGCGTTTCTTTGGTTAACTTGCTTTACTATTCGATGTTATGAAATGAGTGAAGACAGCGTACGAAAAAAAAAAAAAAAAAAAAAAAAAAAAAAAAAAAAAACTACATTCACTTTAAAATTTTTGAACAAGCATAACACATGGAACCCTTGAAAATCTAGCGATTTGTGGAATTAGGTTCCTATGTGGAGTACACATCCCCTGTCAACTGGTCACAACCAAATTGAGTACAATTAATTGATAAGGAAGACCCTTCCTAGTAAAATTTACTATAAAAAAATGGCCTTACAATAGGTAGAAATTTGTCAGTCCAAAAAAATGGAATAGGTTTTTATAAAAAAAAAAAAAAAAATAAGATCGGACGTCTCCAAATCTTAAACCATTCAACATCGTACCGATACCTACAGAAGGAAGTCTTTTCTGACTACTTTCAGTTTGACCGGAAGTGACGTCGATATGGGAAAAAGAAAATTCTGGTTACTTGAATCACCCAATAACGTGTAGAAAACTGCATAAATCTCCATTTTCTTACTACTTCCGCATTACCAAAATCAACGTCATTAGACAAGTATTGGTGATCTCAGCAACTGCTACTTCTTACATGTATTTTCAAAAATTATTGAAATTAAAAAAAAAAAGTTTGGCTATTCTACAAATGTAGATCCCATATTTTAGAGTTCAGCCCCTTTTGCTGACATCGGATGAAAGATCTTATAATTTCCCACACATTTTGTTTTATGTTTTTTACGAGTTATTTGCAGGTAAAGCGATATTATAGAAAAGTGTTGAAAATTCTGGAATTATTTTATAGTCTTTTTTGAACCATGCGGAGTTTCCGATAAAAATGAAATGCCTTATGCATATCTGCAGACATAGGTTTACGGTAACCATACCAGAATGTTTCATGTTTAGATCTAGAGCCATTTATGAGAAAATCAACGGACAGTCCCACCATTCAAAATTCATAAAATCGACAATATCTGCGGATTGAAGTGACGTCATCAAAACCGAAAAGAAAAAAAAATCATAAGAATTAAATTACATAAGACTTGAAAGTCTCATGGAAATTCATCAAGCCGTTTTCGAGAAATTCAGTGCATAGAATCGGTCAAAAAGACAATAATAATAATAACCTGAGCAAACCACGTTGCATAGCCACGAATGGGTCTTCAGCCTAAGAAATTGGCTTGTAAATTGGTGCAACAAATGACATAATAAGTTTAATTTCCTCTTAAAATTCAAATGTTTCTGTATAGACTGTCAATTTTGCTAACATTCATTCTCTCCTTTGATCTTTGAATCTCTGACCCAAATATCATGAGACCTCCTTTCTGAATCTGAAGTGAGCATAAAGCTCCATAGTCCAACATTTCTCTCTCCAAAAGCACCCTTGAAATTGTATTCTCAACAGTAACAAGAGGCCCGACGGCCTAAAAACCCTCTTTTTCTAAATTGTTCAACCTTATCACTTCCAATTTAAGCCTTTTGTACCCTAAATATTTTGCTAAAAAAACGCCTTGAAATTCCAAAAGTAGGACACCGTGACCTACTTTTCGGTTGATACACTCCCAGGACCCAATGCAAAATGCATCAGCTGACAAGGTTGGATCACTCTAAGCCTCTTATTATTTTAAACATGCATGTATAGATACAGTGCCGACCAGACACATTCTAACAGAAAGCGAACCCAAAGCGCACCCTTTCTTCTTCCTTTTTTGGGGTTCGCTTGGGGTCCGCTAGAACTGATCCCGAGCGAACCCGGAACTCAACCCGAGCGAACCCACAGCGGACCCGTAGCGGGCCCGGAGTTAACGCCGAACGCGAACCTCTCATTCAGTAGCGAACCGAGAAATGAAACTCGCGTTCGGTTTTGCTTAACAGAGCTGTCAGTCAGGATTAGCGATAAGACGAGTTACCCAATCAGCATGTCGACCAATTAGCATGCCTGTTAGTCGTTCGATGTAAATCATAACGTTGTACAAGAAAAGCGTGTTAAAGTACAGTGTGAAAGTATCATTAAGGTGATTAATAAAATATATATTTTTATCTTAATTATCCAGGTAGCATGTTGTATATACATGTTAAATCTTGAAATAGAAAATAAACAGAAAAGAAAAAAAAAATCTCTCTCTTTTTTTTTACTACTATTATGTTATTTTGATTATTTTTTTTTCAAAAAAAGAAAAATGTAAAGCTTGATTTAAGTATATGTATATAGGGAAAGATTATCTTATTAATTCTAGTTGTCATACATGAAGACCTAATGTTCAATTTTTTTTTAACTACTTGTAAGTCAGTCCAACAACCATAAAAATGTTTTTCACTCTCTTTCACGTCGATGTATAAGTACAGGGGTAAATGTATATGAACCTCTTACTTATACTACATGTAGTTTTTATATAGATTCCGTAGGTCGAGAGTTCAACCCCGGGCTGGGGCGGAAGTGGGTATCCTTATAAAAAAGTGAATTTCTTTGTGCTTTCTATATTAATATTTCTTCACTTAGGGCAGTTATGTTAGTTTAAGAGTTGTTGTAAATTGTGCTTTATAAATAAAATTAATTTCATTACAACGTGTATTGGTAACGATCCTCTAATAAAACTAATGTCCAAATAACTGTATCTCACTTCTATTCTCAATGACCGTGTAGTGTAGGGCACCGCTGTGAGAATTCCATCGGCATCGAAAGCAAGTTTTTTGACTTGCCTAGATAGCCGAGCGGTCTAACGTGCTTTTCCTGTACTGCTAGGAGACAGATTCCGTAGGTCGAGAGTTCAACCCCGGGCTGGGGCGGAAGTGGGTATCCTTATAAAAAGTGAATTTCTTTGTGCTTTCTATAAACCGAGGTCCCGTGTCGCGGTAGGTGTTGGCACGAAAGAGATCCCTGACTGTTCAATGGCTGTAAGTGCCGAGTATAGGTATAAATTTGCAGCCTTCCACCGGCAAATGGTGGCATCTACACATGAGTGAAAGATTTCCGGGAGGGACGTCAAACAACAAAACAAACATTAACCATTAACTTTAAACAACTCTTGCGGAACACCAACAAAAGGAAGGTGGTCAATGTACCATATGTTATCCACGGTCATGTCCTCGAGGTAGTAGAAACAGCTAAATACCTTGGAATCCACCTTCATCAAGGCATGAAGTGGAACCACCACATTGACACCATTGCAAAGAAGGCCAATTCAATCGTTGCCTTTCTGAGACGCAATCTACACCAGTGTCCATCAGAAACAAAGGCCCTATGCTATCAGACCTTAGTCAGGCCCATCTTGGAATACAGGAGCAACATCTGGGATCCTTACACCAAGGACAGCATTGGCAAACTGGAGATGGTCCAAAGACGAGCTGCCCGCATTGTAACATCCGACTATAGGACAACTAGCAGCGTATCGGACATATTAAAACAGCTGAGTTGGACATCTCTACAGGAGCGACGTGGTCAAGCAAAAGCTGTTATGATGTACTGCATAGTGTACCAGCTCATTGACATTCCACCACTCCTCCTGTTTCCAGCCACTACAACCCGAGGAAACAGCATGATGTTCCTGGTTCCTTATGCCAGAACCTCAGTGTACCAGAAGTCATTTTTCCCAGATGGTATTCGAGTGTGGAACTCTCTACCAACATCCTTGGTTACCATCACCTCCCTAGATAGCTTCAAATCAAAGCTATCTAGCCACATCATCCGACCGTAAACCAACCAATCTATTTTACCTGCACTGTAAATAGTTTATCTTATTTTTAAATCACCTTGTTTTCCTCGCACCACCATGCGCCAGTACGAAATATCAGAAGTTCTGATCAGTACTTTATTGGAAGAAGAAGAAGAAATGGAAATTGATACAATTATTTTTGATACAATTACATGTATGATTTGCTAGGAACATGATAAAGAACGTTATGACTTTAAAAATGTTTAATTAAATAATGAATTCAATCCAAACCATATCAAATATAAGTGCTATCTTTTGACTATGTGATTTTACACACACACTTAATGCTTCGATAGAAGACATGATCCCCCCCCCTTTTTTTTTTTTTTTTACATAAGCATTGTACACATTATAAAAATGAAAGCACATCAGTCAAACAATATATGTACAATTTTTTTTAATGGAAATTGCAATTTTTATCGATGATTTTATCCTTTGACAAGTTTTTATTTTCTCTGCACTAACAGCGGATGTGAGGTAGATTCATTTAAAAATCATTAGCTGTAATGAAGTGGAAAATGATCGTGAACAGAATTTCCCATCATCTTATTTCCAAAAAACGCAAATATAAACGTACACACATTATCTACCTTCCATGTGTTTGTATCTTCAAAATCGTCTTTCAAAATTCCTGTTTTCTTTTTCTCCATACTTGACTCAAGGCATGTAGGAATTTCCTTAACTATTTTTTGTGGATCTTCAATAAAAAGATGAACATCTGCCTTTGTTTAAGCATCCTGGGATACACCTGAAGGAATTTCGTTGTCCATTTTACCCCATTCATTTTTTGCATGGTCATCAGAAGTATTTGCTTTTGCCTCAATATGTCTGGTGTTTCGATGTATAATGAAAAGTCTTGTTAAATTTAAAAACAAAAAGAATACCAGTGTTCCTGTAATCAGTATTACATGTACCATTATTATTAATTCTGAGTGTTAAGCAATAACTACGGATTTAAATGACAAATTCTTCTTACTGAAATATGTTCTGCAAAGATGAAACATAGAATCATAATTTGTAGTTAAATTTTTAGTAGTAAATTTAAGGTACGATATAAGATCTTTAATGTTCTACCCAAAATGTAAGCCCAAATCAAAATAGGTAACTATTTGTTTAAATGTACGAAATTGGTGTAATTTTTAATGGATAGGTGAAGTCTAATATACATGTATATTGAATACGTTATCATTAACTTTGATTAAAATTCTTAAATATAGTGGAAACACCCATTGAATTTTTAATAGAGTCGATGAAACCACTCCGAAAGTAGCAATATTCTGCCTTACAAAAGCAATTTTTCTAACACTTTTTGCTAAATCCAGAGTACCAGCATTCAGGCGAACAATTCCAATCCATGTAGCCAGGGAAGGTGGAGTGGGGGGGGGGGGGCTTTTTTCTGCGTATCTAAACTACTGGATCAGTCCATTTGTCTTCTACGAAATGGGTGACACAATCACTTCGCGCAAAATGTCACAAGTATATTATCTTCGCGCCTTTTTCTTTTTTTTTAATTCATCGATAGTTTTTGTGCTTTCACATATACAGACTATGCAATATATTAATTAACATTCAATACATTTTTTCATTTCTACTTCCTGATACTTCATATTAAGAGGTAAATGCAAAATTATACACTATATTATATTATATATTATAGCCTCCCCTAGTAAATTCAAAATTTACAACATGATAGTCCAGAACTATTTACCTGAAATAAAATTATTAATTCTAAAATCAGGAAATGAAATTTTAGGTCTTTATGTTGAAAGCGGAGCGTTTAACGAGTCTGGTTTTTAAATTATATATGTCCGACTTCATTGCTGATGTTCGACTTTATCAGCATCAGCTTTTCCGATGCAGTGTTATCGTGTTTAGTTTTTTTTTTAATTTATTGCAGTTTATTTATGGACATTGAATACAGAATTTCAAATTACTCTTGAAAATGATCACTGGTCTTTATCTTTTCATTTCATTACCTACAGTTCTCAGACCTCAGAGTGTTGCACCAAAGGTGACCGTGTAGAAGAGGGGAATCAGAAGTTCGTATGACTTTCGCTGATTCACCCTTTATGACATGCGATATACATAGAGTTTCATTTGCTGCTTCATCAACGTTTTTCTTATTCATGTTGACAAAATGCAATTGCAGCTATGTTAGTGTCAGTGAACTTGATTCGAATATTTAGTTTCTGCCGACAAACTTCCTGGGCCTTGAGAGAAATCGCGACTTCTCGGGCATTTCCGACAAACGGAGAAACAACCTCGAATGTGTTACATAAATATTGTACGAAGGTGTACTTGACACAACCCTCTTTTCATAAATATTGAAATAAATGTACTGTAGGAGACTACTTATCTGTAGAGTCTGGAGCTCTGCTAAAAAGGCACAAGACTCTATTGCCTTCAGAACTTAATTTGGAAAAACGTACCTGGAAATGATCATGTACATTTACTGAAAACTCATGAATGAAACTATCAAAAACTGTCAAAACTTAAAATAATTTATAAAAAAAAAAAAAATAAATTCGGTAATCAGTAATCTATAAATATAGGACGTTGTTCAAATTTAATTTGGTTAGTAATAGGCGCGTTTATTTATTTATTTATTTATTTTAAATTAAGTATTACATAAATATATTTTTGAGTTGCTTTATCGCATGAGGATTTTTCTTCCGCACGTCACGTCTTTGAAGCGCTATTGTGACGTAATTACGTTTATGTCACGAAGGTCCTTTTTCGCTTGACGCAACTCATATATTGGTGACTTAGAAATATAGAATTTTAATTGAATTTTATAAATGTTTTTGCATTTTCATAAAATATAAAAACTTTATATGCGACTGAATAAAAATATGTAATAAATCACAAACACTCAGAACTTGAGTGTTACGATAGGACCAGTAACGTTTTGAAATCAAAAAATAGTATAGCCCATAGGTTTAAATGATATCAGGGAAATGAACGTATTTGCGAGATTGACCTGTTGACTTCTCGATGGAACAATGAATATTGTACACTATTCGTTCATTCCCGATTCAAGCCGAGATTCCACGATTATATGACCAGGTCAATATAAGGAATTATTCTACACTGGACCGTGTGACGGTACATATTGTCGTCGGCGACAATATGTACCTACCCTCACTGCACACATTGTCGTCCATCGGTACATATTGTCCCGGCGACAATATGTACCGAGACGAGCCTTATTTTCCTCCTGCATAATGGACGACAAAATGTACAGTCAAGCACCGGCACATATTGTCGTCGGCGACAATATGTGCAGTCAAGGTCGGCATATATTGTCGTCGATATATTGTTTTGACGAATATTTACTTGAGAAAGGAAAAAGAGAATGACAAACACACACACACGGAGGACTAGCAATGCTGTAGAAAGAAAACTTTTTGGTCCAATTTTTTTTTCCAGAATTGACGTACATCACTATGATACATGTATGTCAAGATACCGTAATTCATGAGATATATGATAAGTCAGCCTATTCTATTTTCTTAATATATACATGGAGATTGAATACATGTACATGTATTAGTTTTTTTTTTTTTTTTTTTTGTTCAATAGTAATGATTATTTGGAAATTATTTTTTGGGTTATTCTTATATATACAATCATGTGCCGATAAAATTGGTGTTGGGGTAATTTTCAGATCACCTGAACTGGAAGTTCAAGTGAGCTCTTCTGATCACATTTTGTCTGACCGTCCGTCTGTGAACGTTTCACAATTTCAGCTTCTTCTCAAAAACTACTGGGTCAATTTCAATCAAACTTGTCACAAAGCATCCTGGATAAAGGGGATTCAAGTTTGTTCAAATGAAGGGCCATGTCCTCTTTCAAGGGAAGGAGTTCAGAAAATTTAGTGACATCTTTTAAAAATCTTCACAAGAACCACTGTGTCAGAAAAGTTGAAACTTATGTGAAAGGTTCATTATGAAGTGTAGATTCAGTTTAATTCAGATCATTTCCCTAGGCGGAAGGGTGTGGCTACAAAAGGTGCTCAAAGTTTTTCATAGAATATTTCAAAAAAAAAATCTTTCAACGGTATAAAGTGGGTTTGGGCAGTTTACGCTTTTTAAAATACGAAGCGGTTTAAATAAAAGCGTAATCTGTTCCAACCCACTTTATACCGTATAAATTGGGTAGCTATTAAATTCATTCCTTATAATTTTATTTTCATTCATTTATTTAGTGTAAGAAAAAAGATTATTGTCCTTAAAAATGACTTCAGGTTGTACAAAATTTAAATGTAAAGTAAGGGGGATCGATACGTTTTTGACGCAAGTCATTGTGACGTAGACAACCCGATTTATATCCAATCAAATACCGTGTTATAACAAGAATTAAATTATGTATGAATACAATCATGTATATGGAAATTATCTTTTCGAAAAGAACAAAGCAATGATTAATGATATTTACATGGAGCATTGCCATGCATTCTCCTGCGACTTGTTCTGATGGACGACAATATGCGCAGTGAGGGTAGGAACATATTGTCGCCGGCGACAATATGAACAGGACGACAAAATGTACCGTCACAACAAGCTGCATAAAATAACATACGAAACACGTCAGTGTGATTCACCCACCAATCACATTCACAAAATTACTAAAAAACAACAAAAGAAATCTCTAAGCAACAATATATGTGGGGCGACAATATGTACAGTGAGGGTGAGGCACATAATGTCGCCAGCGACAATATGTACATGTGTAACTTTTCAGCCGGCGACAATATGTACCGATGGACGACAGTATGTGCAGTGAGAGTAGGTACATATTGTCGCCGACGACAGTATGTACAAAACGACAATATGTACCGTCACAGACCGAAAATAGATAGGGAAATTCCAAATTAATGCATATAGTTTTGAACTAGAATTAAAAATTCCAAATTAAATTAATACAGTTGGTTGTTTTTAACCTAGTTTCTCTCATTATGTTCGGCTTGTACTTTGTAGATGTGAACAAGTAAGATGGCATGGATTGCTTAAAGAGTGTGTGTCATTTATTCATTGAATCATATAATAAAACAATCATTGCTGTTTTTTTTTTCGGTCAATACGATGATTTAGCCACCTCCGAAGTACAATATTCACCTCGCCCTTCGGGTTTGGTGAATATTGTACTCCTCAGGTGTCTAAATCATCGTATTAACCTAAAAAAAAAATCAGCAATAACTGTATATTATCACGTTTCATATCGACATTGGAGAGTTAGAGATATTCCAGAAGAAAAAGACTCTAATTCCAATATTTCCTATGCATTTGGCAGCGGAACGTGGCTCTCCAAACACGAAAGAAAAATACGTGATTTTCTAAAAACAAAATAATATATATTATGTATTTATGGATAAAAATAATTTTAAAACAAGTATTCAAACAAACTGATTTTAGGTAGCAAAAATTTTAAGGCATTTGGTGAAGCTGTTCTCAGTTCCCGAGTTTATACGCATTGACAAAATCGTTAGAAATAGCGTAAAAAAATATGAAATGAATAAATATTTGCGTAAATGATATTGAAACAACTTTAAGCTTAACAAGTTAGTTTAAAGACTTGATACTGGATGCGTTAAGGTGGCTTAATTAAGTTTGGACATTAAGCCACTATTAAGCTGCAGCTTAAAGGTGACTTAATGGTAGCTTAATGAAGTTTGGACATTAAGCACCTAGAAGCTGCAGCTTAATGGTGACTTAATGATGGCTTAAAGGAATTTACTTCTATAAGTAACCATTAAGTTACCACTAAGCCACCATTAAGCAATTTCTTAAAGATGGTCTTTCGTCCTGTGATATATAATTTGGGTGGGGATGGTTGGGGATGCAGGTACCACCCCATCACCACATTTTTTTCCTGAATGTAAATATTCACTTTTAATTTCAACTAAAAACATTCATTGAAAGGCTGGTCCTCAACTAATGTACCTTATATGTATTCCCCATCCCAACCTCAAGACAAAACTTGAAGTTCAGAGAATTTTCTTTTCATGGGGGCTAATAAAAAAAATCAGCAATCAGTTTTCTCTGATAATGCCCCCCCCCCTCCTTTTCAGAAAAGATCATATAAAAGAGCGTGACATTATCTCTTTTTTATAGCAACTAAAGTAGATATAGATTCAAAAAATTCAAAATTATTTAGAACTGGTTATGTTTGTTTAACCATGCTTCTCCCATTGCGTTTGGCTAGGATTTCAGTAAATGTAAACAAGTAAGATGGCATGATTTGCAAAATGAATTTGTATTATTCAGTCATTGAATCATAAAATTTAACAATTTTGCTGATTTTCAGTCAATACGATGATTTAGCCACCTTCGAAGTACAATATTGTACTCCTCAGTCGGCCAAATCATTTCTCTTTTTTCATAGAAATGTTAAGACTTCAGACTTAACGGAGTTGAATTATTAAGAAACTTTACTGATCTGTATCATTTAAGAACTATAACATGCAGTTTTTGCAAGTCAAATAACACATTTAACATAAAAACAATATATTTACGTTTTCATAATTATTGAAATAACAATAACCAACCATTGCACATCTACAATACCAGGTGTTAATTGCTATGAACACTGGTAATAATGTTAGGACTGATAACGCTTAATTATTTGCTGTTAGGTCAAATACAAATGTACTGATTACAGAATAGATTTAGTATCCATACAACACAGGTTTTTATGCTACATTTATAAGAGACGTGCATGGGAATAAAAGTCTATTTTACATGTACTTAGAATCCATGGTAGACACATTATACTGATCTAGTTGTTTGTGTACGTCAAAACGATTGAAATATTTCATCAAAAAGTGTTAATGTATTTTTATGTCAGAACAATTATCAAGTAAAATCAAAGTCATGGGGGTTAACTTTATAAAGAAAATATATATATAGTAGGGGAAAAGTTTAAATAATATAGTAAGGTTAAGTTGTATAAATTTAAGCTAGAGGAAGGTTTTTTTTTTTTTTTTTTTTTTTTTTTTTTTTTTTTTGCATACAAGAAGGACACAAATACAGATAAAATTGAAGATGAACAGGAAACAATCGCAGAGTGTTTATAGGTACTCCATGCACGTAGTAATTTCTTCATTTATATAGCAAGTAAATTTGGGTTTGAAAATGCACCTAACAGATTACATGTATATGCAGTCAATATCATCGTAGATGTAAAGCATACAAAATGGTCATACGCTTAGTTTTTTTTTTTTTTTTTTTTTTTTTTTTTTTTTTTTTTTTTTTTTTTTAATAACATAGGGATAAGAAGAATGTTGCCAAATAAAATAAAAATCATTAAAGGATGTACACAGTGATCAATGAGGGTGAAGGAAATTGGTTATTTCTCGCTTGTTATACAGGTATATCGTGCCATTATGTATTGAACATATTAACCACTTTTTTTCCGTAAATTGATCTCTTTACAAACTCTCAATATCTTTGCTAACAAAGGCATTTTGGTTCAATTTATTTCCTCCCCATGTCAGACGAGGACAAGACCCTGAAAATTAGTTTAAATTATTTATGCTGTGAATGCATATCGATTTAAATTTTTGAAAATGTCTTGGAAGACCTCTTACATCCATTCACCTTTTTTTCAATATATTCCTTTTTCAAAACATCCAATAGCCTTGCTTAAAACGATGTGCAAATGATCAAATATAAGAGATTACAAAATATATTCCGGGTTCACTTTCAGTATTTCTAAGCGTAATTGTTGAAAATGTTCAAGAACACTGGAAAATAAAACGGTTCATTCCCAGTTTATTGGTATTAAAGGTAAAAAAGTGTTGTTCATTAATATTATATATTAGTTTGAATACAGACTGACTACTAGCCATTTTATTATTTCTTATCATCATACTTATTAAGTTAACAAGTTGCATATCATTTATGTCTTACTGTATATCTGTCTAACTTATACGCATTCAGCTCGATTATTTAAAATTATAAACACATTCCAGAGAAATCTTGTCATAAAAGTTAAGTAATATACTAGGCTTAAACAGTTATATTTGAGTAGTGGATTTAAAAAAAATGCAATGTTTGTAAAGGTAAAAAAAAAATATATATATATATAACAATAATAGCTTATTGTATTTCAAATGCACCTTGCATGGAAAAGTATAGATTTTTTTTTATGCAAAGACTAAATGAGCCATGGTCATTTATTTATTTTGAACTGTAAACATTTCAATTTGTTCAGCTACTTACATGCACTAATATAACATGATTAACTAACATGTAGCGGTATATTCCATTCATTTTCCAGGTGTGTTTTTTTTGTTTGTATGTTGTTTAACGTCCCTCTTGAGAATTTTTCACTCATATGGAGACGCCACCACTTGCCGGTGGAGAGCTGCAAATTTTGTCCTATACTCGGCACTTACGGCCATTGAGCAGTGAGGGATCTTTTCCGTGCCAGCACCTACTGCGACACGGGACCTCGGTTTATACGGTCTCATCCGAAGGACCGGTCTCCACGTCCCACAGTGGGATTCGAACCCGCGACGTAAGGATCAACTCCTTACTTCGCGACTCCAGAGCAGACGCTCTAACCACTGCGCCACGCGGGCGACTTCCAGGTGTGATTTCAATAATAACTCTTTAATACGAAGTAGTTATAAGATGTTCGAGCCACGAAATAATACTAAACTTTCCTTGATAAATCAAAGGAGTGTAGCTTAGATAGTTTCAGTTGAAACACAACAAGCATAAGCACTTTACCCTATAATATTTGTAAACGTCACGATACATTCACCAAACATAAAGATTATATGTCATTCATTAGCCTCGCATATCTTTCTTTTTTTTTTTTTTTTTTGCCTAATACTGTTTCTTTACTTAAAGGATTATAGATTTGATGTTTACTTGGAGTTGTGCGAATAAAAACCCTATATTAAGCTGTGTGTATCTATGTGTTTGTATTTAATTTATTCAAGTATTTAAGAAACTATGATCAGTCAAAACTCATCGTAACAAAAAACAAATACTAAGTGAGATATATTTCACTATAATAATATTTATTTCCTTTACAAAATAAATTCAAGTATTATAGCGATGGTTACTGCGCTGCCTGAGATCTGCGCCTTAGATTTGTGCGCGACATATGCTGCTGTAGATGGCATTGTCGCTCTTTATGTTTAACGTCAAAATAATTGTTAAAGTTGGATTGAGAGATGGGTGTTGTTTGTCACCTAGCTATAAAATATATATGTTTTATTTTTCTCGTAGCTAACAAATATATATGTTTTATTTTTCCATTGTACTGAACTGTAGATTTTTTTTTGTTTTTGAAATGGGTATGTTGGTAAAAATGCATAGGTCTTCCATGTTTTCTGACTCAATACTTTAATTGAAAATGTTGTAGTTAAGGACAGACGATACGTTCCTCAATAATATATATATTTTTTTTTTCTAAGATTTTGTCACTGAAGTATTGCTACTTTAACATGTTTACTCGCAAAAAATTGAGATACCTTACCAGGCATTTGTGCAAGATATCGCAGGATGTTGTTTCATATAAAATCCGTTTGGAAAAAAAATTAATTAGCCAATAACCCACTTTTTAGTGTTTCAATTTCTTAAAGACAATTAAAAACCAGTGTAGAAATCAGAAGGTAATTAAAATTTTGAATATTTTCCAACAATAAGAATATATACAAACAGAGATATTGAAGAACGTATCGTATGACCTTAAGTGTGTCAGGAACATAATTTTGAGAGACCTACATGCTCTTTTCCGTGTATTAATGTTGATCATTGAACAGCTGCTTTGGATCATTCAAATTTTCGAGATTCAACATTCCACTAATGGTCTCACTGTTACACATAAAGTATGTTTTCCTTTTTTTTTTAATTGATTGAAAGAATTGTATATTCGTATATCCTGAGAATTTTTTTTTTCTAAATGGAAAATACGTCATAATTTAAATCAAACTTGTTGCATAATGAGATGTTGTTTACAGTCATTTGTTTAATTTCTGCAATAGTGATAAATGAGCAGCTGGAAAAATTATTTTCTCAATTTAAGAGTCACTTTTGTTGTAATTGCATTACATTGTACTATAACATGCTCCAATATACAAGTTGCACATGGTTCTGTTTTTTTTTTTTTTTTTTTTTTTTTTTTTTTTTTTTTTTTTTTTTTTTTTTTTTGCCTAATACTGTTTCTTTACTTAACGGATTATAGATTTGATGTTTACTTGGAGTTGTGCGAATAAAAACCCTATATTAAGCTGTGTGTATCTATGTGTTTGTATTTAATTTATTCAGGTATTTAAGAAACTATGATCAGTCAAAACTCATCGTAACAAAAAACAAATACTAAGTGAGATATATTTCACTATAATAATATTTATTTCCTTTACAAAATAAATTCAGGTATTATAGCGATGGTTACTGCGCTGCCTGAGATCTGCGCCTTAGATTTGTGCGCGACATATGCTGCTGTAGATGGCATTGTCGCTGTTTATGTTTAACGTCAAAATAATTGTTAAAGTTGGATTGAGAGATGGGTGTTGTTTGTCTCCTAGCTATAAAATATATATGTTTTATTTTTCTCGTAGCTAACAAATATATATGTTTTATTTTTCCATTGCACTGAACTGTAGATTTTTTTTGTTTTTGAAATGGGTATGTTTGTAAAAATGCATAGGTCTTCCATGTTTTCTGACTCAATACTTTAATTGAAAATGTTGTAGTTAAGGACAGACGATACGTTCCTCAATAATATATATTTTTTTTCTAAGATTTTGTCACTGAAGTATTGCTACTTTAACATGTTTACTCGCAAAAAATTGAGATACCTTACCAGGCATTTGTGCAAGATATCGCAGGATGTTGTTTCATATAAAATCCGTTTGGAAAAAAAAAATAATTAACCAATAACCCACTTTTTAGTGTTTCAATTTCTTAAAGACAATTAAAAACCAGTGTAGAAATCAGAAGGTAATTAAAATTTTGAATATTTTTCCAACAATAAGAATATATACAAACAGAGATATTGAAGAACGTATCGTATGACCTTAAGTGTGTCAGGAACATAATTTTGAGAGACCTACATGCTCATTTCCGTGTATTAATGTTGATCATTGAACAGCTGCTTTGGATCATTCAAATTTTCGAGATTCAACATTCCACTAATGGTCTCACTGTTACACATAAAGTATGTTTTCCTTTTTTTTAATTGATTGAAAGAATTGTATATTCTGAGAATTTTTTTTTCTAAATGGAAAATACGTCATAATTTAAATCAAACTTGTTGCATAATGAAATGTT
This sequence comes from Saccostrea echinata, assembly GCF_033153115.1. Classification (NCBI taxonomy): domain Eukaryota; kingdom Metazoa; phylum Mollusca; class Bivalvia; order Ostreida; family Ostreidae; genus Saccostrea; species Saccostrea echinata. The sequence goes on along the minus strand of NW_026889752.1, from coordinate 1,641,666 downwards.
GTTTACAGTCATTTGTTTAATTTCTGCAATAGTGATAAATGAGCAGCTGGAAAAATTATTTTCTCAATTTAAGAGTCACTTTTGTTGTAAATGCATTACATTGTACTATAACATACTCCAATATACAAGTTGCACATGGTTCTGTTTTTTTTTTTTTTTTTTTTTTTTTTGTGTGTGTGTGTGTGTGTGTGTGTGTGTGTGTGTGTGTGTGTGTGTTGATAATTGATTTAGCGCCTGATTTTCAAAATCATTGACTTTTACAATAACTTTTGCTGTACAGATTTTCTTGTATCGTTTATTTGTTTTAACCAGGTTTTTATATCAGCTGATGAATTTACACTGTAGAAATCTACACCTGCTTCATTCTAAATCAAAGGAATCAATCAATAAACAAAACATAATTAAATTTTATTACAGGAAAAAGTATAATTATCAAAACAATTTCTCTTTTTAATGAAATATGAAGTTAAACAGTTAATATTCTCAAAAGTCCATCTAACAATACAAAATGTAGGCACAGCAAACAAAGTCTTCTGAAAACAGAGGTAGGACCAAGTGCCTTGGAGGAGTAAGCATCCACCGTCGACCTTTCACAACCGCCATCTGCCCCTTGTCACGATCGGGCAAACGGAACAAATCAGACAAAAGTTATACATAGTTTTTTGTTTTAATCATGATCAAGAGTGACAATTCAAATATAATCATATAAATTATTTAAATTTGGAATCAGCGTGATAAGTTTGACTTAGTTTTATACTGACACCTTCCGGACTTTCTTTCATGTACCAGATGACATTTCTGTTTGTTTCAAGGCTTTGACATTGAACGATTATCTTCCTTAACGGATACGAGATTTGTTTTTGGTATCAATTTCTTTATGCCCATTCGTGTTCAGAAATGATTAAAAAAATGATATATCTAACAACTGAAAATCAGTAAGTAATGTAAGTAATGTTTACGAATATATTTTTCACAGGACAGTATATACCCTCCAGGGCTCCTTTTATGGATCCCTTTCCATTGCAATGACCTCATCTTACATGTTATCACAACCCACTTCGCCTGATCCGTTTCCACTCATATTTATAATTCCATTATTTTTGTTGTCCAATATCTCAACATAAAAATGCGTGTCGCTTTTTCTGTCAGCTTCTTGATTACTGTTCATCCATATTATGCTTTTCCATTTTGCAAAGTACCCTTTCGCCAATAATGTTTTGACAGAAATAATGGAAAGAATCAGTGAGAGGATAACCACGAAGGCAATAAGAACTGGTTTGGAGGGATCTGCATGAAATTTAACAAAGAAGTCATTTTAAGATGTAAATAAAACAGCAGGAGGAACAATTTTAGCATACAGTAAAGACTGTCTAATCCGGACACCACTGGCTCCATTGAAATTGGTCTGATTAGACAACATTCCAGATTAAACAACATTTTGAAGAACTGAATGTTCTAAAAGTGACTAAAAGTCAACATTGTATATGGCAAGCTTTCGGATTATACAAGATCCGGATTAGACAAGTTTCACCGTATTTATTCTTTAGAAATTCAGAAAAAATACCTCCTTTTTCAATGTTGACACAGCCGACAATTTTATTACAGTATATTTCAGTGCAATCACATTGTTGTTGACAAAGGCGGCCGTAACTAGGATAGCGGCATTGTAAGGAACAATTTGGTCCCGTAAGGCCAGTAGAGCATTCTAAATTCATCAAAGATACATTGTTCTTTTTATGACGCAATATATAAATCAAAAAGAATCTCAAGAATGACGACATTAAATTTGAAGCAATTTAAAAAGTTCAGAAAATATCGCTAATATAAGACCAGAAGACTTGGCTGATCCAACTTTCGTTCTATTCATAAGATTTATAAAAAGATTTCGTTCCTTTATATTATCACGAAAAAATACCTATATGATAGGAAAAACGAAGACAGATTATGTCTGATCAAACTTCTATTCACACTACATACGGATGGTAAATATAATAGAATTATTTTCTTACTGGGGATTTTTTTTCAAAAGATTTTTCCAAGATGAATGAATTTTGTACATTTCTACCACTGACTTATTTTAACCCCAATCTCAATAATTCGAACAAACTTGAATACCAAGATTTTGGGATGCTTTGACATCAAAATGACTTGATGTCGCCCAACTATTCTCCATTTTTATTTTTCAAATTTTCTAGTTTTCTTTTTAATTCAGATGTAAATTTCAAATATATCCCTAGACATATCCTAGCTGCAGGGTCTATAAATTAAAAAAAAAAAAAACATAGATATATAAACCTGCACTAGATTTTCTCCTAAAGTGTAAATATTCCTTGAGAATATTTTATCTATTTTTGTGACCCCACTTCTACCTCGGTGCAATGATTATATGATGATTTGAATCTACACTTTCTGAAAATACCTAGTATATACTTTGATACACGTTTTGGCCCTCTTTTTATATATTATTTTGAATACATTCCTACGTGTTTGATTAAAAAATGTTACCTACTCTAGCCTAACAATCACTCAAGAAAAGGGGACAAGTTGAAACTTAAAGGACTATATTCTGTAATGAGCAATGTTTGCCCCAAAAATCAAACTTTGACAAAAAAATCTATTATTCTCTTCAATGCATAAAATATTTTCATCAGCCATGATGCCATATATTAAATATTACGTCAGGAAAGTGACGTAAATTAAAAATTTCCATCATGTATAGAGAAGAAAGGTGTACATTACATCGAAATTTTGAGTAAAAGTCACCGAGCGTAAGTCTGCTCCAACTCATTGTTTTGATATAATGTGTAGAATGGTAATAGCAATGATATATATGAATACTATTATGGAGCGGGTTTGCGCTCTATAAATTATGTAATAAAAATTGAACAAATTTTGTCCATTTTGTCCTCTTTCTGAAAAAACCCCAGCAAAATCCAGAAAGTTTATGACGTCATAGAAACAAAAAGTGCCAATCATCTACTTCGAAACTATATATTTTTTTCTAATTTCAGATTTTTTTTTCATACAATATATACAATTTAGCATATTTCATGAAATTTTCAAAATTTGACTTTTATGCGGGCAAAAATATGCATAAACCACATATAGTTCTTTGGCATGAATTGAGCATTCCAGCATATTCGTATACATATTTCATTACCCACTATTTTTAGATTTTATGTTGACAATTTTTTTTTCCTTTTGTACACCTGTGTTGTATTCTTATTCAAAACTTTTATCAATTTTGCGGCTCAAACCTACTCAAAAGGAGGAAGGGTATGATTTGAACAGATTTGAAATTCATTTCTCGAAGATATCTGCTTTTTTTTTTTTTTTTTTTTTTTTTTTTTTTTTTTGCATTTTAGTATGGTTCTGATGTGCTGAAAAAATATTATTTTCCCCAATAATTTATAGCTGAATCGTAATTGTGATTCCACCCTCCCCTGGCATGATTTGAACAAACTGTAATCTTCAAAGTCTGAAAATGCCTTTTATTAATTTGACGAATCACATACCTACTTCTCTAGAGAAGATTTTTCATCCATATTCCAATGTAAACAAATCAATTTCCTATCTGTACTTAACAAGAATGTGATGAAAACACAATGCAGACTATGCCAGAGATCTTGCAGATAAGTCTCTTTATTTCTATGGTTTCAAGAAAGACGATATCAAATTATCAAACCCTGTTTTGCCTTTTTTCAATTATTATTTTTCATTGGAAAAGAACTTGTCAATGATAAAAAATGAAGGGATTTATTATATAACTGGTTGACATTTCTAAATTGCTCATTTTCACCCTACCCCATCCGCTCAGACTCCCATTTCAATACTTCCTGAAACAGTCTCATAGTTTGACGTTACTCTAAATTAATGTGCATAAATATTACCTTCGCATTTACTCTTCTCAGGATTGTAAATATATCCTGTGCAGCATTCTCCAATTAATGTTCTGCAGCATAATAAAACGAATATGCATAATTATGCATTTCACAATTATAACCAAACATGCTTTTAGATTTTTTGTACCAGTCTGCCCAAATAAAATAATTATACGCAGCTAATACAGAATATACACAATGGTAATTTATTGAGCATATAAATGATAGAGCAAAAATATAACATATATACAGAGACATAGATACAGAGTTAAATTATCCAAAATATAGAGTGGTGTATAGTATATATTATCAGCATATATATACATCACATAATATACCTCAACACTTTTATAGTATATCGTGATTAATATTTAATAAATACTTGATTTTAGAGTATTTATATATCGTTATTGAATTATGCGTCTTTTATTTCTTGTCAAATAATTGACATTAGATTAAGGCAAATCTCATAATCCACTTCTGTAAATATAATGAAATAACTAGTGTTTGATATGATACACTTTCAAACAATATCACCTTCTCTTAGAAATGCAATAATTTGGAATATAAAAGTCTTTCTTACCTTTCGCATTTTCCCACAGCTTCACCTGAGCAATGCGTGATAAAGAATATGAAAGCAAAGTACATAATAATCTTTACAATTAAAGCATTGCGTGCTCTCCAACTCTACTCTCTAACACGGCCCAAATTTCACCATGAGCAAAGGAACAATACAATATTTGTTAAATAGATTTCCTTTTTCAAAATGGTTTAAATTTGATTCCTTGAATTAAAATAAACGATCCATCGAAATAAAGCATAAATAATGATCATCCAAGAGGAAAATTTAATTATTGCAAGGAAGAAGGAAAAAATACGATTTGTATCCAAAAAAAAAAAAAAGAAAAAATCAAAACAAAACACTGAATGTTGAAAAGTGCTCTCTCTCTCTCTCTCTCTCTCTCTCTCTCTCTCTCTCTCTCTCAACATAAACTCAATTCAACGAGGGTATTTATAACGCTTTGTTTTTTAACTTTTCTATTTCTAGTGAAAATGAAATAAAACGTAGTCATGTTTTTGTAGTCTACTGCAGAAGGAAGACTCAAGCCAAGAAATATGGAGATATGGAATATATGGAGATGACGAACATGGAGAAGTGAGCATCCCCTGGCGATCGGTCACACCCGCCCTGTGCTCCTTGTTATGATCGGGAGATAACGAAAAAATCCGTCGACAAAATTAGTGTGTAAATAATGGCCTAACAAATAGTATGAAAAACGTCAGTCAGCGTTTGCCTTAATGATAGATTGTATTTTCTGACAAGGTCATTGTATCGACCATAGAACTTACGAAATGATGACTTTAAACGAGACTGCTGATATTCTTGTTTCATCAACTTGTTTGTCAATAACTTACCCTTAGAAATTGTTCATACGTAGAGCATACTTTGGCGTATCGAATCAACTGAGAGATATAAATCCCGTCTGCAGGTGATAAGGGTATAGTGCTAAATAGGAAAGGTAAGTTGACGATTGAAAAATTAAAGTCATCACGTTTATCATAAATCTTTGTTATTAGACTACCATTAACGTCTTTATTTTCATAAAATATCCAAATATGAAACAAATGTATCAGACTCTGTGGTATCTTTTATCTCAAGCTCATCGGGATATATCGTGCTGACATAAGAATGGAAATAACCATTGTTAATTGGCAATACGTCGTCGATACATAAAATGTCGAGTTGAAGGCCACTGCAAGTGTTTTCTTCTTTTCACGTAAAAGATTTTAAACAAATTCTGCTTCATATGAATACAAAAATAGCTCTGGTAATAACGGGCGCAATTGGTACAAGCAACACTAATTATTGATAAATATTATATAACGTCAATCTAGCTAAATGTAGGCTGAACATTAACATGCAGAAAGTTGCTTACAGGCCAACATATGAACTAATTTTACCTATTCTCAAATCCCTATTTGTTTTCTTTATATATATTGAAAACCACGTTTCATTTTCTATTTCAATGTTATGATACTTGAAAAGCTACGTACAATTTGACAAAATGCATGAAAATTAGACAGGAATATACTGTAAAGGGTTTGTGTTTAAAATTATTCTAATGATTTTATGTCAGCCTAAAACAAATATAACATTAAATTTTGTTTTCAACGGGAAATATTTTATTCTATTTGTAACAGTTTTTTTTTTTTTTTATTTTTTTTTAATTTGCTTAAAAGCACTTCATCTTAACCAGGATATATCTTTTCACTGGAATTACGAATATTTAATAAAATACATATGTTATGGCGCCTGACTTTTCCTATTAGATGTATGATAGGTGTGTACTAATATGCAGTAACTTTTTTCAAAATTTGTAAAGAAAAATATGGCACAATTCACACACAGTCATTGATTGCAAAAACTGATTAACTGTTCCTTCACTTCTAAAGCAACAAATAAGTTTTCTAGAAACACTCATAAATGAATTCCATATCTCAATCGCAGGTAAGTTACGGTTTCCTATGGAATATTACAGTGCACTCTGCTCTTTCACTTCTCTGTACTACTAATATATGACGTCATAATGGAAAATGACATTCACCGCAAACTTGAGCTGTTATGGCGGGTAGAGTGTCATACATTTTACAGCATATTTCAAACTGAATGTGAACTGTCAGAACGCTATTGAAATATTCGCATGTCTGAATTGTATCTTTATGTTAGAATAGTTAAAAATACCTCGCTCTTTGTTAAGTCAGCGTGTAATGCTTACGAAAATTATCCTTTTGAAATGTACTCTGTTTTATATCCATGGTTAGGGGTCAATTTATTATGAGTGTACAATTAAGACTGGTGCAGACATTTTATAAGGATTCATTTTATATTTTTTGTGTAAATCTGAAAGAGGATTTTGTTCTATAAATGAATCTTGTTTTGGGAAAATGTGCGATGGCTTTGTTTCAAAACAGATTATCATATGTTTGGAAAATCCCTTAAAAGTGAAGAGTAGTTGAACTTCTCAAGTAATATTCTGTACCCCTGTAGAAGTATGTTTTTCTCCAGGCACAGGTTACACAAGGATACGATGAGTTTATTTATATAACAAAATATTAATTATAATTGAGTTAATCGGCTATACGCCAAAGCGATTTATGTGGAACACTTAAAACAAAAATAACTGTCAATTGCTTACGTAATAAACGAAGCAATGTTATATAATTACAATATATGTATGTCAAGAGATAGCCGTGTGAACCATCTATATAAATTGTGCGTAATTAAGAAATAGGTAACACAAAAAAATTAAATATGTTATAATATGTTTGGCACGCTTTTCAAAGTTTCGGAAAGTCTTAACATAGCTGCAAAGAATTTTTTTTAAATCATTTCAATAGTTTGTAGAAGCTATGCACACAAAGAGAATTCCACTGACATCGAAAGCAAGTTTTTTGACTTGCCTAGATAGCCGAGCGGTCTAGCGCGCTGTTCCTGTACTGCTAGGAGACAGATTCCGTAGGTCAAGAGTTCAACCCCGGACTGGGGCGGAAGTTGGTATCCTTATAAAAGTGAATTTCTTTGTGCTTTCTATATTAATATTTCTTCACTTAGGCAGTTATGTTAGTTTAAGAGTAGTTGTAAAATGTGCTTTATAAATAAAAAAAAATAATTTCATTACAACGTGTATTGGTAACGATCCTCATATTAAACTAATGTCCAAATAACTGTATCTCACTTTCATTCTCGATGACGTGTAGTGTAGAGCAGCGCCGCGAGAATTCCATCGGCATCGAAAGCAGGTTTTGTGACTTGCCTAGATAGCCGAGCGGTCTAGCGCGCTGTTCCTGTACTGCTAGGAGACAGATTCCGTAGGTCGAGAGTTCAACCCCGGGCTGGGGCGGAAGTTGGTATCCTTATAAAAGTGAAATTCTTTGTGCTTTCTATATATATATATATATATATATATATATATATATATATATATATTCTCTTTGTGTGCATAGCTTCTACAAACTATTGAAATGATTTTAAAAAAAATTCTTCGCAGCTATATATGTGTGTGTGTGTGTGTGTGTGTGTGTGTGTGTTAGACTCCAAACTCCGATGGTAACGCCGAAGTCCGATGGTCTGCGCCGAACCTCGATGGTTTGATATCGGTACGGACGCCAAAATCCGATGGTCACGCCAAAGTCCGATGACTCGTTTCCCATAAGACGCGTTGCGCTAAAGTGCATTTCAAGAATTTGCATTTACTTCACTGTTAATGGCATATATTTTTTTTATTATTCAAAGCAGTTCAAAATTTTCAGTTGCCTATATGACAAAAACACGTATAATATGTACTTTTTGTGTAACTATTGATTTCCAAACAAATAGATTTTTAGGATCTATTACCTTACGAAAAAAAAAAATACATTGCGAACTTCTTCAAAGGGTTGAACAGTATGCACATTTTGCTCTGATAAAAGTAGAATGCATGTCTTCTTCTCCTTTTGGTACAATAGATTTGTCATGTTCAGCTCAAGTTAGACAAGCTCAATTAATGTTTCATAAACACAGATAGGAAAATGGAACTGGTTTTTGGAACACTTCTCAAAACAACGCCTTCTTTTAATTGTTACATAATCCTAGAGGAATTGTGTGTTTTAATGTCACTTTATTCAAAAGGTGATAATCATGAGTTTACAATGTACATTAATTAGTGTACCTCATACCGTAATTATTTTCTAACGACATTCATGCATGTAAATTGTACTTTCAACAGAATATAAATATGTATTTCAATAGATACAGAGAGTAAATTTAAATAGGTTAACTTTTTTTACTCCGTTCTATCATTTAAAAAAATATTAAGCAATAATAATTTCAATGTCGATTCTAAGTTATTTCAAATAGTTATATACAAAATAATGCTTTGTTATGCTAAGTAACACCGGCATTACTCTATATTTGAGAAAGTAATGCATTACATTGCCATTACATGTAATTCAATGCTTTTGACATTACATATTACTAGCATTACTTTGAGTTTATGTAATGCATTATCATTACATTTAGCATTACTTCAAGTCTGTTTAAAGGTCACACATTTTTTTGTAGTTTTATAATTGAACTAATCAAATAAGAAGGTTACTTATTTATGTGTAAAGAAAAACGTATTTCTTTACATTTTCTGGTCACAGTGCAGCTTTGAAATGCTCAATTCTTGATAGGCAGAGTCGAAAACAAAGTATTGTCTTAAACAAATACCAATTTGAAATCATCTTTCACTTAATATTCAACGCATTCATTTTTAAGTATCATATTAAGTACATAATTATTCATAGATCAGCCTCCGAAGTGATTGGCATTACAAATATGTCGACTACCTACACGGATATCTAAAAATTGTCCGGCAGACATAAAAAGTTTACACCTTCTTTTTCTATTTCTGTAGAGAACTTCTAATCAATACTTGTGCAAACGACCTTAATTTTAATATGAATACAATCACATTTTGTTTGATGCACATGAAGACCAAGCACAGGCTTCATAATGAGATATTAAATGCATGTAACACTTCTTGCTGAAATATTTCATTTATTTGTTAAACATATACATAATTATGTACATACAAAAAGAAAACATAATTAATTATATAAAACTCTCGTGCAACACGGATTAAAGAAGATATAAATCAATTATCACATAAAAATAAAGTAACGGGAGTTCATCGTTTAAAAATATATGTTAAAAGATTCAATAAAATTGTAAGGTTTAGTTGTATGAAAATTATTTAGAGAAAGTTGATTGCATGACAAGAACACAGAGATACAGATAAAATTAGTTCATTGTGAACCAGCCCAAATATTTGTAATAAATCAGTAACATCTCTAAAAATAAGTAATAAGGTTATGATCTCATAACCTTTGTCGGGATGTAAATATGGGTCGGCACGTGATCAAATCTACCATAAGACCCTTATTATACATGAGAAGTAATGTTGGGTTTCAAAATGTGTGGACCAGATAATCATCGGTCAATATCTTTGTATATTTAGAACATATAAAATAGTCAAAGACTGGGTTTTGAGATGACCCGGAGGGAGGGGAAAGGGATTACTGAAAAGATTTCCAAATAAAATAAGATTGAAAAATCAGTACACTTTGATTACTGGGGATAAAGGAAATTGATAATTGTCCTCTTGTTATGCACGTATATCACTACCTTATGTGTTTAATATTTAATAAGTACATCTCTGAAAATTAATCTTTTACGAGGACTCAGTTCAGTTCCCTTTATTCCCCCTCCTTGTTTGGACAGCTCGAATCCGAACCTTTACTTTATATAAGTTGTATTAATATGTTTATCGATTTAAATTTCTGGAAATATCTCGATGACCTTTTACATCCATTCACGCTTTTTGTCAACTTATTTCATTTGTTATAAGCATCACATAGCTTCGCTGAAACGAAGTAAAAATAATCAAATGCAAGCGTTCGGGAAATTAATATATTCTTGGTTTACATTCTGTATCTCAAAATGTCGTCAAAATAATAATAAAAAAAAAAGAAAATGAAGTATTTTTCTCTGTTGATTGGTATTAAAGAATGCAAAAATGAAGTTCATAACTGTAATAAAATTGTATAAATACAGATTCACAACTGGTCATTTAATTATAACTCATAACCATTCTTAGTTTATGCCTTTCATGTGTCTTAAATACATGCGATCAGCACGTTTTATTTTTTTTTTTAATTACAAGCACTTTTGGGCACAATTTTCACATAGGTTAAATAATTAAATAGGATGAAACAGATATAAATATGTTAAATGGATTAAACAAAAACGAAATGTTTTAAAGGCATTCCTTAGAATACAGTAAACTAGATTATTGCATGCAATAATATAAGCTAATCTTATTTAAGATGCAGTTTGCATGCATTATTATCGATTTTAATACGTAGGCTAAATAAACTATGGTACTTTATTTACTTCAAACTGTTAACACTCCATTTGTTCAACTACTGTTATTACTCGATAAATATACATGTATATCCCGTTCTCATTTGTTAAAACATATGCCTATTGGTATTTCAATTATGATCCTCCTATCAAGAGCAGTTAAAAGCTGTTCGCTCCACAAAATGGTACCTTTTCCTGAACAATTCAAGGAGTATAGCTTAAATCGTTGCATTCAAAAATATATCATTTACAAGGACTTTCCCCTTTTACGAGGAAAATTATTCAGACATTTACTTTTACTCCATAAAGGGCAGAGTTCAATGCATGAAAATTCATCAACATTTTATAGAGAACGAATAGAACAAATATGCACAATATCTAATTTATCGGATAATAAAACAAGTTTCGCAGTGAAATCATAAACATGTCCATCGACTAGGAGCAGCATCTCTACGTCATTTTAACGTCACGTCAGTCGGAGATGTTTTTGCAAGTGAAACAATCGGGAAGCGTTTACTCTTTTTTCTCTGTTATCACATATAACATTCTAAAAATCAAATGCTTCTTTCTTAAAGGACTCTTAAAAATGTAAAATAAAATGCGTGCTGTTGCTACGCTACCTCAGAGTAAAATAATTACATGAAGTCGTCATATATAGGTTGAAGTAACATCTTGCAGTACCAATTTATGCGACGCATGTGAACATAATTTAGTCTGTAATAACTGATGCTCATCCAGACCTTTTGTTTTTACTCTGGTTGAATTATTTGTAAGAAAAAATATATACCAATGACAAAAAAAAAACCCTTAGACATTTTTTCTCATTGTTATTTTTTAGTAGATCGTTTAGTTCGGAAAAAAGTCCTCCATAGCACTAAATAAAATTCTATCTTAAAGTATGCTCGCTGCGCCGCCTTGACGTCATAATATATTTGTAGTCGTTATCAGATTTAATACCGCTCTTAATTTCTCAAATGTAATTGAAAAACTATACACATAAACTGAATAATTTTCGCTCCTACTATGGGTCCACCGGGAGTTTAAACGTTGGGGTTACATACATGTATTTTCAATATCTGATTTCATGACTGTGCCGGTTACCCCTATCACTGACACGGTAATATACCACTTAAAAGAAAAAAATAAAATATTTGATTTTTTTTTTATTAATTCTTGGAGTTTGTCAAACGTATATAAAGTTTTTCACTGAAAGACGTTCATTACAAAGAAGAATATACACAATGTCTCAATAATTTCCGAACAGCCCTCGTATATCTGTAATCGTCACGTCACCCTCACACAGGATTTAGATTTATTTTTCATCCATTACCCCTTCATATTTGTTTTCACTGTTTACCTTTTTGTCATTGAAAAGATTATAGATTGGATTTTTAAAATCCCTGTAACCTTTGCTTGGAGTTGTGTGCAAAACGATCTCTTATATTGAGCTGTATGTATCTAAATATGAGTTACTCAATATATTAAAAAATAACGTTATGGACACGAAAAAATGATCATTCAAAACTCATCGTACCAAAAAAGGAATACTTTGTAAGCAACATTTCCCTACAATTCATGAAAGTATTAATTGTTTCATTGAAATTATCTGAGGCGGATTTTAACCAAAGCGAAATATTCCTCTAGCAACCAGAGTATCGTTAAAAAGTGTGGTGACCCCCGATGTGGAACGTGTGATTTCATTTAGGAGGGCGAACAGATTACACTTAAAAACGGGAAAATTTTAAAACCAAATACGAGTATGAATTGTAAATCTTCAAATTTGATTTACTGTGCAATATGCCCTACCTGTGGAGAACATTATATAGGGCAGACAAATCAACTCAACGCACGAGTTAGGGTTCACAAACAACATATAAGGGACGAAACTGTCAGAGGCACCCCATGTTCAGAACATTTTGCTGAGTGTGGTAAAGGAAAATTTAAGATTTTCCCGTTCTACAAAATGTGGACATCGGATGAAAGAGGACCATTTTATAAGACTATTTAATCCAAAACTAAATCGCAAATGATAGATTATGTGTTCACAGATTTTATATTATTTCTATGCTTTCATTATACATTGTATTTTAACTGCGTTGAAAAAGTTCATGTAGCCGCTACCACAAACTTCATTGTGACGTCATAATACTTAAGATTTTTACGACGTCATTAGCAAAGTTATTGACAACGTTTTGAACTTTTCATAACTGTCTGAAGAGCCAACATGGCTCAAAGCGCTAACAGTAAAGATTTTATTTGATTTGGACTGTAGCATTCTGTTTTCATTTATTTAAGTATTTTTTACTGTACCAAGAATTTAACTTATCAACGTATATATATATATATATATATATATATATATATATATATATATATATATATATATATATATATATATATATATATATATATATATATATATATATATATATATATATATATATATATGTATGAACTGAGAGGCATAGGCGATTACAATCTTAACTTCATTGTTAACCACGTCTGTGTCAAAGGGCCGATTTTGGGCCGATTACACAGTTGCGTAGAGTGCCACGGGGCCGATTTTAGGCCATTTTATTGAAATGAATTGTGACTATGCATTTCTTTTACTTCTTTTCAACGTAAATAATTATTGAACTTTTGCATCTTTTTATTGCATAACATTAAAGTTTTTATGGCTTATTTGTAAAATATCATGAAAATTTCAGGAAAATTTATGGATAAACAAAGTGAATTTCATACCAGCGATGACGCCATGAATTTTTTCGAATTAATGAGTTGTTACTTATAAAACCGGTATTATTACTATTGAATATGCTCAATGAACACGATTTCATTTCAGAAGTATATTCTCATACTATTATAAATTGAGTAATCAGTATATTGAGGTACTACTCATCCATTTGCCAGCAACGGTTAGAATCAACGTCATTTTACGTAAATGACGTCATAATAACAAGTACGTGTAAGCCAAACCTTGAGAAAACGTTCCGGGTTTATAGATTATAAATATGTGAGTTTATATACTAAACCAAGTAAAAAGTTACCTTGGACCCCCCCCCCCCCCTAGAAAATACAGACCTCCCCTAAAAAACTTGGATATGGTTAATTTGGTATGAAGTCAGAGGTATGAAGAAGATTTGGAAGTCAACGACTACCCCCCACCCCAACCCCACGAAATAGGATTTTCACTTTTTTTTTTTTTTTTTTTTTTGGTGACAAATTTCTGGGTTGGATTTTTTTTCACTGGGGTGGACCTTCCCCCTGGAAAAAAAATCCTGGATCCGTGCCTGATTCAGGCATTTAGATTGATTGACTGATTGTTTAATTCCGTGATATGATATTGTCAAATTTATTTATTTTATTTTGTTACGTATGGAGACATTGCACATGCCATATTTTCTAAAGAACAAATTAAATTTTGTTTCCTGTGTTCGATGTATTTTTCGTAAGTTTCCTAAATGCAGATATTACATGCTGCTACTTAACTAAAAGCACATAATAATTAAACATATTGAAAAGATAACCAAAGCTAATAAGTTCAAATGTTTGTTTTTGCTTTAATTGTATTCCGAAATTTTTATTTTAATCAATATTTTTTTTTTTATTTGTTCCGTATTGACTAAATATTTATTACATACAACTTTTAATATTTCATAGATTTTTTTTAACAAGACGCATGAATTCAATGCTTAAACAGTGAAAAGGGTAATCATGATCATGCAGTTTAATATGTTTGATATGACCATTTTTCTTCCAGAATTTTATTGGAAAATAATGACGCAATTTTATTGAAATCTCTAATGAGGAAATATACATGTACGGCGAATGAATGAAATTGTTTGTATGACAATCTATTTTCGAAAAAGATTGTTTCTTTTGTTTCTTTATTTTTTTTTACCTCTTCTGAGCCAAAGGCTCAAAGAGGTAATGCTATGGCCATTTGTGCGGTGTGCGTAAACTTTTTAGAATATGGGCCATAACTCAAGAACCCCTCGGCCAATCATTGTCAAATTTGTCACAGGGTATCCTTGGCCCAAGGGCTACCATTTATACTAAAACTAGGGTTGGGACCATTAAACAAGGGGAGGTAATCAGGAAAATAAAACCAAAAGTACTGTTTGCTAAAAAATCTTCTTCTCTGGAACCACCAGGCTGATTTTCACCAAACTTACATACAAGGATCAGGATATGTTGAAGATTAAAATTTGCACGGGGAATTACCTTGGGGCAAAGAGCGTCTCAAGGTCACTTCAAAGTTGACCAAAATTTTACTTTATAAAAACATTGATATTTTGCTTCTTATAAAGACTAGGATCATCAAATCTTGTAAGTTGATGCATCTTAGGACTTCACATCATGTTAACTCAAAAGTAGGTCACGGTGACCTAGTTTTTAAATTTTGCGGGCATTTGTTTTGAAATTGATTTTGAGACATATTTTGCACACTTTAAGGCCTATGATCATCAAACTTTGTCAGTTGATGCATCTTGGGTCCTCAAACATTGTCAACTTAAAAGTATGTCACCGTGACCTACTTTTTGAATTTGATGGCTAATCTTTTCTAAAACATTTAATCCCATTAATTCAGACACTGAGAGGTTTAGAATCATCAAATCTTGTAAGTTGATGCATCTTGAGGCCTTAAAACATATTTATGAAAAATTGGGTCACTGTGACCTACTTTTTACATTTTGCAGGCATTTGTTTTCAAATTGTTATAAAGGCATATTTTGAATACTTTCAGACCTATGATCATCAAACTTTGTCAGTTGATGCATCTTGGGTTTTCGGAGAATGTCAACCAAAAAAGTAGGTCACCATTACCTACTTTTGACATTTTATGGCTATATTTAAGTATCTCGGGAACTTATTGGCTTAGAATTGTCAAACTTTGTCAGTTGATGCATCTTGGGTTTTCGGAAAATGTCGACCAAAAAGTAGGTCAATGGGATTTCGGAGAATGTCGACCAAAAAAGTAGGTCACCATGACCTACTTTTGACATTTTATGACTTTATTTAAGTATCTTAGGTACTTTCTGGCTTAGAATCATTTGATGCATCTCGGGTTTTTTTTTGAAGAATGTCAACCAAAAAGTAGGTCATGGTGACCTACTTTTGAATACCTCAGGAACTTATTTGCTTAGAATCATTAACCTTTGTCAATTAATGCATCATAAGTCCTCAGGAAAATTTCAATTAAAAAGTAGGTCACGGTGACCTACTTATGGTACATGTATTTTATAGTTAAATTGAAATATCTTCAGTCCTAACTGGCTAAGAATCATCAAACTCTGTCAGTTGATGCATCTTGGGTCTTAGGATATTTAGAGTTAGGGCTTCAATATTAATAGATGTGATAGATTGTACAATTTATCAGAAGAGCGATTCAAGGCCCTTGGGCCTCTTGTTTTATTTTGTTATAAGGATATTGATCTTTCTATTTTCATCATGTGGGATATATCCTAAATATATTCCTTACACTACAGATTATTTAGATTTTTTGCTAAGGACGTAAAAATTGCACCTCCCTCTGATGATTACTATACAAAATCAAGTTTACGTGTATAAACAACAAGTGTTATATATTTCTCCCTTTGAATTAATGCTAATCATGCATCAGGTTAATGATATCTTGGGGACTACGTAAATATTAAACAATTAATGAAAATCTATTTAAAACTGCAGTAGAAACTTGCCTAAAGCGCAAAACGGGGAAAGGTGGGGGGTGATGGAGAAAAATGAAAAACAAGAAGCAAAAACAATATATTAAAGGTGATTATTTTGATAATTCTCACTATTGTTTTCGGCTTCAAGAAGAAAGAAAAAACGGCAAAGGGACAGCCGTCTTTGAGTTTAAAAAATATAAACTAAATACATGCATTGTATTATATCATAGCAAATGACTACATATTTCATTTTTAAAAAATGGGTGAAACTCGATCCATCCCCATCCCCAACCCCCATCCGTTAGAGTACGTACGTGCTACGAAATATGCGATTTTTTTAAATATCGACCTTCTCCCTACTAATTCGTGTGTGTTCCATTTACATTATGGAATATGTACATGTGTGTAGTTGTACCTTTGAAAACATTTATATTAGGGATGTCAATTTTATTCGGACAGCTTAGTCGAATAGTCGGGGGCTTTAGTTGAACGATAGTCGAATATTCGTTGAAATATAAATTAATTTTTCATGTCATTTTCACTATTTGTCTTTTATAGACTAGTTGTACAATATTTACCCCACGCTATCAACATTATACAACGAATTTCTGAATCGTAAACATCTATACGTAGTACAATAAATACTGTACATCTACATTTATCCAATGCACTTGATTGAAAAATTGATATAATATTTACTGCACATTTTATCTAAATGCAGGATATCAAACGCTTGCATTTGTCCTTTCTCTTCATAACGATAGTACATGTACCCGTTAATCGAAGCCATTTCGTGTCAGTGACCTTTGACTGGTAAACAATTAAAGAGTGTCTCTTATAAAAACAGAGAAGGCTTGCGATAAAGTATTTTTTCTTTAATTCGGGGGGGGGTGTTAAATCTCAATTTATTAAATAACTGTTCATTGGAAAGGGTCCTCCCCCCTCCCCCCCTCCAGAAAAAAGGGGAGGGGCTACATTATTGCAGCTAGTTTTATTAAACCACCAATCCTTTTTAATTATGTTACCATGAATATTTTTTAGATACAAAATGCGAAAAATTGTGGAACTTTGTGAAGTCTCTTTATAAATTTTAATAGGGTGAGTTTATGTATGTTAAAAATATTTATGTTAAATCATAATACGATTGCTATAGCAGAAATCGGTACATTTATTTAAAATTTTGATAACGCCCGATATTCGGACACTCGGAATAGGGTTGAGCCGCGAAGAACCGGGTCTAAAAAATTAATACAGTATATATTTTTTTCTTTCCTATTAAAAGGTCGCAAGTGGACTGGCGTAACTGAAAAATATATTAAAAGATAAATGGGCTTCGTTCGAGTATTGCAAGTTGATAATTTACTAACAGGAAGGATTAATAACCAAAAATTAAGGCGATATACTAGTATATGAATCTTTAACTTTAGTGATCTAATGGAGGGCGATTTTCAAAATTTGTGGTTAATCTATGTTTGAGTAGACCATCTATCAAAAAATGCAGTTTATGTTTAATCTTGTATCAAAAGAAGCATGGAATCGGATACAAAGCTGACGGAGTGCAGGTAACCTGGGATATTAAGTTTTAAAAACTGTGTACGATTCATGAGGCGAGTTGGGGGGTCCCTCATTTTGAAATGTTCCATTTGAGTTATTAAATATCTATATGTAAAAGTAACGAAAAACCAACCTTAGGAAAGACAAAGCCCACTTAAAAAGTATGAAGAGAGAGTCGTGTATTTAAAAAAAAAAAAAAAAAAAAAAAAAAAACTTAACCAAGCCCCTCCCCCTATCCCCTCCATTCGTATACATGTATATACCCGGTATACAAAATATGTTTTTCACGTTTGAGCTGGTTGCTTCTGACTCGTATCCCACTAAAAAAAAAGCTGCACTCGCCACCGATTTTTGAAAATATTGCAAATTGTATACAAGTACAAACCGCTGTTTGAGGCCGGAGAGGCCGTTAAATGTTTGAAAAATGAAACAAAAAAGACGCTTTACCATTATTCATTTTCTTTCAAGTTAAACGAAAGAACATTGGTCACTGTACACGTTATATCTAGAATGTGCATCCACTTCCTATAACTATATATGTAATTGTTGCATAATGCTTCAATATTGGCAATTCTATCAAAAAGCAATGTACATGTATATTCATTTACGTTTAATATGTACTCTATACAGATTGAAAATAAAGTAACAGTACTTATAAGGGTTGAGGTAAATCATTCACAATTTACTTGGGAAAAGAAAAGAGGCATACAAAGTGAGGACTATTCTATTTTCGACTCTCAGTTTTCAAAGTTCGTACTAGAAAATAATTATTTTCAAAAAATAGGTAATGAGAAATGACACATTTGATTTTTATTTCATGTATTTAATGGCATAAAGGTTTGGCGTGTCAGGAAGACAAAAATTTCCTAACAGTATTTGAATTCTCTAAACAACAAGGTATAGCAATAAAATACGTGCGATTTGTTTTAGGTTTGTAAATTCTTGATAAAGGCGATACCCTCTATATTACACGGTCTTCTTATCAGTGTAGAGTTTCAGACTAGCTGGTTTATAAGTGAACGTGTTTGTTGGGGTATATCATTTTTTCTTTAGGAAAAAAAAACAAAATTTCATTAAGAATGCGTTCAGAGTACTTTCATTTTTAAACAATGCATTTATCTTCCGTACATTGTAAATACATATCAGTATGCAAAATGGAAAGTTTATCAATTCATATTCCGAAGTAATTTTAATGGCTATAATACATCCACTTTCCACTAAATATACTTCACAGTAAATTTACCAAATTATCAATCAGTGCGTAATTTAATTTTAAAAAAATATAAAGAATCGACCGTGCAGCTGTGTACGTGTTAGAGATGACGTTATGTTCAGACAACACAATTTTTTGAAATGTCTCTTTCTTTTAAAAAAAAAATCACTTTGTCTCAGATGATGTGCTGAAACAGAATCTTCCTCGCCTTGATAAAATTTATTAAAATTATACATAACGCAGGTGCAATTTACGTCATTGATATAACGTAAACCCGCAATTATTAATAACGTCACAACTATTGTAACGTCATTTACGTGTGACGTTACGTTTTTTGGCAATTCAAAAAATTACGTTGGCAGCGAAAGGGTTAAATTTCTATGATTTTCTTTAGTAAAAACTGAGAATTTTTATACTACTAAATTAAGTATAGTTAACTATAGTTAATGATTGAATTTTTTGTCAGCGTATTCATGATAAAATTACTGCCATCGATCTCAATTATTCAATTAAATTTGGAAAAAAATATCACAACAATGTGTTAATTATTAGGTTTATATTATTTGGGTTTTATTATCTGTGTTTCAATGGAATATGATAACAGTCACTTTACAGGCGAAATTTGGACTACTTAACTTTTCATTCACTGTTCTATTTTGAACGTCTCAATTTAGATTCACCGAAGATACTCCCAGGTAAAAACTCTACAGAATCTAGACAAGAGAACAAAAATTCGAATATGGAGCCCCCAGTAGCACCTATTCTTATCGGTGTTGTAGCTTTCTTGACGCTCTTTGTACTCGCTGTTGGTGGAAGAATAATCTGGAAAAAGGTAAAACAATCTAACTCAAGGTTCTTTCAAAGACGACCAGAGATACAGAGACTTGAGAAAGAATTGGAACGAAAAAAATGATCAAAATGAAGGCACGATTGAAAATTTTTATGAGGACATGGATGGACAGAATGCAGAAGAGAGTGGAGAAGAAGATCTGCTTTCTTCAGAAAATGATTACATTGACAAGCTGGCATACCTAAAGAAAGAAAATAAATCTGATTATCGGGTATCAAATCACTTTTACGATGCTTTAAAATGAAGCTGTGCTATTCAAAATGTTATTTGTTTAACCCTTTCGCTGCCAACGTAAATGTTTGAATTGCCAAAAAAGTAACGTCATAGGTACATGACATTACAATAGTTGTGACGTTATTGAAAATTGCGGGTTTACGTTGTATCCATGACGTAAATCGCACCTGCGTTATGTATAATTTTAATTAACAAATGAGGACGTACAAGGCGAGGAAAATCCCCTGTTCTAGCGCATGATCTGAGACAAAGTAATTTTATTTTTTTTTTAAGAAAAGATATATTTTCCAAAAAATTGTGTTATCTGTAAGGTCATTTCCAACAAGTACGCAGCTGCAAGCTCGATTCGTTGTTGTTTTTTTTTTTTAAATTGAATGACTTACTGATTGATACTTTGTAATTTGGTAAAGTTATACTGTTAAGTGTATATTTAGTGGAAAATGGGTCTATTATAGCCATAAAAATTATTTCGGAATATGAATGGGTTAAGTTTCCATTTTGCATGTGTATTTACAATGTAAATGACGGGAAAACGAATGTAAAAATATATATGCTGTTTAAAAATAAAAGGAATCTGAACACATTCTGTACGAAATTTGATTTTATTCTAAAGAAACTTGATATGCCCAAACAAACTCGTTTACTTATAAATCAGTTTGACACTCTACACTGATAAGAACACCGTGTAGAGTAGAAGTTAACCCCTTTATAAAAAACTTAAAACTTAAAACAAAACGCGTGTATTTAATTGCTATATCTTGTGCTTTAGAGAGATCAAATACTGTAAGGATTTTTTTTTTTTGTATTCCTGAATCACCATACCTTAAAACAACTTAAAAATAAAATTTCTATCAATAACCTATGCCATATAATAATAAAAAATCAAATGTGTCAAAGACATTTCTGAACATATTTTTTTTTAAATTATTTTCTAGAACGAACTTTAAAAATTGAGAGTGGGAAATAGAATAGTCCTGGCTTTGTATGACGCTATTCTTTTCCCAAGTAAATTGTGCGAGTCTTACCTCAACCTTTTTAAGTATTGTTACTTTATTTTCAATAGGTATAGAATACATAAACGTAAATTAATATCCATAGATTTTTGCTAGAAATGTCAATATTATAAAGCATTATGCAACAATTACATTATGAAACGAAGTGGATGCGCATACTAAATTTAACGTGTGCAGTGTCCGATGTTATTTTTTTTTAACTTGAAAAAATGAATAATTAAAACATAATTCCTTTTTTTTTTAAATTACACGCCTTTAAAACAGCGCTTCTCCGGCCTCAAACAGCGACCTGCCCTTGTATACAATTTACAATATTCTCAGAAATCAGGGGGAGGTTCAAATTTTTTTTCTAGATGGGGTTACGACGTGTTAGTTTCGGAAATTTTTGACAAGCATAAAAGAAAAAAAAGAAGCAACCTGCTCAAACCTGGAAAACATATAAGTGTGTGCAGCGGAAGGGTGGCCGGGGGGTGGGGGTGGGGGGGGGGGGCTTTCATAAGTCATTTTTTTTTCAAATACATGACTCTCTCTCCCTTACCTTTTAAGCAGGCTCTGTATTTCCTAGGGGTAGTTTTCGTTACTTTTACATAGAAATTTAATAACTCCAATGGATAATTTCAAGAGGAGGGGACACCCCCTCCCTGTCGCCCCATGAATCCTACATACGTTTTCAGGTACATCCCAGGTTACCTGCAGTCCTTAAGCTTCGTATCCGATTTCATGCTCCTTTTGTTACAAGATCAAACAAAATCTGCATTTTTAATGGATGGTCAAGTGTAGATCAACCACAGATCATGTAAATTGCCCTCCCTTAGTACACTAAAGTTAAAGATTCATATAGTATATTGTCTTAAGGTTTTGTAATAAAACCTTCTAGCGAACGAAACCCATTCATCTTTTAATTTATTTTTCAGTCGCTTACATCACTTGCGATCTTTTAATAAGAGAGAAAAATTACATTAAAATTTTTGGACCCGGTTCTTAATATTGGTGCGGTTCAACCTTACCTATATTTTCTGCTTGTCATTTTCAAATAAAATATGGTTTAAACTAACCCTGTTCCGAGTGTCCGAAAATCGGGCATAATCAATATTTTAAGTAAGTGTAAAGATTTCTACGACAGCAAGTTATTTTATAGTTTAAAACAAATATTTTAAACACACACACACACACACGCTTGAAAAATCTAAAACGAGATTTAACAAAATTCAACATATTTTCGTATTTATTATCTTAAAAAAATTAATTATGTATGGAAACACAATTAAAAAGGATTGTTGGGTTTTAATACAAAAAGCTTGGTCATAAAAAGCCTAGATATGGGTACGCTTCGGCAAGTGTTAACATGAACAGATTCATTTAATAAATTGAGATTAAAAACACACACCACACCCCCAATTAAACAAACAAAACAAACCAAATAAACCTCAATCACTTTTATACTATATTATTTTAACTTTTAAAAAAATCAGCACTTGAGAAGTAAGTGAAAAAAGTCAATACGAATAGATCAATAAATTTCAATCATTATAATAATGCACGGTATTCAAAACAATTCAAACTAAACTGTATAATGTTTTATTAACTGCGTCTGTATATTCTCTCTCTCTCTCTCTCTCTCAAATTGTAGTTGTTTATTCGTTTTCATAGGTACACGTACACACATGTACATATTCCATTCATGTTTTCTCAAACTTTAATTTGCATTTCCGGATATATTTGAAGAGCACTCAAAGAGAATGGTAATCTGAGAATTTCACCTGCGATTAAAAAATTAAAAACATGAAATCTAACTTACAATGTACTTAAAACAAAATATTACATTGAAAATCATGTAGAATATATCGGTATGGTGTAGTGGAGGACGAATTATAGAAAAATGGATTGAAAAGATAGAAATTGCAAAGAATTCGTTCAACGAAACGCAAAAAAGTAATAACAATGAAATAAAATGCAACACTGAACTTAAACGTGCGATACGAATGTATATGGAACTCGCATGTGTTTGTGAGGAGAAGGGCGATGTTAAAAATACATTTATATATTTACTTTAGATTTAATGTTTTTTTTCAAATTCAAAGACAGTTGCCCCCTCCCCATTTTTGTGTTGAAGCCAAAAACAAGAGTGAGAATGATCAGAATAATCACCTCAAAATGAAAGAGGTTTGCAGTTTTGTTTTTTTTTTTTTTTCAATTTGTTTGTTCACCGGGTAGAACGGTACATTCGGGGTGGCGGCAATGCGTGACTCGGGGTGGCGGCACCGAGGCGAGGAAAACATCAACACGGTGAGTAAACCTGAATTTTTTCATATGTTTAGAAGTGTTAGATCAGAAAATTGTATTCTACGGAAGAGAGCAAATATCAACCTACCTCTGACCGTTTAAAGAAGCCTATAAGAGTACTCCGTTTTCTCAAACACTCCTCCTCACTTTTCGGGGTATCAACGTTTTCGACTTTCGACACAATATTCTGTTTCAAATTCGACCTCAGAAGGGTTTTTTCCTTATATCTTAAACAGTAATAAAGTAATACGATAGAATATAATTCTATCCTACTTTATAAGTCAATATATTTTACTAATTAAGCCAATTTTGCCTTCAAACTCGATGCGACGCTCGGGGTGGCGGTTTCTGTGTCTTGCGGGGTGGCAGCATGTCTGAGAAATAGGGATTATTTTTTCATGCAGCGTTCTCCTGGACCCCTTTCGAGACAAAAAAAGATTCAGATCTCTTAGAAGAATTAAGATTATGTCATGGTACGATGTTATTTCGCTATAAATGTGGCTATGTCAAACTTTAAGAAGCATATTTTTTTTTATAATTTAAAAACCGGAATGAACAAGGAATGGGCACTATATAATGATAGTAGTGCGTTGCTAATATTGGTATTACTTTATACAGTTCCTACATTTAAGTTTTGAACAGAAGCCCAAGTTAAGCAGAATAATCAAGATAATTACAATCAATGTTTATATACACATATATACTAGTAAATCCTTGTTGTTGTCCCTACAATAAAAAACAACGGAATGACTGCATGTTAAATTATTAATTGTGATAATCTGCTTACTCGGGACATATGTTCAAAGCCGAAAGATAGGAGTTTTAAAAAGTAACAAAATAATTATATTGTGGGTGTCAACTTTTTCCATGAAACCCCCCGTCTTTTTCTTTAAAAGATTTCTTATTTTTTCAAAAAATATTTATAATTTTATCCCTGACCTGTGATACACATAAATCGACAATTTTAGTTGGAACCTGCCTGGAAAATGATGTATACAGGAATACCGCAGATCAGAAGATGGGCAAACCCACAATATACTTATTTTGTTACTTTTTAATGTCCCGACTCAGCAGATTATCACAATTAATAATTTAACAACAGTCATTCAGTTGTTTTTTTTTTTTTTTTTTTTTTTTTTGTTTTTGTTTTTTGTTTTTTTGTGGTGACAACAACAAGGATTTTATATGTCACATAATTACAATCAATGTTTATATACACATGTTATGTGTATATAAACATTGATTGTAATTATCTTGATTATTCTGCTTAACTTGGACTTCTGTTCAAAACTTAAATGTAGGAACTGTATAAAGTAATACCAATATTAGCAACGCACTACTATCATTATATAGTGCCCATTCCTTGTTCATTCCGGTCTTTAAATTATAAAAAAAAAAAATATGCTTCTTAAAGTTTGACATAGCCACATTTATAGCGAAATAACATCGTACCATGACATAATCTTAATTCTTCTAAGAGATCTGAATCTTTTTTTGTCTCGAAAGGGGTCCAGGAGAACGCTGCATGAAAAAATAATCCCTATTTCTCAGACATGCTGCCACCCCGCAAGACACAGAAACCGCCACCCCGAGCGTCGCATCGAGTTTGAAGGCAAAATTGGCTTAATTAGTAAAAAATATTGACTTATAAAGTAGGATAGAAGTTTATTCTATCGTATTACTTTTTTACTGTTTAAGATGTAAGGAAAAAACCCTTCTGAGGTCGAATTTGAAACAGAATATTGTGTCGAAAGTCGAAAACGTTGATACCCCGAAAAGTGAGGAGAAGTGTTTGAGAAAACGGAGTACTCTTATAGGCTGCTTTAAACGGTCAGAGGTAGGTTGATATTTGCTCTCTTCCGTAGAATACAATTTTCTGATCTAACACTTCTAAGCATATGAAAAAATTCAGGTTTACTCACCGTGTTGATGTTTTCCTCGCCTCGGTGCCGCCACCCCGAGTCACGCATTGCCGCCACCCCGAATGTACCGTTCTAACCGGTGTTGTTTGTTTGTTTGTTTGTTTTTTTTTTTGTTTCTTGCTTTTCATTTTCTTCTTTCTCTCCCCCCCCTTTTCACCAGCGTGCGTTTTAGGCAAGTTTCTACTACAGTATTAATTTGATTTTCAGATGCATGTAATTGAATTTTGTTTTGTTTTTTTTTTAATTTTCATAGTCCCAAAAATAGCAATATCTGATGCATGATTAGCATTAATTCAAAGGAAAAAAATCAGCAAAATATATAACCACACTTTGTATTTTGTACACATATTAACTTGATCTGTAAGTCATCATCAGAGGGAGGTGCAATTTCCTTTGCAAAAATCTAAGTAATCTGTACTTGCGGTCAAATTGATAGGGATTATTTTTAGGATACCCTACACAAAGAAAAAAAAAGATCATTTGCCTAATAACAAAATAAAATAAAATAAAATAAAAAAAAATAAACAAAACAAATAGACCAACAAAACAAAACAAAACAAAAAAAAAAAAATAAAAAAAAATAAACAAACATTTTGTCATACGAACAATTTCATTGGCCGTACTTGTATTTCCTCATTAGAGATTTCAACAAAATAATTGTTATTTTTCATTAAAATTCTGGAAGGAAAATGATCATATCAGGCATATCATCGTGGATATCAAATTCATCTGATTACCCCTTTCACTGTAGTGCATTGTATTCATGCGTCTTGGTGACAGAGCTACTTTAAAAAAGATCTATAAAATATTAATAGTTATATATAATATAAAGTTAATACGGAACAAATAAAAATAAGTATTGGTAAAGATGAGAATTTCAGACGAAAATTATAGCAAAATCAAACCAATAAATAGAGGATATTCAATGTTTTGTAGATGAATATAGAATTTATTTCACGAGTGGGAGAGGATTTTTTTATATTTTCACGAGTGCGAAGCACGAGTGAAAATATTAAAAAAAAAATCCTGTCTCACGAGTGAAATAAATTCCATATTCATCTATAAAACATTGAATTTTCTGTTTATTACATTTTCTTTCATTTTCCCTTTGCCTCTGTCTTTTCTTAACACATTCTCTTCTAGGCTTGACGTCATAGTTGAGCGGTTGAGACGTCATACAGTTGTGAGATTGAAAACATTACATAACATGGATTTAGCAACATATTTGGGAAGATATTTGCCATTTTAGCTCTATCAAGATGGTTAGTTACTAGCTCTATCTTATGACAGGCCAGAAATTATTTTTTACTTACTTTGATATCCTTTCACACTGTGAGAGAATATCATTATGGTATCTTTTCACACTGTGAGAGAATATCACTTTTATTCAATAAATAAATCACAGTATTTCACTGTTGAAAATGTAATAAACTTTGATAATCTTTACAATGTATTTAATTATTAGGTATTTTAAGTTGAGCAGCCGCGTGTAATATCTGCATAATAGCATACAGAAACCCCAGAATAGATCGAACATGCAATACAATCGAAAACAGGAAACGAGACGATACAGGGAACAATAATTAATTTGTTATTTAAAAATATTGCATGTGCAAATTCTACATACGTAACAATATAAAATAAATAAAAGACAATATTATATCACTTATGTCTTTATCATACCCGAATTAGATTATTTTACAAGGGGAACATCCTGTTATCACAAAATCCTATTTCATGAAGAGAGAGAGAGGGTGCACATTTATATATCATTCACTCCCGTATGTGGTCTGTGCTTTTTGAAGGGTCCGACGTCATTTACTTATATAAATTAGTAAGTAAAGGGGGTTATTTATTTCTGTGTCATTTTTCATTCACCGTGTATTGCATGTTCGATCTATTCTGGGGTTTCTGTATGCTATTATGCAGATATTACACGCGGCTGCTCAACTTAAAATACCTAATAATTAAATACATTGTAAAGATAATCAAAGTTTATTACATTTTCAACAGTGAAATACTATGATTTATTTATTGAATAAAAGTGATATTCTCTCACAATGTGAAAAGATACCATAATGATATTCTCTCACAGTGTGAAAGGATATCAAAGTAAGTAAAAAATAATTTCTGGCCTGTCATAAGATAGAGCTAGTAACTAACCATCTTGATAGAGCTAAAATGGCAAATATCTTCCCAAATATGTTGCTAAATCCATGTTATGTAATGTTTTCAATCTCACAACTGTATGACGTCTCAACCGCTCAACTATGACGTCAAGCCTAGAAGAGAATGTGTTAAGAAAAGACAGAGGCAAAGGGAAAATGAAAGAAAATGTAATAAACAGAAAATTCAATGTTTTATAGATGAATATGGAATTTATTTCACTCGTGAGACAGGATTTTTTTTTAATATTTTCACTCGTGCTTCGCACTCGTGAAAATATAAAAAAATCCTCTCCCACTCGTGAAATAAATTCTATATTCATCTACAAAACATTGAATATCCTCTATTTATTGGTTTGATTTTGCTATAATTTTCGTCTGAAATTCTCATCTTTACCAATACTTATTTTTATTTGTTCCGTATTAACTTTATATTATATATAACTATTAATATTTTATAGATCTTTTTTAAAGTAGCTCTGTCACCAAGACGCATGAATACAATGCACTACAGTGAAAGGGGTAATCAGATGAATTTGATATCCACGATGATATGCCTGATATGATCATTTTCCTTCCAGAATTTTAATGAAAAATAACAATTATTTTGTTGAAATCTCTAATGAGGAAATACAAGTACGGCCAATGAAATTGTTCGTATGACAAAATGTTTGTTTATTTGTTTTTTTTTTTTTTTTGTTTTTTTTTTTTTGTTTTTTTTTTTTTTTGTTTTGTTTTGTTGGTCTATTTGTTTTGTTTATTTTTTTTTATTTTATTTTATTTTGTTATTAGGCAAATGATCTTTTTTTTCTTTGTGTAGGGTATCCTAAAAATAATCCCTATCAATTTGACCGCGAGTACAGATTACTTAGATTTTTGCAAAGGAAATTGCACCTCCCTCTGATGATGACTTACAGATCAAGTTAATATGTGTACAAAATACAAAGTGTGGTTATATATTTTGCTGATTTTTTTCCTTTGAATTAATGCTAATCATGCATCAGATATTGCTATTTTTGGGACTATGAAAATTAAAAAAAAAAACAAAACAAAATTCAATTACATGCATCTGAAAATCAAATTAATACTGTAGTAGAAACTTGCCTAAAACGCACGCTGGTGAAAAGGGGGGGGGGGAGAGAAAGAAGAAAATGAAAAGCAAGAAACAAAAAAAAAAAAAAACAAACAAGCAACACCGGTTAGAACGGTACATTCGGGGTGGCGGCAATGCGTGACTCGGGGTGGCGGCACCGAGGCGAGGAAAACATCAACACGTGAGTAAACCTGAATTTTTTCATATGTTTAGAAGTGTTAGATCAGAAAATTGTATTCTACGGAAAAGAGCAAATATCAACCTACCTCTGACCGTTTAAAGCAGCCTATAAGAGTACTCCGTTTTCTCAAACACTTCTCCTCACTTTTCGGGGTATCAACGTTTTCGACTTTCGACACAATATTCTGTTTCAAATTCGACCTCAGAAGGGTTTTTTCCTTACATCTTAAACAGTAATAAAGTAATACGATAGAATAAACTTCTATCCTACTTTATAAGTCAATATATTTTACTAATTAAGCCAATTTTGCCTTCAAACTCGATGCGACGCTCGGGGTGGCGGTTTCTGTGTCTTGCGGGGTGGCAGCATGTCTGAGAAATAGGGATTATTTTTTCATGCAGCGTTCTCCTGGACCCCTTTCGAGACAAAAAAAGATTCAGATCTCTTAGAAGAATTAAGATTATGTCATAGTACGATGTTATTTCGCTATAAATGTGGCTATGTCAAACTTTAAGAAGCATATTTTTTTTTTTATAATTTAAAGACCGGAATGAACAAGGAATGGGCACTATATAATGATAGTAGTGCGTTGCTAATATTGGTATTACTTTATACAGTTCCTACATTTAAGTTTTGAACAGAAGTCCAAGTTAAGCAGAATAATCAAGATAATTACAATCAATGTTTATATACACATAACATGTGTATATAAACATTGATTGTAATTATGTGACATATAAAATCCTTGTTGTTGTCACCACAAAAAAAACAAAAAACAAAAACAAAACAAAAAAAAAAAACAACTGAATGACTGTTGTTAAATTATTAATTGTGATAATCTGCTGAGTCGGGACATTAAAAAGTAACAAAATAAGTATATTGTGGGTTTGCCCATCTTCTGATCTGCGGTATTCCTGTATACATCATTTTCCAGGCAGGTTCCAACTAAAATTGTCGATTTATGTGTATCACAGGTCAGGGATAAAATTATAAATATTTTTTGAAAAAATAAGAAATCTTTTAAAGAAAAAGACGGGGGGTTTCATGGAAAAAGTTGACACCCACAATATAATTATTTTGTTACTTTTTAAAACTCCTATCTTTCGGCTTTGAACATATGTCCCGAGTAAGCAGATTATCACAATTAATAATTTAACATGCAGTCATTCCGTTGTTTTTTATTGTAGGGACAACAACAAGGATTTACTAGTATATATGTGTATATAAACATTGATTGTAATTATCTTGATTATTCTGCTTAACTTGGGCTTCTGTTCAAAACTTAAATGTAGGAACTGTATAAAGTAATACCAATATTAGCAACGCACTACTATCATTATATAGTGCCCATTCCTTGTTCATTCCGGTTTTTAAATTATAAAAAAAAATATGCTTCTTAAAGTTTGACATAGCCACATTTATAGCGAAATAACATCGTACCATGACATAATCTTAATTCTTCTAAGAGATCTGAATCTTTTTTTGTCTCGAAAGGGGTCCAGGAGAACGCTGCATGAAAAAATAATCCCTATTTCTCAGACATGCTGCCACCCCGCAAGACACAGAAACCGCCACCCCGAGCGTCGCATCGAGTTTGAAGGCAAAATTGGCTTAATTAGTAAAATATATTGACTTATAAAGTAGGATAGAAGTATATTCTATCGTATTACTTTATTACTGTTTAAGATATAAGGAAAAAAACCCTTCTGAGGTCGAATTTGAAACAGAATATTGTGTCGAAAGTCGAAAACGTTGATACCCCGAAAAGTGAGGAGGAGTGTTTGAGAAAACGGAGTACTCTTATAGGCTGCTTAAAACGGTCAGAGGTAGGTTGATATTTGCTCTCTTCCGTAGAATACAATTTTCTGATCTAACACTTCTAAACATATGAAAAAATTCAGGTTTACTCACCGTGTTGATGTTTTCCTCGCCTCGGTGCCGCCACCCCGAGTCACGCATTGCCGCCACCCCGAATGTACCGTTCTACCCGGTGAACAAACAAATTGAAAAAAAAAAAAAAACAAAACTGCAAACCTCTTTCATTTTGAGGTGATTATTCTGATCATTCTCACTCTTGTTTTTGGCTTCAACACAAAAATGGGGAGGGGGCAACTGTCTTTGAATTTGAAAAAACATTAAATCTAAAGTAAATATATAAATGTATTTTTAACATCGCCCTTCTCCTCACAAACACATGCGAGTTCCATATACATTCGTATCGCACGTTTAAGTTCGGTGTTGCATTTTATTTCATTGTTATTACTTTTTTGCGTTTCGTTGAACGAATTCTTTGCAATTTCTATCTTTTCAATCCATTTTTCTATAATTCGTCCTCCACTACACCATACCGATATATTCTACATGATTTTCAATGTAATATTTTGTTTTAAGTACATTGTAAGTTAGATTTCATGTTTTTAATTTTTTAATCGCAGGTGAAATTCTCAGATTACCATTCTCTTTGAGTGCTCTTCAAATATATCCGGAAATGCAAATTAAAGTTTGAGAAAACATGAATGGAATATGTACATGTGTGTACGTGTACCTATGAAAACGAATAAACAACTACAATTTGAGAGAGAGAGAGAGAGAGAGAGAGAGAATATACAGACGCAGTTAATAAAACATTATACAGTTTAGTTTGAATTGTTTTGAATACCGTGCATTATTATAATGATTGAAATTTATTGATCTATTCGTATTGACTTTTTTCACTTACTTCTCAAGTGCTGATTTTTTTAAAAGTTAAAATAATATAGTATAAAAGTGATTGAGGTTTATTTGGTTTGTTTTGTTTGTTTAATTGGGGGTGTGGTGTGTGTTTTTAATCTCGATTTATTAAATGAATCTGTTCATGTTAACACTTGCCGAAGCGTACCCATATCTAGGCTTTTTATGACCAAGCTTTTTGTATTAAAACCCAACAATCCTTTTTAATTGTGTTTCCATACATAATTAATTTTTTTAAGATAATAAATACGAAAATATGTTGAATTTTGTTAAATCTCGTTTTAAATTTTTCAAGCGTGTGTGTGTGTGTGTGTGTGTGTGTGTGTGTGTGTGTTTAAAATATTTGTTTTAAACTATAAAATAACTTGCTGTCGTAGAAATCTTTACACTTACTTAAAATATTGATTATGCCCGATTTTCGGACACTCGGAACAGGGTTAGTTTAAACCATATTTTATTTGAAAATGACAAGCAGAAAATATAGGTAAGGTTGAACCGCACCAATATTAAGAACCGGGTCCAAAAATTTTAATGTAATTTTTCTCTCTTATTAAAAGATCGCAAGTGATGTAAGCGACTGAAAAATAAATTAAAAGATGAATGGGTTTCGTTCGCTAGAAGGTTTTATTACAAAACCTTAAGACAATATACTATATGAATCTTTAACTTTAGTGTACTAAGGGAGGGCAATTTACATGATCTGTGGTTGATCTACACTTGACCATCCATTAAAAATGCAGATTTTGTTTGATCTTGTAACAAAAGGAGCATGAAATCGGATACGAAGCTTAAGGACTGCAGGTAACCTGGGATGTACCTGAAAACGTATGTAGGATTCATGGGGCGACAGGGAGGGGGTGTCCCCTCCTCTTGAAATTATCCATTGGAGTTATTAAATTTCTATGTAAAAGTAACGAAAACTACCCCTAGGAAATACAGAGCCTGCTTAAAAGGTAAGGGAGAGAGAGTCATGTATTTGAAAAAAAAAATGACTTATGAAAGCCCCCCCCCCACCCCCCGGCCACCCTTCCGCTGCACACACTTACACAAAATATGTTTTCCAGGTTTGAGCAGGTTGCTTCTTTTTTTTCTTTTATGCTTGTCAAAAATTTCCGAAACTAACACGTCGTAACCCCATCTAGAAAAAAAATTTGAACCTCCCCCTGATTTCTGAGAATATTGTAAATTGTATACAAGGGCAGGTCGCTGTTTGAGGCCGGAGAAGCGCTGTTTTAAAGGCGTGTAATTTAAAAAAAAAAGGAATTATGTTTTAATTATTTATTTTTTCAAGTTAAAAAAAAATAACATCGGACACTGCACACGTTAAATTTAGTATGCGCATCCACTTCGTTTCATAATGTAATTGTTGCATAATGCTTTATAATATTGACATTTCTAGCAAAAATCTATGGATATTAATTTACGTTTATGTATTCTATACCTATTGAAAATAAAGTAACAATACTTAAAAAGGTTGAGGTAAGACTCGCACAATTTACTTGGGAAAAGAATAGCGTCATACAAAGCCAGGACTATTCTATTTCCCACTCTCAATTTTTAAAGTTCGTTCTAGAAAATAATTTAAAAAAAAATATGTTCAGAAATGTCTTTGACACATTTGATTTTTTATTATTATATGGCATAGGTTATTGATAGAAATTTTATTTTTAAGTTGTTTTAAGGTATGGTGATTCAGGAATACAAAAAAAATCCTTACAGTATTTGATCTCTCTAAAGCACAAGATATAGCAATTAAATACACGCGTTTTGTTTTAAGTTTTAAGTTTTTTATAAAGGGGTTAACTTCTACTCTACACGGTGTTCTTATCAGTGTAGAGTGTCAAACTGATTTATAAGTAAACGAGTTTGTTTGGGCATATCAAGTTTCTTTAGAATAAAATCAAATTTCGTACAGATTGTGTTCAGATTCCTTTAATTTTTAAACAGTATATATATTTTTACATTCGTTTTCCCGTCATTTACATTGTAAATACACATGCAAAATGGAAACTTAACCCATTCATATTCCGAAATAATTTTTATGGCTATAATAGACCCATTTTCCACTAAATATACACTTAACAGTATAACTTTACCAAATTACAAAGTATCAATCAGTAAGTCATTCAATTT
The DNA here is from genome assembly GCF_033153115.1 of Saccostrea echinata. Classification (NCBI taxonomy): domain Eukaryota; kingdom Metazoa; phylum Mollusca; class Bivalvia; order Ostreida; family Ostreidae; genus Saccostrea; species Saccostrea echinata. The sequence goes on along the minus strand of NW_026889752.1, from coordinate 1,607,799 downwards.
AAAAAAAAAAAAAAAACAACAACGAATCGAGCTTGCAGCTGCGTACTTGTTGGAAATGACGTTACAGATAACACAATTTTTTGGAAAATATATCTTTTCTTTAAAAAAAAAATAAAATTACTTTGTCTCAGATCATGCGCTAGAACAGGGGATTTTCCTCGCCTTGTACGTCCTCATTTGTTAATTAAAATTATACATAACGCAGGTGCGATTTACGTCATGGATACAACGTAAACCCGCAATTTTCAATAACGTCACAACTATTGTAATGTCATGTACCTATGACGTTACTTTTTTGGCAATTCAAACATTTACGTTGGCAGCGAAAGGGTTAAACAAATAACATTTTGAATAGCACAGCTTCATTTTAAAGCATCGTAAAAGTGATTTGATACCCGATAATCAGATTTATTTTCTTTCTTTAGGTATGCCAGCTTGTCAATGTAATCATTTTCTGAAGAAAGCAGATCTTCTTCTCCACTCTCTTCTGCATTCTGTCCATCCATGTCCTCATAAAAATTTTCAATCGTGCCTTCATTTTGATCATTTTTTTCGTACCAATTCTTTCTCAAGTCTCTGTATCTCTGGTCATCTTTGAAGGAACCTTGAGTTAGATTGTTTTACCTTTTTCCAGATTATTCTTCCACCAACAGCGAGTACAAAGAGCGTCAAGAAAGCTACAACACCGATAAGAATAGGTGCTACTGGGGGCTCCATATTCGAATTTTTGTTCTCTTGTCTAGATTCTGTAGAGTTTTTACCTGGGAGTATCTTCGGTGGATCTAAATTGAGACGTTCAAAATAGAACAGTGAATGAAAAGTTAAGTAGTCCAAATTTCGCCTGTAAAGTGACTGTTATCATATTCCGTTGAAACACAGATAATAAAACCCAAATAATATAAACCTAATAATTAACACATTGTTGTGATATTTTTTTCCAAATTTAATTGAATAATTGAGATCGATGGCAGTAATTTTATCATGAATACGCTGACAAAAAATTCAATCGTTAACTATAGTTAACTATACTTAATTTAGTAGTATAAAAATTCTCAGTTTTTACTAAAGAAAATCATAGAAATTTAACCCTTTCGCTGCCAACGTAATTTTTTGAATTGCCAAAAAACGTAACGTCACACGTAAATGACGTTACAATAGTTGTGACGTTATTAATAATTGCGGGTTTACGTTATATCAATGACGTAAATTGCACCTGCGTTATGTATAATTTTAATAAATTTTATCAAGGCGAGGAAGATTCTGTTTCAGCACATCATCTGAGACAAAGTGATTTTTTTTTAAAAGAAAGAGACATTTCAAAAAATTGTGTTGTCTGAACATAACGTCATCTCTAACACGTACACAGCTGCACGGTCGATTCTTTATTTTTTTTTTTAAATTAAATTACGCACTGATTGATAATTTGGTAAATTTACTGTGAAGTATATTTAGTGGAAAGTGGATGTATTATAGCCATTAAAATTACTTCGGAATATGAATTGGTAAACTTTCCATTTTGCATACTGATATGTATTTACAATGTACGGAAGATAAATGCATTGTTTAAAAATGAAAGTACTCTGAACGAATTCTTTATGAAATTTTGTTTTTTTTTTTCCTAAAGAAAAAATGATATACCCCAACAAACACGTTCACTTATAAACCAGCTAGTCTGAAACTCTACACTGATAAGAAGACCGTGTAATATAGAGGGTATCGCCTTTATCAAGAATTTACAAACCTAAAACAAATCGCACGTATTTTATTGCTATACCTTGTTGTTTAGAGAATTCAAATACTGTTAGGAAATTTTTGTCTTCCTGACACGCCAAACCTTTATGCCATTAAATACATGAAATAAAAATCAAATGTGTCATTTCTCATTACCTATTTTTTGAAAATAATTATTTTCTAGTACGAACTTTGAAAACTGAGAGTCGAAAATAGAATAGTCCTCACTTTGTATGCCTCTTTTCTTTTCCCAAGTAAATTGTGAATGATTTACCTCAACCCTTATAAGTACTGTTACTTTATTTTCAATCTGTATAGAGTACATATTAAACGTAAATGAATATACATGTACATTGCTTTTTGATAGAATTGCCAATATTGAAGCATTATGTAACAATTAAATATATAGTTATAGGAAGTGGATGCACATTCTAGATTTAACGTGTACAGTGACCAATGTTCTTTCGTTTAACTTGAAAGAAAATGAATAATGGTAAAGCGTCTTTTTTGTTTCATTTTTCAAACATTTAACGGCCTCTCCGGCCTCAAACAGCGGTTTGTACTTGTATACAATTTGCAATATTTTCAAAAATCGGTGGCGAGTGCAGCTTTTTTTTTAGTGGGATACGAGTCAGAAGCAACCAGCTCAAACGTGAAAAACATATTTTGTATACCGGGTATATACATGTATACGAATGGAGGGGATAGGGGGAGGGGCTTGGTTAAGTTTTTTTTGTTTTTTTTTTTTTGTTTTTTTTTTCAAATACACGACTCTCTCTTCATACTTTTTAAGTGGGCTTTGTCTTTCCTAAGGTTGGTTTTTCGTTACTTTTACATATAGATATTTAATAACTCAAATGGAACATTTCAAAATGAGGGACCCCCCAACTCGCCTCATGAATCGTACACAGTTTTTAAAACTTAATATCCCAGGTTACCTGCACTCCGTCAGCTTTGTATCGATTCCATGCTTCTTTTGATACAAGATTAAACATAAACTGCATTTTTTGATAGATGGTCTACTCAAACATAGATTAACCACAAATTTTGAAAATCGCCCTCCATTAGATCACTAAAGTTAAAGATTCATATACTAGTATATCGCCTTAATTTTTGGTTATTAATCCTTCCTGTTAGTAAATTATCAACTTGCAATACTCGAACGAAGCCCATTTATCTTTTAATATATTTTTCAGTTACGCCAGTCCACTTGCGACCTTTTAATAGGAAAGAAAAAAATATATACTGTATTAATTTTTTAGACCCGGTTCTTCGCGGCTCAACCCTATTCCGAGTGTCCGAATATCGGGCGTTATCAAAATTTTAAATAAATGTACCGATTTCTGCTATAGCAATCGTATTATGATTTAACATAAATATTTTTAACATACATAAACTCACCCTATTAAAATTTATAAAGAGACTTCACAAAGTTCCACAATTTTTCGCATTTTGTATCTAAAAAATATTCATGGTAACATAATTAAAAAGGATTGGTGGTTTAATAAAACTAGCTGCAATAATGTAGCCCCTCCCCTTTTTTTCTGGGGGGGGGGGGGAGGGGGGAGGACCCTTTCCAATGAACAGTTATTTAATAAATTGAGATTTAACACCCCCCCCCCCGAATTAAAGAAAAAATACTTTATCGCAAGCCTTCTCTGTTTTTATAAGAGGCACTCTTTAATTGTTTACCAGTCAAAGGTCACTGACACGAAATGGCTTCGATTAACGGGTACATGTACTATCGTTATGAAGAGAAAGGACAAATGCAAGCGTTTGATATCCTGCATTTAGATAAAATGTGCAGTAAATATTATATCAATTTTTCAATCAAGTGCATTGGATAAATGTAGATGTACAGTATTTATTGTACTACGTATAGATGTTTACGATTCAGAAATTCGTTGTATAATGTTGATAGCGTGGGGTAAATATTGTACAACTAGTCTATAAAAGACAAATAGTGAAAATGACATGAAAAATTAATTTAAATTTCAACGAATATTCGACTATCGTTCAACTAAAGCCCCCGACTATTCGACTAAGCTGTCCGAATAAAATTGACATCCCTAATATAAATGTTTTCAAAGGTACAACTACACACATGTACATATTCCATAATGTAAATGGAACACACACGAATTAGTAGGGAGAAGGTCGATATTTAAAAAAATCGCATATTTCGTAGCACGTACGTACTCTAACGGATGGGGGTTGGGGATGGGGATGGATCGAGTTTCACCCATTTTTTAAAAATGAAATATGTAGTCATTTGCTATGATATAATACAATGCATGTATTTAGTTTATATTTTTTAAACTCAAAGACGGCTGTCCCTTTGCCGTTTTTTCTTTCTTCTTGAAGCCGAAAACAATAGTGAGAATTATCAAAATAATCACCTTTAATATATTGTTTTTGCTTCTTGTTTTTCATTTTTCTCCATCACCCCCCACCTTTCCCCGTTTTGCGCTTTAGGCAAGTTTCTACTGCAGTTTTAAATAGATTTTCATTAATTGTTTAATATTTACGTAGTCCCCAAGATATCATTAACCTGATGCATGATTAGCATTAATTCAAAGGGAGAAATATATAACACTTGTTGTTTATACACGTAAACTTGATTTTGTATAGTAATTATCAGAGGGAGGTGCAATTTTTACGTCCTTAGCAAAAAATCTAAATAATCTGTAGTGTAAGGAATATATTTAGGATATATCCCACATGATGAAAATAGAAAGATCAATATCCTTATAACAAAATAAAACAAGAGGCCCAAGGACCTTGAATCGCTCTTCTGATAAATTGTACAATCTATCACATCTATTAATATTGAAGCCCTAACTCTAAATATCCTAAGACCCAAGATGCATCAACTGACAGAGTTTGATGATTCTTAGCCAGTTAGGACTGAAGATATTTCAATTTAACTATAAAATACATGTACCATAAGTAGGTCACCGTGACCTACTTTTTAATTGAAATTTTCTGAGGACTTATGATGCATTAATTGACAAAGGTTAATGATTCTAAGCAAATAAGTTCCTGAGGTATTCAAAAGTAGGTCACCATGACCTACTTTTTGGTTGACATTCTTCAAAAAAACCCGAGATGCATCAAATGATTCTAAGCCAGAAAGTACCTAAGATACTTAAATAAAGTCATAAAATGTCAAAAGTAGGTCATGGTGACCTACTTTTTTGGTCGACATTCTCCGAAATCCCATTGACCTACTTTTTGGTCGACATTTTCCGAAAACCCAAGATGCATCAACTGACAAAGTTTGACAATTCTAAGCCAATAAGTTCCCGAGATACTTAAATATAGCCATAAAATGTCAAAAGTAGGTAATGGTGACCTACTTTTTTGGTTGACATTCTCCGAAAACCCAAGATGCATCAACTGACAAAGTTTGATGATCATAGGTCTGAAAGTATTCAAAATATGCCTTTATAACAATTTGAAAACAAATGCCTGCAAAATGTAAAAAGTAGGTCACAGTGACCCAATTTTTCATAAATATGTTTTAAGGCCTCAAGATGCATCAACTTACAAGATTTGATGATTCTAAACCTCTCAGTGTCTGAATTAATGGGATTAAATGTTTTAGAAAAGATTAGCCATCAAATTCAAAAAGTAGGTCACGGTGACATACTTTTAAATTGACAATGTTTGAGGACCCAAGATGCATCAACTGACAAAGTTTGATGATCATAGGCCTTAAAGTGTGCAAAATATGTCTCAAAATCAATTTCAAAACAAATGCCCGCAAAATTTAAAAACTAGGTCACCGTGACCTACTTTTGAGTTAACATGATGTGAAGTCCTAAGATGCATCAACTTACAAGATTTGATGATCCTAGTCTTTATAAGAAGCAAAATATCAATGTTTTTATAAAGTAAAATTTTGGTCAACTTTGAAGTGACCTTGAGACGCTCTTTGCCCCAAGGTAATTCCCCGTGCAAATTTTAATCTTCAACATATCCTGATCCTTGTATGTAAGTTTGGTGAAAATCAGCCTGGTGGTTCCGGAGAAGATTTTTTAGCAAACAGTACTTTTGGTTTTATTTTCCTGATTACCTCCCCTTGTTTAATGGTCCCAACCCTAGTTTTAGTATAAATGGTAGCCCTTGGGCCAAGGATACCCTGTGACAAATTTGACAATGATTGGCCAAGGGGTTCTTGAGTTATGGCCCATATTCTAAAAAGTTTACGCACACCGCACAAATGGCCATAGCATTACCTCTTTGAGCCTTTGACTCAGAAGAGGTAAAAAAAAATAAAGAAACAAAAGAAACAATCTTTTTCGAAAATAGATTGTCATACAAACAATTTCATTCATTCGCCGTACATGTATATTTCCTCATTAGAGATTTCAATAAAATTGCGTCATTATTTTCCAATAAAATTCTGGAAGAAAAATGGTCATATCAAACATATTAAACTGCATGATCATGATTACCCTTTTCACTGTTTAAGCATTGAATTCATGCGTCTTGTTAAAAAAAATCTATGAAATATTAAAAGTTGTATGTAATAAATATTTAGTCAATACGGAACAAATAAAAAAAAAATATATTGATTAAAATAAGAATTTCGGAATACAATTAAAGCAAAAACAAACATTTGAACTTATTAGCTTTGGTTATCTTTTCAATATGTTTAATTATTATGTGCTTTTAGTTAAGTAGCTGCATGTAATATCTGCATTTAGGAAACTTACGAAAAATACATCGAACACAGGAAACAAAATTTAATTTGTTCTTTAGAAAATATGGCATGTGCAATGTCTCCATACGTAACAAAATAAAATAAATAAATTTGACAATATCATATCACGGAATTAAACAATCAGTCAATCAATCTAAATGCCTGAATCAGGCACGGATCCAGGATTTTTTTTCCAGGGGGAAGGTCCACCCCAGTGAAAAAAAATCCAACCCAGAAATTTGTCACCAAAAAAAAAAAAAAAAAAAAAAAAAGTGAAAATCCTATTTCGTGGGGTTGGGGTGGGGGGTAGTCGTTGACTTCCAAATCTTCTTCATACCTCTGACTTCATACCAAATTAACCATATCCAAGTTTTTTAGGGGAGGTCTGTATTTTCTAGGGGGGGGGGGGTCCAAGGTAACTTTTTACTTGGTTTAGTATATAAACTCACATATTTATAATCTATAAACCCGGAACGTTTTCTCAAGGTTTGGCTTACACGTACTTGTTATTATGACGTCATTTACGTAAAATGACGTTGATTCTAACCGTTGCTGGCAAATGGATGAGTAGTACCTCAATATACTGATTACTCAATTTATAATAGTATGAGAATATACTTCTGAAATGAAATCGTGTTCATTGAGCATATTCAATAGTAATAATACCGGTTTTATAAGTAACAACTCATTAATTCGAAAAAATTCATGGCGTCATCGCTGGTATGAAATTCACTTTGTTTATCCATAAATTTTCCTGAAATTTTCATGATATTTTACAAATAAGCCATAAAAACTTTAATGTTATGCAATAAAAAGATGCAAAAGTTCAATAATTATTTACGTTGAAAAGAAGTAAAAGAAATGCATAGTCACAATTCATTTCAATAAAATGGCCTAAAATCGGCCCCGTGGCACTCTACGCAACTGTGTAATCGGCCCAAAATCGGCCCTTTGACACAGAAGTGGTTAACAATGAAATTCTTGGTACAGTAAAAAATACTTAAATAAATGAAAACAGAATGCTGCAGTCCAAATCAAATAAAATCTTTACTGTTAGCGCTTTGAGCCATGTTGGCTCTTCAGACAGTTATGAAAAGTTCAAAACGTTGTCAATAACTTTGCTAATGACGTCGTAAAAATCTTAGGTATTATGACGTCACAATGAAGTTTGTGGTAGCGGCTACATGAACTTTTTCAACGCAGTTAAAATACAATGTATAATGAAAGCATAGAAATAATATAAAATCTGTGAACACATAATCTATCATTTGCGATTTAGTTTTGGATTAAATAGTCTTATAAAATGGTCCTCTTTCATCCGATGTCCACATTTTGTAGAACGGGAAAATCTTAAATTTTCCTTTACCACACTCAGCAAAATGTTCTGAACATGGGGTGCCTCTGACAGTTTCGTCCCTTATATGTTGTTTGTGAACCCTAACTCGTGCGTTGAGTTGATTTGTCTGCCCTATATAATGCTCTCCACAGGTAGGGCATATTGCACAGTAAATCAAATTTGAAGATTTACAATTCATACTCGTATTTGGTTTTAAAATTTTCCCGTTTTTAAGTGTAATCTGTTCGCCCTCCTAAATGAAATCACACGTTCCACATCGGGGGTCACCACACTTTTTAACGATACTCTGGTTGCTAGAGGAATATTTCGCTTTGGTTAAAATCCGCCTCAGGTTTGGTGCTTGTCTTCTTCTGTTCATTATTGACGATTTGTCCAGAAGATTTTTCATGTTTTCGGATTGTTCTAATATTGGAAAAAAATCGTTTCGCTGAAATTTAAAACCAAATACGAGTATGAATTGTAAATCTTCAAATTTGATTTACTGTGCAATATGCCCTACCTGTGGTTTATTTCCATTTAAATATTCTTTTGAATTATTATTATTATTATTATTATTATTATTATTTTTTTTTATTTTTTTTTTTTTTTTTTTTTTGAAGTATAGTATAACCGAATAGCCAACTTATCCTCGACCTTTATAAAATTTACCTTAATTTTATTTTGAAGATACGTTGAAAGAAAACTTGAAAACTTAGCTACATTGCAGTTCTAAGGTGATAAGATATGCATGACTTCATAAATTTTCTAAATACCTTTGCATTTATTTAAAATCTCATCAAAGAAAAATCCTTGACAGCAATTGTTTAAATGGCCTTTACAATTTAAACTTGTCTTGAATATGTATACATTTACATGTATCAAAATTGAAACAGATGATATTAACATGTATACTTAAAAAGTTTTGGCTGTCATGAACTATTGCCTTGACAAATATATAATTTTAAGATCTATATATACAAGTATTGTTAATCATAACTGCTAGAAATCTATAAATAAATTATTAATGATCAGATACATACTGGTTGCAATCTCCTTTGGCAGTTCCAAAATAATAAAAACTGGTAGAGAAAATATAGCAATCTTTCTTAAGTTCATGTTCAATTTTACACTACATATAACTTTTAAACTATCAGTATTTCAAACTTAACCTTATATACTTTGTGAGTACTCTTTTTTCATCACGTGACTAAGTAACTTTAATATTGCTAATGTGATTTAATTGCATTTTATTGGAGTTATAGTGATCTGATCTACTTCCTTGACAGACGTTTTATGAAACTTTTTTCACGTTTTATCACTTTTATCTTACTTTTGTATTCAGATTGAATTCCGTTTCAAAATTTCTTCTTGATAAAGAGCCCAGTAAGACAATACTCCAAAATTACACTATATTGCACTTGAATGGATAAATTTAGTGAACTTTTGTTTTATTTCCTTAACAAACCATTTTAAATATGATGGGCAGACAGACCGCGACAGACGAGTCTGTTATTTTATGTCACAAATCATTGCACCCCAACTAATTAGACCCGGTAGGAAAACGGTGACATTTTTTTCTGAACTTGCCTGTCTTTTTAATATGTCTTGTACATTTTTAAAATGTCAAGGTGCTCGATCAACTATTATTATTCCTTCAAGTGATTCTAAATATATTTACTTATATTGTATAAAATGAATATTTTTCTCCACCAATATTTCTAAAGCTATTACTCCTTATATATATATATATATATATATATATATATATATATATATATATATATATATATATATATATAATACTTTAAAAAGAGACATACAAAGTTTTACAAAATAACTTTTTTTATTTAAAACAGAAACATATTTAGCATGCCTAATATTCAGAAAAAGCAGCAACAAATTTCAAATCCATTTCATATAACACAGTTATCTTCCTTGTCTGTTCTGAATCAATAACAGGAACAAAACGTTTCCGTGTTTAAAAAAAAATAGACGATAACAATGCAATCTGGAATCCAAATTGAAAATGACACGAACTTCCCAGGTTTTATTCTCTCCATATATGGAATAGCTCTTCGATATTTCCTTTATTTGTTTGTTTGTTTGTTTGTTTGTTTGTTTGTTTTTTTTTTTTTTTTTTTTTTTTTTTTTTTTTTTTTTTTTTTTTAGAAATAGAAAAAGACATACTTTAACATAAAGGACAGAAATATTCTAGTATGAAAACTTCTTGGACAACGTTCAATTGTTCATGGGCCCATATCAAATTTATTTTCGTACGCATAACCAATTCAATCAACTTTAGTTTCTGCAAAGAAACTGAACTTCGGAAACACCTTTTTTATTTTGAAATCCCTCAGTGACTTACGATATTCGCAGCAGGGCAAATGCTTTGAGGTGAGGAATATTTTCTTGGATAAGAAAGTGTAGTAGATAAATCTCAAGGCAAATAAAAGTTGATTTATAGTAAAGAATAGTAAAGTAATTGTTAAATGCCTTTTAAGGTCAATCAATAATCACCAATTATTTTTGTAAAAAATTGTTTTACTACAGCTGTCGGCTAAATTATCTTTACAGGGATAATTTATCTTGGTCATCTTCCTTTTCTTATGTAGTAATATTCCACTATCAGCTGTACAGAGTGTTTTCGTATACCAACACAATCGATAATTGAGAGCATGATCTAAATACGTTCAATTTTCCATTTTCGAGGCAGACTACTGACAGAAAAGTTGATGCTACCTGAATTTCAACAACATCGCTAAACATCAACATTTTTTTTTTAATTTTATAGTAGTTTAAATGACTTTATTAAACATATTCTTCCAATGTGTCTTACTTGCCTCAGGTCTTTCATATATATATATATATATATATATATATATATATATATATATATATATATATATATATATATATATATATATATATATATATTTCGTCAGGCCTTTGTTTTGAAATTAAATTTTATTTCGGAATGTTCTGTCTACCTGATCAATGCAAAGGCCTCACTGTGGGTATGGCGGGTCAAGAAGGAATGCTTACTACTCCTAGACACTTGACTTAATCTTTGTAATTTACATACATTTCACAGCTTTGTATTTTCGCTGATTATTTGAGATCGATCACTTTTCATTATCATCACATTCTTCATTCTTTTAGATTTGAAATTTCATCATATGAGGTGTTTAATTTCTTTACAAAAAGGTTTTTGTACTCAGCATCACAAATAAAAACACGAGAATTTTGTTCAATAGTTTGTAGCTTTAAAGTTTAAGGAAGATGTACAACATATTAAAAGTTTGATGATTCAAATACATTTTAAAATTTAAGTACAGACCCTGAAACGTGCTACTACCCCACACGCACGCTGCACGAACGGTACACGCTCGCAACACGGTTTGCACGAAACGCTACACGGTTTACACGAAACGCTATGCACGAAAGGCTGCACGGTTTACACGAAAGGCTGCACGAAACGCTTTGTACACGTTTCTCACACGCTTTGTACACGATTCTCACACGGTTTGGCCTCGATCTGGATTTTCTATTCGGAATCTCTCGGTCATTATTATTTTTTACGGGTTAAATATAGATTGATTAAGAGACGCAATCTTTCACAGTACGTTTTAAATTAAAACTCGCTACACCTGTACTACATGTTTATAAACCGATAGAAATATTCAAAGTTTAGTAGTTAATAATTCATGATTGTCATTCCGTTTGTAATCCGCTTGTTTGAAGGTGATATGCCCATCATCGTCGGTATACATGCATTTATCATTTAAGTCTAAATTATACACTGCAAGAAAAACATTTATATTTGTCCCTCATAATTTCTTTCGGCATTATTATTTTTTTATAGTATTCATATTAAATATAACTTTAGTAATTAATTCTAATAAAAATTATACTGTGTTTTATTTCGTGAACGGATTGATCTTCTAATGATTTAGTTATAAGTTTATTTTATTTAATTAATTTAGGTTCTCTCTTTAATATGCAAAATTTATAAATACATTGCAGAAAAGAGGATGGTTATGCATTTTCTTTCTTCCTTCTTTTTTTTTTATTTTTTGGCCGGGGGTGAGGAGGGGGGATATCCGAGATCTTGTGTATATGTAAATCTGACATGGCTAAAAATCAGCAGACTCATTTCAGTAATTATGCTATCGGGAAAAAATTATTAGAGAAACAAGTAACTGTGCTTAAGAATATTCTTGTCTCCAGCGAGATTAGATTAAATGAAACATTTTATACCAAAAGGTAGGTTTAACATCTAATCGTTTTACATTATTTAATTTAACATTAGAATTCTATATGTAAGTATGGAAGAAAATTCCGCGGGGGGTGGGGGGGTATAAACATGATAAAGGATAATTAGCTCTCTCTACATGTACCTTAAATACATGTAACAACAAAAACATGTACCCATTACCTTGTAAATTCCTTCATTATAAAACTCGGTAGAGGGGAAATTTTATGTAATTTATAAATAGTCACGGCACTCAACTTACCATGTAATGTTCGTGTATACATTCCAAGTACATTGCATGAAAACTCATCAATATTTCAAAAATTACAAATTAAAGCTGCCTGATTTATAAAACAACTGATAAGTAATTATTATTTATAATTTATTTATTTCTAAACTCTTTTTTTTTATTATGACTGCCGAATAATCCACTGTTCACGGAAATTCGGGTCGATTAAAAATAAAATCCACAGGTATTTTGTGTACCCATAAAATAAAAAAAAAAGCATTTAATATCACACATTTAAGCTCAATGGTTATTCTCGGGTGTATTTTAGCCATGATCATTGATAAAAGATAAAAGCGGAACAAGTTTTCAGTTCTCGTCCGTGGAGCCCGTGGTCGCTGTTGTAAATGACCTTGATTACATTCGCACATTGCAAATGGGAAGTTGACGATGTAAATATTCCAATATATTTTAAGTGGTGAATCCGATGCACCACATAAACAAAGTATTTATTTCTTTATACAAAAGAAAATCAATTATGCTTTTTAACACCCGGTAACTACAAAAAATGAAATTTAAAGCTTGCGTTTTTGAAATGCGCCCCCCCCCCCCCAGAAATATCTAATCATAATTCGTAAATGCATGTGAGTTATAATTCATATATTTTAATTATTAATCAACCAATGCTATGTGTTAGAAGACTATTAATGACACACTGCTCTGATTAAAATTATTTAATACAACCTGATAATACATGTAAGTAAGCGCAGATTCCTGATAACATTTTGTTTGAAATTTCGTTTGTTGCTTTCTTTGGAAAAAAGCTATGATAACTCCGATGGTGCATTAAAATCAATTCATTAAAATTGTTGTACATACACTGTAATTACAAGTAAATAACTTGAATGAATTCTCTGTCCATCTTTATCTTTAAACAAAAAACAAATTAAATATACATAACCGTGTAATTTTATTTTGTTACTCTCATACTTTTTTTTTTTTAATTTCACTCTTAAAATACATCCAGTATAATATATCCGAATAACATTAGCTATAAACAACACTATTTGGCATCTTGACCCATCGATAGCCATATTTAAAATGAAATGACTTCCGAATGAATCTTACACGTTTCTCACACGATTCTTGCACGAAAGTCGCACGTTTCTCACACGCTTCTCGCACGCTCGCTACACGGTTTGCACGAAACGCTTTGGAGCTTACACGAAACGCTGCACGATTTACTCGAAACGCTACACGGTTTGCACGAAACGCTGCACGGTTTACACGAAACGCTACACGGTTTGCACGAAACGAAAAGCGCACGAAAGTTACACGCTTTTTTGGGGGTAGTAGCACGTTTCAGGGTCTGTACATTGTATTACCAACGATAGCCAAAAAAGTCTTTTTGATCATGATCAATTGATAAAGTTTCATTTATTTAGAGGCAGCTCAATTCCTGATATGTAGAGTATAAAATTAAGTATTATCGTAAAAATTATGCACAGATATCTTTCTCATTTATGACTAGGGCAGTAATTTTTAACAACCTGGTAAAACAGATGTATAATTTATCTCGAAATATAAATCCTTTTACCAATGGATTGGTACTGCTAATTTTCGTAGAGTGAAACTAATAGGTGTTAAATTCAAGCAAACATATCTATTATTAACTATTTCCTAATTTTTTGTACTGATCTTATAAATAAAAACAGCATTTTCATCACAAAAGTTTAAAACAAAAATGATGGTATTCATAAAAATATCACATTTAGCTAGACACAAACCCCTGCACCACGGGTTGAGAAAGATATGAATGTTCATCCTCCATGAATTAATGCACAGGAGTTTTGAAGCAATTTCCTTTTGCAGATATGAATAAATACACGAAATTACGTCCCCACGAACCTGTATAGTTTAAGCTATACATGGAACTTGGCCCCAGTCCTCGAATTTTGATGATTCCACAGTTGGTAAAATAATGAACTATGCTTACACATTGATATTTGAAAAGAAGTGATGTTTGTAAAGTTAATTCTCACAAAAGAAGAAATTAAATTTAACTATGATATGCAATAATTATTGCTAATTTTATTGTATACATATAGCTTGTATGCAGTATTATACCATATAAGTAAACATTTTAGCATATGCTGATTCTAATTTTAAGATAAGATGTGAGATTTATTTTTGGTACATTTAGCTAGGCTGATGAGATCGCAAAAATTTAAAATCGCTAACACTTTTTCCTTCAGTATAGGTCACTGTTATATTTCTAGGCATCAAAAATCGCTAAAATTACTTCTTGCAAAAGTTATTGACAGTATTTCATGACTTATCGCTAAATATGCCACTCGCTAAAAATTCCATATGTAAAGTAGATTTTATTACTGATCTTAATAAACTTTAGTACTGTCATAACTTTGAACTGTTAAAACTGCAATTTGTTCAATTACTTTCATTCCTTCATAAAAAAAAATAATAAGGACTTTACCATATTATACTGTATCTGAAAACGTCACCTAACCCTTAATGACATTTATTTTTCATCCATTAGCCCTGCATATGTTTTCTTAACCTTTTAACGTTTGTCATTTAAAAGATTATAGATTGAATATCTAACCTTTACTTGGAGATTAAAAAAACCCTGATATTAAGATTTACGTTTCATAGTATTAGCTATTCAATATATTTAGATATATTGTTTTTAACCAGAAACTATGATCTTTCAGAAACCTATTGTACATGTAGAAATGCTAAGTAATCTGCATTTCACTGAAGTACACAATAATATTAACTTTTGCATTGCAGTTATTATAGCATTTTAGATGTGAATTGTGATATAAAAATGGAAAAGTTTCCGTCATGTTTATATTTACTTGTTCAAAACTTTGTTTGAGAACTTTGTATTTTAGTGTTCCATGAACAGAATTTTACGGACCTGCACGCCCTTTTCTGATTATTGAACAAATGCCGGGATCACTCAATCTAAAGTGATTTGGACATTTCACTGATGGTTTTACTCCTACAAATAAAGTATGTTTTCCTTGTTCTTTAATTGATTGAAAGAATGCTAGAAATTAGAGGATTGTTTTTAAACAAAACAAATGTAAACACATGATATTGAAATCGTGGGACATTCTTTGGAGTCATTGAAATAATATGACATATCGACAAATGAGCAGCTGGTTAATTTGTTTTCTCAATTCAAGAGCCAAATTTTAGTTGTAAATAAACCGTTTTGTACTTTACGTTCTTTGTTAAACAGGTTACACAGGATTCATTTTTTTTTTCATTCTGCGTTAGGTTATTGATTTTAAAAATAATTAAATCTTACAATATCTTTTAATATACAGGGAATCATTTACTAATATATTTATTTTCACAAGATGTTTGTTCAGCTGATATTCACAGATATTTACCCTTGCTTCATTTTAAATTATATGAATTAGCATTTGCACAATACATAATTACTTTTAAGGACATCTTTTAATGAACAAAATAATTTCTCTTGTCAATGAAGTGTGAAGATTACAAACAGGAGTCCAGACAAACCATGTAGATTTTTGCAGAGCGAACGAAATCTCTTAAATGAAAAGTGGGTATAGGTTACACAGATGAGTGAGCATGCCCCCGTCGACCTGTAAGATCTGTTTTGTGTCTCTTCTTAAGATACGACAAACGAAAAAATTAAGGAAGAATTAGGTGGCCTTTTTTTTTACTTTCTTTATGTTTGCTCAATATTTTTTATCAAAGATTTTAAATGGTTTGAAATCAAACTTCTTAAGATCTTAAGCACTTAACTTACAAAAATATATATATTCTCCTTATGCCTTGGGTTTTAAAATTATCCCTGATCAAATAAAACATAATATTAAATAATCGTTTTATTCTTTCAATATTTATGATAAGAGGCAACATTTGAAAACACATTAAAATTCCTCATAAGCTGCATTTTGATTTTTTACCGAATCCCTACAATAGGAAATAGAAAGTTAATATTGCTTTCAGTATTTTTTTTTTTTTTTTTTTTTTTTTTTTTTTTTTTTTTTTTGCATTTTATGGCGTTCAAGGATAGGCAAATAACTATAAATAGTTACTTTAATTTATCCTGATCAAAATTGACATTTTTTTTCATTCAACCTAATTATATAATTTATCTAATTTTGGAGACTGCATGAAACGCAGCTATGTTAAGGCTGTCCTAAGGCTTAATATGCATTGAAATATACATTTTATTTTGAGCTAGATTTTAATTTCAATTTGTAATCTATGTATGAATTTGCAGTCAACTTGTGATGAGAGTGTAATCAGGTATTATAATAATGCATTTTGTGATGTCACATGACTTTGTTGATCACGTGACGGACACTTTTAAATTCCTAAATGTTGCACAAAAATTGCATTGGCACAAGTGCAAAACAACATTATTGAGAAAAATTTGTCACATAAGTCAATTCATGGTGATCTTTGGTATATATAAAGTGCTGGGTGCAGGTCTGAATTTTACTTCTTGAGGAAATATTCCACGAGAAATTCAACTAACCCACATACAGGGGGGCGTTTTCCACTCTTTATCGCAATTTATACAAAATAGGGTAAATTACATACAATCCCCCAGCAAAATTCAGTTAGAGCGCATACTTCTCTAGTAGATTCACAGCGAATATCTTCAATTTATCCTTATTAATCACTTGTGCCAGTCAAATATATACACGATTTATAAATTCTAACTCTGTCCACGGACGTGTAAGGGGAGCATTTCACAGTCAATTTTTTTTTTGTTATTTTTGTTATTTTTTAAATATATGTATATCAGACAAGTTAAAGGAATAAAGAAAATAAATTGCAAATGTTCAACATCTTAACATCACACTTAAACTTAAAGATTTGAATCAAACAATAACGCTAAAAAAATCTTTGCATGTCATGTGAAAGGAATGTAAAAGTTATGACACTTTCCCCATCATGTCAGCTCAAATATGCAGTGACTTGACGTCATTTGCTATTATGACGTCATATCTAGGTAGTTCAGAGAAGTTACTACAGTTGGAACAGTTTGATATTTTACGGACAGCCTTATCCTAGCCGCGAAATTAATTTGTTCCCATGCTGATTTCTTCTGGACTATCCTTCAGAATTAGATTCCATTTTTATCTGTTGTAATTGTGGCTCAAAATTTGGTTTGCTTTCCCAAACAGTTATTATTTTTGGTCCTTTCATCAATCTCACTATGACCATTCATGTCAAGTTTTCAAATCGATGGCTACATATATTTATTTTCGTTACACAACTCAATAAGTAATCATGATTCTTTTTTCGTCGGGTAAAAGTGTGTACTCAGAATTGAACTTATTTTGCAGTAACGTGCAGCATGCAACTATTCAGTCAATGACGTTCACAGAATGGTTGGAAAAGTTATGAAATGGGGAAAAATGTAGTAAAGCTCTGCTACTCAGACACCTTTCAGATACAATTTATCATTTTCAGCCACAAAACAAAAGAGAATTATCCTGTGAAAGCGAGAAATTCATTTTTCAGTCAAAATTTTAACCAACAGGAAACAAATGAATAAAAGAAAAGTGATTATGTTCACTTGATTTAATTAAAGTTCTCACATTAAAAAAACAAATAAAAACAACGATGAAACCATACCAAATCCTGAGAGAAATATTACGTTCGAAACATTCATGATGTATGGTTTTACACATACAAAAAAGTTATCTGGAGAGATTTTTACTTTTTTCTTTGAAAGGAGATATTGCAAAAAAAAAATAATATTTATTCCGATGGAAATCGGTAATATATCTTGATATATACATGTACAAAATTTACAGGCTAGTATATACCCTTTGGTAATCCTTTGACATGTTTGATTGCTCCTTGTTCATTGCAATGGGCTCAACATAATCCACATCTTCTGATCCAATTTCAATTGTATTTGTACTTCTTTCATTTTTACTATCCAGTACCTCAACATAAAAATGTGTGTCGCTTTTTCTTTCAACTTCTTGATTTCCGTCCAAACGTATAATCGTTTTCCATCTTGCAAAGAATCCTTCGGCCCATAACTTTTTAACAGAAATAATGGAAAGAATCAGAGAGAGGACGACCACGAAGGTAATTAGAACTGGTTTGGAGGGATCTGCATGAGATTGATCAAAGAAGTCATTTTAAGATATAAATGTCACAGTCGAAAGAGCAATTAGGCATACAGTAAAAATTGTGTAATCCGGACACAACTGGTTCAATAGAAATAAGCCAGATTAGACAACTATCCGGATTAGACAAACTTTTAAACAATTACATGTTCTAAAACTCATTAAAAGTCAACATCGTATTAAGCAAAATATCGAATTATACAACGTCCGGATTTTAAACCTTTATCCATATTTATTCTTTAGAAAACTGATTAATTGTGTTCAGAAAAAAAATACCTCCTTTTTCAACGCTGACACAGCCGACAATTTTATTACAGTATATTTCTGTACAATCACATTGTTGTTGACAAAGGCGGCCGTAACTAGGGTAGCGGCATTGTAAAGAACAATTTGGTCCCGTAAGGCCAGTAGAGCATTCTGAACTCATCAAAAAGAAAAAGATAAATATTCATCATTCCTTTATGATGTCATAAATCAATAAAAAAAAAAGAAAAGAAGAAAATCTGCGATTATTTCAAAAAAAAAAAAAAAAAAAAAAAAAAAAAAAAAAAAAAAAAATCAACAAAAATCCCGAAGACAACAACACCGACTGAGTCACTATTTGCACTCTTTATAAAACAGATTATACACTCTTTATAAAACAGATTATAAGAGATTATATTCATTTCTACTTTGATGAACAAACCTATATGATTTCCTTTTTGATCCTGTTTAACGATTTTGTTTTCTACACAATGTATTTCCACGTAAATGTTTGATCCTATAGTGATCAATCTAACCCCTTCCATCCCTCGAGGAAAGGGGGCATTATCTCTAAACTTGAATTTGTATGAAATAAAACGCCTGCACATATTTCAATAACCCCACTGAAGTGAAAAGACGACTTTTAGTTGAAGATTTTCTTCCCCGTGTATAGCTGTGCTGTACTCTTCTTATTGAAACTTAATTCTATATTGTGGCCCGAACCTACCAACGTCGGAAGCAATCTGAACAGATATGAACCTTCACTACCGCACGTTCTTGCATATTATCATGGCCCCCCAGATATGAACTGAACAAACTATTATCTACAAAGCCTGATAATGACTACTAATTAAGATGACGAATCTTAAACATGGATGGACTTTTCATGAGATCATTTTCCATCTGTTTTTCAACGGAAAATTCAATCTTTCCCTATTTGCACTAAGATCTACCCAGGAACCAGAAGGTGATTAAAAAGACACTTTCCCCCAAAAATCTTGCAGAAACTTATCATCTTTTCACTAGATTTCGATAAGACTGTTTTAACTATTGTACCCTATTTTGCCTTTCTTGTCAATATCCTAAAGTGGATAAGAACATGACAATGATAAAAAATAAAGATGTTTATCATTTGTTATAATTTTTAGAATTTTAAAAATAATTTCTGATATAGTCTTTTGTTACCGTACATAAATATTACCTTCGCATTTACCCTTCTCTGTACTGTACATATATCCTGTGCAGCAATCACTAACCGATGCTCTGGAGAATAATTGAATTAATATACACATGCATTTAACAATAAGAAACACAGTTCATAATTTAAGAATGGTCATTTATAAGAAATAAATGATGGAATTGAATGTAACATAATTGTAGTAAAAGTCCACGGTATAGGTAGGTTATGAATTAAAATAAAACCCAAGATAAACAAACAAGTTCACATTTAATTATTACACTAAGCGCTTTCGCTGTGAGGCTCTTCAGAGTGTAACAAAGTTTATAAAAACAATTCAACTTGGTTGTTTTGACGTCGTTATTGTGACGTCATAAAGGCAGCATTATATATTGGCGCAGGTAAATGTCATTAGGGCGCCAAAAGTAGAGAATTGAACATATGTACATTGTGAGGAAAAAGACTGCTAATTTTAAGCTATAATGTTCAATTTACATTTAGTTTAGGTTTAAATAATTTTACAAAGTAATCTTCCTTGGCTCTCCGTAATTGTTCATTATTTTCAAGAACTTTATAAAATGGAAATATTAAAGTTTCCATTCGCACATGAATCAAAATGTTCACTGCATGGCGTATTCCTGACAGAAGGGTCCCGTATTTGTTGTTTATGGACTCTTACGCGGTCAGCTAGTTTGTTACCGGTCTGTCCAATGTAGTTTTCCCCGCATGAAGTACAAGTCATACAGTATATCGAATTTTTAGATTTGCATGACATATTCTCATTTACGGTAAATGTTTTACCACATTTAAAAGTAAACGTCTCTCCTGTTTTTAAATAAGGACAGGTTCCACACAGGGGGTCCATACATTTGGCCACTGTGCGTATGTCTTCATTTGACGAAAATTTGGCTCTTGTGAGGAGTTTCTTCAGGTTTGGGGGTTGCGCCGGCTATAGATTATGCTCTTCAGGTCAATTAATTCCTTTAGATTTTGGGATTGTTGTAGAATGGGGAAACACTGTTTTACGGAATTATATATATTAAGGTTCCGGGGGTTATGTGTAACGACAAGCGGGATTTCTTTATTGTTTTCCTGGGCCCCTGCTCTAGTAGAACTCCGGAGATCTGTAGTTGGTATTGACTTGGCCCTTTCAATAGCGACGTCTATTAGATCATTGGGATATTTTTGTCTAAGTAAAAAAGTTTTCAATTCCTGTAGACGGCTGTTTCTTCTGGTTTCATCTATGACAATGGTACAAACACGTCTTGCCATATTGAAAGGTATGTTACGTTTTACCTGTGAAGGATGGCAGGAATTAAATACAAGATATTGGTGGGAATCCGTTTTCTTGTAGTATAAATCTGTTACGATTTTACGACCCTCCTTAATTATAAGGATATCTAAAAAAAAGTAGCTCCAATCCGCCAAGGAAGATTACTTTGTAAAATTATTTAAACCTAAACTAAATGTAAATTGAACATTATAGCTTAAAATTAGCAGTCTTTTTCCTCACAATGTACATATGTTCAATTCTCTACTTTTGGCGCCCTAATGACATTTACCTGCGCCAATATATAATGCTGCCTTTATGACGTCACAATAACGACGTCATAACAACCAAGTTGAATTGTTTTTATAAACTTTGTTACACTCTGAAGAGCCTCACAGCGAAAGCGCTTAGTGTAATAATTAAATGTGAACTTGTTTGTTTATCTTGGATTTTATTTTAATTTATAACCTACCTATACCGTGGACTTTTACTACAATTTCACTATGTTTTAACTGGTATATGGATAAAGGATGACACAAACAAGATCGGCAGCAAATATGGACAACATTCTTGAGGAAATTACAGGTAAACTCTTTACCTTAGACGACAAAATTGAGAAACTCACTGAAATTGTCGATAAATTAGAAAAGCATATTCAATGTTGTGATGATAAACTTAACATTCTTGTTAATGAATGTGCTGAAAATTTCCACAAAATGAATTCAACAAAGGAAAACATGAATTACAAATCTAACGTGGATTTCATTCTACAAAGTAGATATGACAATAACGTCATTTCTGAAATGTACCGAGAAAAACGGGAAATGATTCAAACATGGAGAAAAATTCTTAATGAAAGAAGACAGGCATATTGGAATGCCATTAGATGTGAAAATCTCGCAGATACATACGAGAAATGGAGAAAACGAGAAGATGTTATTCTTCCCCGGAAATTTAGGATTAAATCAATTAATCAGGAACCGGACGAAGAAACAAAAATTAGGCTAAATTTAGCCATCCAGAAATTTGACACGGAAATAACTCTCCTACGGATTCGGGTCCCGAAGTATCAAACCAAGTTTGAGGAATGTGATGCAAGAATGGAAAAAGAAATTTCAGAAAGAACCGATGTAAATATGAAAGCTAAACTTCTTGATTTATGGAAAACAGAAGTGAAATATGAAATGGATAAATCTGCTAAAATTCTTGAAAAAAAGCAGGAGTGGCTAAATAATTATGAGATAAATTACGGGAAAGAGGTGACGAAAAATTCCCCGAACACACAAAGAAATCGTAGGAGCAAAAGCAATGGAAATACAAAATCCGGATATAGAAAGGAAAACCGATTTTCTTACGCTGATGCCGTACGCAATGATAAACCATATAGATCCGAATTTCGGGCACACAACAACACCAATGCATATAAGAACAGACCAAATAACACTCACAACAAGGATAACCAAATGAGGAAAAACAATCAAGGAAACATGGTGAGAAATGTAAATTATCAACGGCTGACACAACCCAACAATGCCGGAATAAGGGATCAAAACTGGAATCTACCCCCTAAAAGGAACCAAAGATTGCGGACAGCACAAAACAGTTTACATGGTTTTAACAGTAAACAAGAAAATCAAACAAGGAACAATTCGGAGAATATTTTTTTGTGGAAAGGAAGCTTCCACAAGGGACGACAGAAAACATTCCGATTTCTGCAAATTTAGACAACTCAGAAGTAAGTCAAAAACAGAAAATCGATGTAAAAATTATTAATATATCTAAGAGAGATATTTCAGAAAACGAAATGAAAATTCTAGAAAAGGGTTTAAAATTCACACCCACGCCAAAACAGGATAATGTGGATCTCATAAAAGATACCGAGGAGTTTTGTCGAAAACTTAGACTTAGAGAATATTTTCAAAATGAAGAAAATATAGACGAATCTCTTGTTAGAAATAAAAGTAACTTCAAACCACCACCTAATAGAGATAAACATTTAGATGAATTTATTAAATGTTTACAAAGTTCCGCAAGAAATAATGACTTCTGTATGAATACCCGTATTAAAGATAATATCAATAGACTGGAACGAGAAGCTATCAAAAGCCTCGCAAGTGATAATTCTATTGTTATAAAGGAAGCAGATAAAGGGGGAGCAATTGTCATTATGGATATGGATCATTACAGAGAAATGGTTTTAGACCAACTTATGGACACCAACTTTTACAAAGAATTAGTTTCTAATGAGGACAGTAAAACCATATGCAAGATTAAGAAATTAACTTCAAAATTTGCGGATAATTTAACCGTGAAAGAAGTGGATTATTCAACAAATTTCGAAAAAAATCTAGTAACGTTTATGGTTTACCAAAGATCCACAAATCCAAAGAAATACAGGACGGACTCGAAGATAAAAACGCTTTATATATAAAATTACCTCGAACAGATTTAAAGCTTAGACCAATTGTAGCTGGCCCTGCATGCCCCACGCACAGAATTAGTAACTTGTTGGATATACTTCTAAAGCCTCTATGCCAACTTGTACCAAGTTATGTAAGGGATGATATGGATTTTCTTGGCCACATCCCAGATACAGTTGAAATAAATACAGAGATGGTTAGTTTTGATGTAACGATGTGCCTCTATACTAACATACCACATACACTTGGACTGGAAGCAATCGCTTTTTTGGATCGATAAATACCGCAGTAAAATAAATGAAAGATTTTCCAAAGACTTTATCCTAGAAGGATTAAAAATAGTATTAGAAAATAACCATTTTGTTTTTGACAGCAGAAATTTTCTACAAATAAAAGGAACAGCGATGGGCACAAAAGTTGCCCCAACCTATGCCATCCTAGTACTTGGGTTTTTAGAAGAAAAATTGATCAGTGAAACAGACAGAAGATTTGGAAATCAGTTTGCCCAATATATACGCTTTAATTGGAAGAGATATTTAGATGATTGTTTCATTTTCTGGAACAGATCTAATGAAGATTTACAAGAATTTCATTCTATTCTTAACAATCTACACCCGTCTATTAAATTCACGGTGGAAAAAAAGCGGATTGGAACTACCTTTTTTAGATATCCTTATAATTAAGGAGGGTCGTAAAATCATAACAGATTTATACTACAAGAAAACGGATTCTCACCAATACCTTGTATTTAATTCCTGCCATCCTTCACAGGTAAAACGTAACATACCTTTCAATATGGCAAGACGTGTTTGTACCATTGTCATAGATGAAACCAGAAGAAACAGCCGTCTACAGGAATTGAAAACTTTTTTACTTAGACAAAAATATCCCAATGATCTAATAGACGTCGCTATTGAAAGGGCCAAGTCAATACCAACTACAGATCTCCGGAGTTCTACTAGAGCAGGGGCCCAGGAAAACAATAAAGAAATCCCGCTTGTCGTTACACATAACCCCCGGAACCTTAATATGTATAATTCCGTAAAACAGTGTTTCCCCATTCTACAACAATCCCAAAATCTAAAGGAATTAATTGACCTGAAGAGCATAATCTATAGCTGGCGCCAACCCCCAAACCTGAAGATATTCCTTACAAGAGCCAAATTTTCGTCAAATGAAGACATACACACAGTGGCCAAATGTATGGACCCCCTATGTGGAACCTGTTCTTATTTAAAAACAGGAGAGACGGTTACTTTTAAATGTTGTAAAACATTTACCGTAAATGAGAATATGTCATGCAAATCTAAAAATTCGATATACTGTATGACTTGTACTTCATGCGGGGAAAACTACATTGGACAGACAGGTAACAAACTAGCTGACCACGTAAGAGTCCATAAACAACAAATACGGGACCCTTCTGTCAGGAATACGCCATGCAGTGAACATTTTGATTCAGTGCGAATGGAAACTTTTTAATATTTCCATTTTATAAAGTTCTTGAAAATAATAAACAATTACGGAGAGCCAAGGAAGATTACTTTGTAAAATTATTTAAACCTAAACTAAATGTAAATTGAACATTATAGCTTAAAATTAGCAGTCTTTTTCATCACAATGTACATATGTTCAATTCTCTACTTTTGGCGCCCTAATGACATTTACCTGCGCCAATATATAATGCTGCCTTTATGACGTCACAATAACGACGTCATAACAACCAAGTTGAATTGTTTTTATAAACTTTGTTACACTCTGAAGAGCCTCACAGCGAAAGTGCTTAGTGTAATAATTAAATGTGAACTTGTTTGTTTATCTTGGATTTATTTTAATATATATATATATATATATATATATATATATATATATATATATATATATATATATATATATATATATATATATATATGGTTGTGCCATTTAGGAGACCGCTCATATTTATATATTGGCATTAAGTAGCCTCGTAGAATAAGTAGACCAAAACCGGTCGCCTTAACATTTTGACCCTTTCTGAACAGAAAATTAATGACTTTTTAATATTAAATTGACAATAGTTAATTTTAGTTTAGTATATTTTTGTCCCTTAAATACCAAAAATATGCCAAAAATTTATGATTATCGAAATTTTTAAATTTCAAGCAACGTATATATTGGTATTATTATATATCGTCATTATGTAGACCAGCTAAAACTTGCAAAATTAAGTAAGATCTGCTATATATGTCTTATTTCTCCTAGTATTTAGTTTAAGATATTGTTCTCCCACTAATTTTGGGTATGTACAACTTGCTAAATAGAATAAAACTTTTTACGAGAAAATGAGCTTTAGAGTTTCGTGTTCATCAACTTCAAGGTTTTCGTGCGCAATGCCTTCCGAAAATTTTCGGAAATCCTCGGTATCCTTTACGACCTTCGGAGAAATAGGAGTCAGACAAAATTTTGGTAAGTAATAACAAATTATGATTTTTTAAATATATTTATTCATGACACATTGACTATATATTATGCACCCAATATCTTGCGGTTAACGTCTGGTATTTATTCATTGATAAAGACTTGCGTATACATACTTATTAGCATGGAGGAAATTCGAATTGTAGTTTACCAACAGCGTGGTTTCAACAGATCGTTTGTTTGTTTTGAACATATTTTATTGACATAAGCAAATGGATCGGAAACAAGTTCTTACAACTTACTGGTTCCTAACAATTGATTACTTGAACAAAATAATTGTAATCTGTGCTTATTCATCAGGTCTAGGCGGCCTCCGTTTTTGGAGGATAGCTAAATTCAATATGACGGCCAAATTTTTTACCATATATGGAAACCGCATTGCATTGTGGGATAGTTTATCCTCCAATTTCAGAGGATAACACAGGTAATTTTCAAACGCCCCGTGCCTACCTTTAATCAAAAAGTGCAAGCACCAGAGTACATGTATATTAAAGTTCAAACATTAAACTATCGATTGTATGTGGCGATTTGAGATTCTATGTCTAGAATTTTTACAATACGCTTTCAAAGTTGGCACTTCTTGCACTCCATTTTTACTTAATATTTCTTGGCATTTTGTTATATTTTAATGCTTTTCACTATCAAGACAAATAAAAAGGGACTTAAATAATATTACTTTCTTATTTTCTCTTAATTTAAAAATGAAGAAAAAAAGAAGCACATAAGGACACGTATTTTAAACAAAAAAATATACTCTGCCTTATAATTTAAGCAATGAATGAATATAAATTAAACAGATAAATAAATAATATTATAAAAAAAATAAATTATTTGAAAAGCATATAAAAAAAAAATAAAATAGATAATTTAACATGTTTACTAAGAAATTAACATTATTATATACATGTACATACATATGTATAATATATTAAAACAAAATATTACAAAAATGATGTGTTTCAGGATTATTCATTAAATGAAATACTAGTAATACTTAAACTTAATTTTTCCACAAAAAAAAAAAAAAAAAAAAAAAAAAAAAAAAAAAAAAAAAATTATCAACATTTGTAAACCATTTTACACATAATTACGGTACAGGAAAATCGGCTTGGTAATAATTAACGTCTCAGACAGGTAAGGGTAATCGTTGTTAACTAACCTTTAAAGTTTAATTAAAACTAAATAATTGATTGACAGCATTTACAAAATAAATTATGTTATATTGATTTAATATCTAGATATATCCATCATCACATGAAATTTGCGTTTTATTTGTTACGGTTCATAAACTGATAAATGCAAGAGTTGCTGTTATTTGTTTGGTTAAGAGTTAACTGCCCTTTGTTTTGAAAAATCTGGTAGGTGGCGACACCTCTATCCTCTGTTTTTAGAGGATAAAATCTATCCTCCAAAAACAGAGGCCGCCTAGACCTGTTCATAAATATATACTTCATATTAGGCTGATGGTATCGTTCTTGCGGAGATAAATTAAATATTCGATAATTTACCTGAAATACTATCTCTAATTTCCTATTATACGTGGGGTAGGTTGGGTTGGAAATGGGAGAAAGGTGCTTCTAGGTTCAAACTTTTTTAACAGCCTAATCCAACCAGCCTTTCCTGAACAATTTTAATAGTAAAAGATTAATTGGGGGAGGGGAGGAGCCCCCCACCCCACCCCCGGCAACCACGATACCACATCTCTGATGTCTATGGCAGCGGATACATGCATGCATATATGTACATACAAATTTATGTATCTGACAGCATCCCTCTTAGATTTCTTGTACATAAAACATAAAGTTGATTTGGACAAGCCCAATATAGCAACAATTTTGAAATATCTTTAAAAATAAAGAGGAATTAAGGGCTACAAACTGCTAAAAAATTCAAAGGGACCAGATTAATATTTTTAATGGGGTTAGAAGTGGGGTTTGGGTGCAGGATGTGTGGAAATATTTTGTGGTGTATATTCCATATATGTAAAAAGGCTGTAGGCTACACATCATTTTTTTAAGGATAGAAATTTGGTTGAAAAAGGGGGGGGGAGTTGATGATAAATGTTATCTATTAATTTCATTTTGTTACAAATGCCAAAAAAAGCATTTTTGACAATGCGCATTTTTGTACCCATACTTACAGTCTAACTTTCTGTTTAATGACAAAAATAATCCTATAACTGGAAATAAAAATTAAGCCAAAATTCAAGTGTTATATTAGGTCTGCATCAGCCTCCCTGCTTACCCATTATTTGCGCCTCAAGTTAAATCTGTGACATCACACTAGTCGACACATTACATGTAGTAGAAAGTAATAATATTATTATACGCCAATGATATTCTAATCAATCTATTACACTGCACCTTTTGGCATGAATGGAGGATTAATTAACAGGTTATATCAGATATGAGCATATCAGTTAATAGTTATATGTATTACACTTTCCATGATTGAGTAACAAAAGATATACTGCATAATTCTTGCAATATTTTTTCTATAATAGTAGACTCAGTTAACATCACCACCGTTAAAGAGTTTCGATCTACAGCACTGCTGATTTAATTTCCCAGATTTTATTAGAGATCTACAAGTACCTTTACAGGTCACTTAATTAGTATATGTACATGTATCTCAAATTTAATTGGGCAAATGAGAATTTTGTCTTTAACAACTTAATTAAATGACTCAAAAATGTATTGCATGTTCAACATGATCAAGGCAAATTATTTCCTTTATCATGAATTCATTCTAATTTTATGGGAGAATATATTTATAATTATGAAAGTACTAGTAAATCAGTCTACACATAAGTAAAAATTACTTCAACTATTTGAATTACTTTGCAGAATTTATTGCATTGTCTTTATTACTTAACAATCATGTAAAACTTTATTTCATGGCCGTAGGAACGGGGGGGGGGGGGTTGCCCCCAATAATTTTGCCGAAATATAGAATACTAAAGAAAATATAGCTACTATATGCTTGTGCCCCCTCAATAAAAACGCCTGATGACCTTTTTTTTTCTTTTTTCTTTTTTTTTTTAAAGCTTGTCAAGGAATTTTTGGTTGTTAGTGCCCCCCAAAGAAAATGCATGGCTGTCCCCCCTCCCCCAAACTGAAATTGCTTCTTACGGGCCTGTATTTATTGATTTTTTTTTTTAATGTTTCATTTATTTATAAACCTATTAAGTGTTTCATTTTGAAAAGAAATATTAGAAGATATAATCATAATTTCAAAAAGAAGTTGAAATTAAATAATAAAAGAGACCCGAAGAAAAATTGCTTGTTGTCAAGCTTGAACAAGTCCTGATTCATATGAAACAGATCCTGATCAATTTAAGCTTTTTTTTTTTTTTATACATATAATGAAAAAGATACTGTTTATCTTATGCAGTTGCCATGGAGAAATTAACTTGCTTATACTCTCAATTTAGTTATAAAACCATATAACAAGCAATATATTTTTTTTATTTTAATAAAATTGTTATGCAGAGTCTACATGTATTACTTGTATATCGATCTACATATGTACATTAGAAACTTTCGGTCGGGTTCAGTTTAATTTTGATCGGGTTAGTTAATACATTGTTGAGTCTTTTGATCAGCATGGACATGGTTTGATGGTATGATAATATTTTTACAGTTTCAATTTCTAAACTTTCCAGGAAAGTTTCCTGCATTTTGTACAATGGCTATTTATATGCCGTATATTTTCCCATGAATTTTTTTTTTGAAATTATGTTTTAAAATTCTGACCAGATTTCTGAGGAAAATTTTAACTGCCTAGGGTGCATCTTCGCTAGCTATTCTCTATTGAGAAGTTGATGGCTCGTTTTAATACTCTCCCTCAACACATCACCTATCTACAAGGGGGGGGGGGGGGAGTATTCAAACGAGCCATCAACTTCTCAATAGAGAATACTTCACTAGCCAAGGGTTTCTGATACGCTACTCTCCTCATAAGTTTATAAGGAGAGTAGCGTATAAGAAACCCTTGGCTAGCGAAGATGCCTAGGGTGAGATTTATGACAGTCTTAGACATATAAAGCCAAGTCTCTGAATAAATTAGATTTTGTTGACTTGTTTGCATTTATGCATTTATTTTTATTATAGTGTGTTCGGTACCACATAACATGCGAGAATACTTTCTCCAGTATGTTGGAGAGAAGATTAGCAAGAAAAAGGCGGGTGAGAAAATGAGAAGTTGACAGAAAAAGATTTTTTTCATTATCGAAAGGGACATGTACAACATCCATAATGGTAAGAAAAGAGAATTATTTATAGTCATATTTATTTGTTTCTATGACGTTTCTTTCGATAACTTTTCACTCATATTGAAAAGCCAGCACTTGAGAACCAATACTCTGTACTCAGGACCCTTGAGCAGTGAGTAATTTTGTTCATGCCAGCACCTACTACAACATGGGACCTCAGTTTCATTTGAACACCAGTCTCCACATCCTGCAGTGGGATTCGAACCCGTGATGTTAGGATCAACTCCTTTATCTGTGACTCTAAAGCAAACACTTAAACCACTGCTAGTCATATATGTATTCCTTATGATGTGAGCTAGCATTATGAAAATTACATGTGCTGTAGATCATAGGTTGCTACATAGTTCTTTGTATGTTGCGCTAAAAAATATGGTGTTCAACTTCATAGGTCTAGGACTAAAAGTTTATGAGGGCATACTATCTTAATATCACCCACCCATTATCATCTGATCAGCATGATCAGTACTATTAAGCAGGAAAACAAATATTTGAAGAGACATACTGTAAAAATAATTTTGTAAGATCTTGGAAAACATGTAATTTTGGAAGTAGATTGACATATAAGTATATAATTTTTTTTGTGGATAACAGTTGATTAGGGTAGGTGGTCACTGGTGTGATATTGACCCATTATCTGATTATTTTTCATACTTAAGTTTTGTTCGAGTATATGTCAGTGTTTGTTATTGTACAACGTATTCTGGGTAATTTTCTCTATGGAATACCTTTTTACAAGATTTCTTCTTTTTTTTAGAATTATTTACTGAATTTGCGAAATACATGTGTTCGACTTACAAGATACATGTGTTGGGTTATTGCTAGTTAGAACAATCTAACTGTGTCTTGGAACAAGCCCTTGACCACCACAGTTTATATGTCCCATATACTAGCAATGTAGCATATTGGAAAGGATCCGCTCAGAAATGATTTTGAAGAATACAAAAAAAATTGCACTGAAAATAACTATCAAATTAATCATAACAAACCTTTTTGAGATTTTATATGCCTTTTAACCTAAAAAATAATCCATATAAATAAGAAAATTCAACTCATTTTCTCAACCTTTTTTCCTCACTTCATGTTGAATTCGGAACTCTCTGGATTGTTCATAGAAAATGCAGTCAGTTTGAGTTATCGAACTTGCTTATTTTGCTTCATTGCCAATACACGGAACGAATTCTATCGTTAAACCAGAAAAAGAAAATTCATATTATTTTGTAAAACCAAAATATTGGTTTAAATATACTGACAATAAAAAAAAAGAGACAATAATTCTCAAATTATGAATAACCTTAAAACATTGAGTGCACCTACAAGCACAGATCCCATTATTTGTAATATAATGCACACACAGGCATGTAAACTGAAGTAAATCAAACATATAGATTTTCACTGATTAGCTAATATACATGTAGAACTAGTTTGAAACTAAATACTCGTACAAATACAAACGAAAAAAATAATTATTTTCCAAGCAAATAAAATGAAGAAATTAAAAGTTTTTGATTTTATTTTGATTTAAAAATTATCAAAGAATATTTAAGTCCAACTTCATGAAAAAGAAAAGCTGAAATCAAAATATTTGTATCAATTTAAATGTCATGCTTGATAAATTTTGGAAATACTGACAGATACACCCTTGCATAACACATATACATGACTAAAATTGTAAATTTTTAGAGACTTTGGAAATGCATGGTGTCAAACTTTGTCTCATTTTAATATAAAATGAAAAAATTATAACCGATTAAAAATATTGTGATCTGTATTGTAGCATAAATATTGTGATACCTAATATAGTATATTTATTTAGATATAGAATAGTAGACGAAAGTGTATTATCCCAGCCCTTTATATTTGCAGTGCAGTATAAAACAGTTCAATTATATAATAATGAAGTCAAGAGAATATGGACATGATTATATGTAAATTAATAGATTTTGTTTTCATTTTTGCAGGTGTGTCTGATGGAATTTGTCATTTCATTAATAAATAATGCTGATAAAGATGCAAACTTAGCAATTGTGCCTAAAAAGTGACAGCTTTGACAAGGAAATATATCCATATATAACAGTTACTGGTACTGTCTGAATGCAGTGAAAGGATCCAGATGAACAGATGAAGAGATTAAGTACAGTGTACATCAATTACTTGGATGAAGAGAATCTGCAACATGGGGTAAGGTATATTTGCTGCTTTATTAGTTATAAACTGTAAATAAATTGTTAGCAGAAAATAGACACAAAAGCTTTAATTAAAGGAAATCAGGGGTAAATACTAACTTTTAAAGCATGCAGATACTCAGTGATAGACTGATAGTTTGATAGTATCATAAAAACCAAAAGAACTTCAGTGACTTTGAATTCCTGATAGCCCTAGCTGTTAATGAACTAGCTGCCCATTACAGCCTTTGGCTGCTTATGGAGTCATGACTTGATTGTGGGGGAGGGGGGGGGGAGAAAATGAATTCCCAGTGGAGATGGGTATGAAGGTTAAAAATAGGGCCACAAAGAACCAGGTTATGGTGAGGCAGACTTGCCTCCTTACATTTTATTGTAATTATTTAACCCTTCACTCTTTATGAGTGAAATAATTCTCGAATGGGACATAAAACAACAATCAATCGGTCACACTTCACTCGCTGTTCACAGCAGTTGTTGCTCTGTATTGGGCACTACTGGCTCACTTAAGCAGGTTAAGTTCAGTTTGGTGTTTACTAGTCATTCCAATGATAAATAAGTCACAGGGATCGACATTAACGATTGTCCGATTGCCCGGGACAAGTAAATTCTCAATTCGGGCAAGTGAATCCTGCGACGTACTTTGGGCAAGTGATTTTTTTTTCGTAGAAATGTACATATTAATTTAGTTTACATTAATTTATATATAAAAAAAATAAATTGAAGACTTGATTTCCGCCAGGTACCTGACTGACAATGTTTTTGCATTCGGAATTCCTTGTCAGCATTTTTGGATTATACCTTTCATTTGAAAATCGGGTTCGTTATTCCGTTTTTCCCTGGTAAATATGCTGTTTGTCTATTCACCGTCTAACATCTTTCTTAACTTCTTATTTGGACATTAGATTATTTATTTACTCAAAGAATATAAGTACAGTGTAACACGATGTATCCTGATCAAGGTGTGTTACGTAGCAACTATCTTCCTTCAGTGTTGTTTCACAGTTATCTCAGAAAATCACAATTCACAAAAGAATCCTACCAAAAAAAATTTTTAAAAATATGAATTTTATTTATTAAATGGAGGGTTATTGCTACATGTATATGGCAGTGTGTGTTAACAGGTTAAATTTACAAGGACAGTGGTATACCTTTATGTACAAAGGCAGCATTTAAATTTTTTCAGGTACCTCACCTTGCCAAATTGACAGTAGTGTATTTGGTCGCATTTTTTCTTGTCATAACATTTACAGTAATAAAAAATTTCTTCTGAAGTTCTTTCCTTATTTTGGGCAACCAAGTTTTGAGTTCGGACAAGTCAAAGTTTGAGATCACTTGCCTGAAGGGCAAGAAAATCTGAAAGTTAATGTCTATTCCTGTAAGAACATTTTTTGTGAGTCGACTGCACAGCAGTGCAACACCTAGGGATCAATTTACCTGGCATCTGTCTGTCTGTCCATCTGTCACACCTTATATCTCGAGAATTGTAAGAGGTTTAATTGTTTTTGATATTTGGTTAATATTTTGCTTGGCACTGTGACTTTTTTTAAATACCATGGTTGCCAATCTTGTGACCCTTGAACTTACCTTTGACCTACTTATAAAAAAGTTAGTGCCAATATTCAGCATATTTTTGATAATTTAAAAGAGGTAAGTCTATGCTATTTAGCATGTGCACAATTTGTCATAAATTATAATGAAAAATACCAGCATTACAGTTCACTTGACCTTGACCTTTGTTTTACTTTTCAAAAAATACTTTGAATGGTTAATTTAACTAAAATGTTTTGATTTTCTAGAAGTAGTGTTTTGATAATTAGCATTGATGATCTCATGACACTCTACTTTGAAACTTTTTGATATCCAGTTATCACACAAACTAAAACTTAAATCCTATGAAAACAAAGCGGGACCAGTATACCACAATGGGTGGTAATGTAGACTGATGACAGTTGCAGTAAAGACAGCCTGAAATCTCTTTAGAAAAAACTGTTGAAAAGATTGTTGACCATTATATGGTGACGTCTCTATTTTAGTGAAAAATTCTTAAACAGGATGTAAAACGACATACAATTAAACAATCAATCCAACTACTGAGTGAGCTTTCTAGCTTGTGAACTACCAATTATGTCCAATTGGAAGTAATATTTGAATGTTTTAAAATGTGATTGTACATTGTAGGAAATAATGTTCCTGTAGAAAAGTCAGAGAATGTATACATGTGAGATTATGAAGTAGCCATACATGATGAGTAGGAATTTGAAGTGAATTATGGGAAAAGGTATGTAATCCATTAGTTTGCTTTAAAGTTAGTGATTTTAAATCTGAACACACTGTGTAAAAGGAATTTTTCCGCCTTATTCCTTTATTCACGCTATATTGTAGGGTCCCTATGTAAACCACTCACTTAGTCACTGTTCCGTGTAATCTGTTGTCACCTGTCTGTATAGACAGACTGACGTATGCTACATAGCTCTCGGTAGCGACAAAAAATTACTGTGTACTTCTTTCACGTACGGCAGGAGAGAAAGATGCCAATGAAACTTACAACAGTTGCACAGGTCAGTGCAGTATACAAACATACACAAGTACACGCAACTGCAATAAAATAAATAAACAAAGGCAATGCAAGATAACCAGCATGAGCATGTGTCACCATTCCACTCCGATACCTGTGACAATAAAGCAGTCAGGTGTAACAAATGCGAAGAGTATACCCCGGTGCTGATATAGTAGATGATATATAATCGAATATAGTGTATGCCTATTTATGAGATGTGTTCAGCTTTAATTGATTGTTTTTCTCTGACAATATGTACCATAGGTCATAGTCATTTATGGTATATACAGTGGCGCCATGTTTATCCGAACACTTCATCTTCCAGATGCTATTTTTCAGGAATAGATTTTTTCCATGTCATTCTGTCTCATTAATCCAGAAAAATGTGTTCCGCATCCGGACGGTCGATTTCTACTACAAAACGTAATAGTCATTGAAAAATGACTCGTTTATCCGGACGGTAATTTTTCAAGAAATGACTTTTTCTCACTTATCTTCAGGGGTTGAAATTTTCCTGGAAATCCCACTAGCCCAGGGGCTACTGATCAGGAAAAAATTACTAGCCCAAACTAACTAGCCCAACAATTTTTTTTATGCAAAATGAAAACAAAAAGTTAAAGTTTTGAATGTTTTGGTGACAGAAACAAATTAAACTAGTTCTCAGTCAAAAGAAACCAGTCTTCATAGAAAAATGAAAGTAAACTGACGAGAATTTTTTTTCTGTTCTGCTAGTCCGACAGACTATCATTACATTTAAATAAGCTAGCCCGAGTCTTAAAATAACTAGCCCCGGGGCGTCAGGCTACCGTATATTTCAACCCCTGATCTTGCAGTAGTGTTAATTGTAGTAAAAACATTGGCCATGCAGTCAGTTTGAAGGCGATACCTGTGACCTACAAACAATAGCATCTAAAATTAGCGTGTATTTACCCCAATTAAATTACACGTCTAATATGAAGCTCGAAGAATTTAGCTTACACCAGTACACTGTGCATTAATTAAATAAGAAACAGTTCAAAATTAATCAATATTATTTTTAACAAACTTAAGCCAAAGAGGTGTCCAGATCAACAAGGTGCCACTGTATATATTATATAATACATGCATATAAATGTACTTGCTATTAACAGTGAGTACAATAAAATTTTCCCATTAAGTATATTAATTTTTTTCTATGTGGTTTACTTTATGCCCAATTATCAGCAGTTTCCTTAATGGCCATATTTAAGTATAAGAACTAGGTTGCAAAAGCAGACAAAAGGTAAATATAAAAATCTTAAGTGGAAGGTACTTTATCACTCATTGAATGTTAATTAGGGCCTGCATGAAATGTTAAAGCTATATAGGATTCACATTGTCCATCTTTATGTCTTTCAGCCAGCAATTAACACTTCAGTTGTGACACAATAAACAAGTTTTAATTTATGCAGTGTAATACTATACAGGGTATTGATGCATACAGTAAATGAGATCATTAGAATGGTGTATTTATATACTGTATATACTTGATATCAACAATTTTTCTCAGTGGTCTACTTTATGCCCGATTATAAGTGGTCTCCTCAATGGCCATATTTAAGTATAACATATGTATAAGTACAGGTTGCTATAGCAGACAAAGGTAAATATAAAAATCTAAGTGCAAGGTACTTTATCGCTGATGGAATGTTAATTAGGGCCTGCATGAAATGATAAAGCTTTATAGGATTCACATATTGTCCATCTTTATGTCTTTCAGTCCAGCAACACTTCAGTTGTGACACAATAAATAAGTTTTAATTTGATATGCAGTATAATATAATACAGGGTATTGATGCATATAGTGAATAAGATCATTAGGATGGTATATTTATATACAGTATATACTTGATATCAAGGGTTAATTCAATTTACTAAATTTTTCTCACTGGTCTACTTTATGCCTAATTATAAGTGGTCTCCTCAATGGCCATATTTAAGTACATGTATAAGTACAGGTTACCATTGAAGACAAAAGGCATATACAAAACTCTAAAGACCATGATACTTTGATACTGATTGAATGCTGATCTGGACCCACTGGCGGATTTAAGGGGGGGCGTGGGGGGCGCACGCCCCCCCTAAAATTTTCAAATTATGATATGACTAATATTAATAATGCCATACTTAAGTATATAACTAACCAATACCACTATTTTTGTGCCTGGTTTTACTCTTAAAATACACGAAAACTCAGGAGCTTCCGGGGGCTTCGCCCCCTGGGCCCCCTCTATTCAAAGTATGATATGATTAGTATTAATAATGCCAAACTTTGGTACATATAAACTAACCAATACCACTATTATTGTGCCTGGTTTTACTCTTTAAATACACGAAAAACCAGGAGCTTCCGGGGGCTTCGCCCCCTGGACCCCCACCAGGGCTTCGCCCTGTACCCACTGGGGGCCTTAAGGCGGCCCCCAGACCCCCTGCCTGAACGAAGTTATCCACGCCCCCCCTAATCACAAATCCTGTATCCGCCCATGGGACCCTTGAAAAGCACTTACTCTTAGTCTTATTTATATGACAATGTGTGGTTTTGATATAAGTTAACTGAATTACTTAGGTAACCATGGTAACATATTTCTATCTGTTTTTGTATGTTTTTGCATGAGCAAGGGCTTGGGTCACATTAAAAACTTTTCACATTTTTCAACTTCTTCTCAAGAACTACTGGACCAGTTTAAATCAAACTTGTCACAAAGTATCTTTAAAATAAGGATGGCAATGATTAACTGGTTTTTTAACTATTGAGAAAGATCATAACCAGTTGAAATTTTCATAACCAGTTTTGTAACCAGTTACAATTTACATACTAACCACTTAGTAGATAGTAGGGATGGCAATCGAATACAGAATTGCAAATCGAAAAAGATGTTAGAGGTCAAAATCATTCTATTTGTCTTTAGTCTTGATCATAAAACTATGCGCATATTTTTTTTCAATAGACAAGAAAAAATTCAGAAAACCATGAACCATGCCTGAGATATCGTGGATAATTTTCCAGAGCGGATGTCACACAAGTTCATTCTTCATTATCACCATTATCAAAACTAAGTCTAAAATGTATCACTTAATTTACAATGTTTGTATTATAATTTAATGTGATAGATAACTGCAAAAGATACACACACACCAATTCACGGTGCTCAACGGTGATTATTATCATTAAAGAATTAGAGGACAGTCGGGGTAACGACATGATGTTTTAACAGTAATTAACATATCTCAGACTGACCAATTACCCCACAGTTTTAATCTGGAGAGCCATAATGACCTCCCAATCAGCCTAAATAAATAAATGAAAATGCTAAATTAAACGTTTAGGTAGGAATTTCTATTTTGAAAATGAATTTTAGTACATTGCCTTCAGTTTTACATATAATATTTTTTCGACTAATCGATTGCAGATTTTCTAACCGATTGCCATCGTTCCGACCGAGTAATCGGTTAACCAGTTAGAAATTGCCATCCCTAGTAGATAGTTTTTGTCAATGAGTATTTGTATTTACTTTTTCAATAATATTTTCATTTTTTGAAATAAAACTTGTAACATGTTTCAAACTGAAATGTGACAATCAAGCAGCTACCATATCTTGCCGAATGTAATATGCATTGGTATAAATATGCACCCCCTTTTTCAGCCTATAACTTGGGGAAAATTGCAGTTCGGTTGTAAAGATTATTTGCTACAAAATCTTATTTCCTACAGGGCACAAGTTAATTAAACATTAAGATTTTAACAGACTTGAAATTTCTTTGACAATAACTTAAAGATAAGTCACTTGACATATGATAAGCGTTTGATATGTTGTAATCAACACACACCCAAAGCTTAAAAAAATGAAGAACGAAGGTTATAAATCGACCTCTCAAATATGAAACAGGGCTCTCAATTGTCTATAATTGGGGCCGTTCAAGGGCCCCACTCCCAATTCAAAAAAGGTACCTTTTTTCCCAATTAATGTGTTAATTTTCCCAATAGTCATTTCTCCCAAAAATTAAAGAAAATATAGCTGGATATATACCGGTAATAACTTAACTTGCTATTCATATTCCTCTGTTTTATAAAACAAATTTAGTTGATAGCGAAGACCGGAAACCCAATATATATGATTTTAAAGTACGTATAATGGTTATTCCAAAATTTCCTAAAAGGTCTTTATTTTCCCAATCTTTACAGCCCAGCCCCATTCCCAAAAAGCAGTGTTAGAGCCCTGTGAAAATGAAAACAATTATATGTACAGCAAATAAGAAGTGCCCTATCTTGTAAAAAATGTGATTGGAATAGATAGACCATTTCTTTATCCAGGTGAATATCATTACCGCTACATTTTCAAAATGGTAATTATTTACCGCTACATACTCATTACCACTGCAAAAAATGTACACATTACCACTACATTTAAAAGTTTACATTACGAATACATTGCCTCTTTCATTAGCCAATGGATTATGCATGTACAGATTGATACAAAGTACATGTACAACATATCCAAGCATAAGACCTTTTTCCACTGCTCACCATGGGAGACAAAAGTACGGCTTAACAGGGTGGCTTTTTCCCACTTTTTTATTAGTCCCCTACCGATGAAACCAGAGGGAATTATAGGTTTCCTCTGAGTCTGTCCATCTGTCTGTCTGTCCCTCTTTCAGTCTGTCCCATTTGTTTTCCGCACTTTTTTCTAAACGCTTGCAGATACTGAGCTGAGTTTTGGTATGTAAGTGTATCTTGATGAGTTACAGTTCAAGTTTGCATTTTGTTATGCTTCTGAATCAATGATTTTTAATGGAATTGTGGCAATTCAATTTTTAGTGGGAACCAGATTACACTTGTCGGTAGGGGACTAGTATTGCTAATGCAATACTCTCAGAATGCTTGTTTTATCTTAATTATAGTAGGTATTTAAGTATGCAAGTACAATACTGTACATATAAATGCTTGTTCAAAATAAAGTTTTTCTCGTAATTTCGGCCCGATGCAACAGAAACTAAAAATTCAAGAACCTATTGGTAATTAATCTGATGTTTTTTAAATAGATTGATCGAAAGTACATGCAATATAATTCATACTATATAAAGGTACAGTGTTTAATTGATTTGTTACAAAAAAGAGCAATGACCATATCACCAATGCTTATGTAGTGGTAAATATTTTTAATATATAATAAGTTCCACATTTTTTTTTCACAGTGAAATGGTAAAAAAGAAACTGCTAGCGCTACTGTGCAGACTACCATCAATCAACATGATCAACAAAATCAAGTAATCCTTCTGAGTAAGTGACCTGTAGTATTATCTGTTTTCACCTAGGCCAATATGAAAAGGATGAAAGTTATTATACTCAATACACAAGTTTGGAGATTATAGCTCTCCAACAAGAGAAATACAAAAAGTAGCCATATCAGCGTGAAAGTGGCAGAGATTGTTGATAAAGTATACACAATCATGCATAAATAAATGTCAGAATGATGGCTTAATTAGGGCCTTTTAAAATGTTTTTAATATTAAAGAAAGATTTTACATGCACATTATATGTCAAGCAATGATGATTTTGGTGATCATATTGAGCTATACTTTAGTAATACAGGTTTTTGGATGCTTGAGTCCCTGATTGACAATATATATGTAGTTTTTGGAGACCAGGTCTTCCAATAATCTGTCAGAATTCCCATGGGTACCAATTGCAACCTGTTATTAGGCTAGCAGACCTCTTTTTATATTCATATGAAGCAGAATTTATTCAAAATCTTACACATGAGAAGAAGAAAACACTTGCTGTGGTCTTGAACTCGACATTGAGATATATCGATGATGTATTATCAATTAACAATAGTTATTTCCATTCATATATCAACTCTATATATACCCCAGTGAGCTTGAAATAAAAGATACCACAGAGTCTGACACATCTGTTTCATGTTTGGATATTATTTATTTCCATCCCTAATTAAAATTTTATAAATTGATTATGTACATGTAATATTAAATGCATGTTTCTTGGAAAGTAATGTTTTAAGTGTTTCCTTACTGCTCTTAAGGATTTTCATGGTATATCAGATTCTTGTTTATTATCCTTTTCTAAGTGTTACTTTTCTCTAAGCAGTAAACAGTTTTGCCCTGATGTAATAATCTCTCTCGGGTGTTTTCATAATAGGTAATATATTCTCTATGCACTTCCGTTGCGTTTACCTAAGGATTTTTTCAACGCACTGACTGCAATGCTGTTTAAGGATTAATTGTGGGATTCTTATGAGATGCAGAGCCAATCTGATAGCATGAACTAAGACAGAAATATATGTAGAGACAGTGTGAACCGACATTTTAGGTTAAAATAAAATAAAAACATGTTTTTGAACCCAGAAAGACCAGTGGGGGTACAACGTAAACAAACCGGAGTGGCATACCTTTCTCTCTTATAATGTATAGTGGGGTATTTTTTGTGTGGAACGATTATTTTGGGGTTTTCACGATTTTTTCCTATTATACACATGATGAATAAGTGCAATAAATATAATTTGTGAAAAAAATGTCCAACAAGTCCCGGGGTTGAATATCGGGGGGTGGGGGTCCTGTCCACAAGTACCTGTGGATTTGTTTACGTAAACACAGACACCTGCTTGGAATGCATTTTCAGCACAATATCGTAAAATGTTTAGGGTTATAGGGAAAAAAAAATAAGGGACTTAATTTTTAATTTATACCAATCAAATAACAATTAAAATACAGACTATACTTAAATACTTATAAATAAAGCTTATATGTACTAAACTGAATTTTCCAAGAAAATTAAAAGTTGTATCCTACTTTTGTTTTTGAAATAATACGAATATTTTAACTTTTTAAACTTTTTCTTTGGAATAGTTGTGCTGTGAAAATAAGAGATACACCCACATTTTTGGGGTAGCGTTTTATCCATAGGAGCTGCATTTTTCTCGGGATTTTCTCCCCAAAGGATCACTTCTAGGTAAATATATGCGTTGACCTATAGGGCCGATATTGGTTTCATTCTTTAGAAAAAGCTTATCGATATCCGTTCCGGTCGCTGACTTTAGGCCACATGCGTTTAGTTTCTTGTTTCTCATGTATCATTTTAGTTCTAGTCAACTGTGTGTTCATATGACCCTACATCGGTATTTACATATACATCCTTTGTATGAGGGTCCTTACTTGATGCCTGGGTAATGGCAACGGGAGATAAAACCTTAACTGACCTTACCACGTTCTTTTCTAATCTGTAAACCTTCCTTCTGCATTTTTGACAACATGTCGCCAATGCACTCAATTTTCCTGAGGAATGAACTGCATCTACTCTGCATAGCACAGTATCTCTCCCACTGGCACAACATTACTACTAACCAGAGATGTTCTTGAAAGACAAACACAGCAATTTTTGCTCGTCATGATTTTTTTTTCGTGACACCTGCAGTATCGAGTAACACAAAGTGAATGATTCGTGTCCTCGAACAAAGTGTGCTTACACTGAGGTATACAGTTCTGGTTGATTGCGTTTAGTTAAAGAGAATTTATAATCTGCATTTCCATAAATGTCTTTTATATCAACAGCAAACACACATTTAAAGAAGAAAGTGGAAGTAAAATGCAAAAGCCTGTATAAAAAATTAAAGTTCGTGTTTATACAGGTGTAAAATTTGAAAAAAAAAAAAAATAAAAGTGTTCCAACAGGTGGATTCGAACCAGGACATAAAAAAAGGTCCATTCTAAGAATCTGCGGTCTATTTCTCTGCGCTATAATGACTATGAAAATGCACTCCATAAATGTAATCCAGTATGAAAGAACTAGGTTTTTTCGCATTTTTTGTAGGTTTTTCACGAATTTCGACCCTAAGGCAGGGGTGCCCCTAAAAAAATCTTGTTTTAAATCATTCTTTAGATCAAAATCTATCAAAATTTCATAATTTAATTTAGGGGCAGGCCTGCCCTGAAGGACTTCTATACCAAAATTCACGTAAAAATTAGTGCTTTAACGGACAAAATACTGTTTTGACAAACTTTGGAGGTTAATTTCAAAGTTGCAAATAAAAAAAATTACGTTTAAAATGCAAATTTGAAAAATTTAGACAAATATACAATAGAAAACAACTAAAGAACATTGATTTTTAAATGTGACTTTTTCCGGAAAATAGTTCTTTCCTATAGGTCAAATCTTTTGTTATAATGAATACATCCTTTCGGGGTGTGTCTATTACAAGACTACGGCCTTTACACGTGACAATATGGTACTTCGTCAATATATCTAAATGTTAAAGGCGACAGCATGTATTTTCTTCTTCTCATGTATAAGATTTTAAATAAATTCTGCTTTGTATGAATACAAAAATAGGTTTGATAATAACGGAGCACAATTGGTACCTATGGAAATTCCAAGAGATTTTTGGAAGACCTTGTCTCTAAAAACCACATAGATAT
Organism: Saccostrea echinata; assembly: GCF_033153115.1. Lineage (NCBI taxonomy): Eukaryota > Metazoa > Mollusca > Bivalvia > Ostreida > Ostreidae > Saccostrea > Saccostrea echinata. The sequence continues at coordinate 1,564,357 of NW_026889752.1, read as the reverse complement.
TGTCAATCAGAAACTCAAGAATCTTTTTAATATCAACTTCAGAGTACTTGTGTATACAATCAGTGTTTTTTACAAATAATTTTGCAAATGACCAATGACAAGATAAGTTAATTTTTTAGTTCCACTTTTAATAAAAAAAACAGCTGTCAATAAACAAATCTCTCATCCATACAAAAAACAAAAAAGCATACCAAGGGTGATAATCTCAAAATTTAAGCATTGATCTGTTCGAAATAATTTTTTTTATTGACATACGTTTAAGGATAAACAACAATACTTGATATATATTGCGATTACTGAAATTAGCGGAACTCTTTCACAGAGGTAGGAAACGTCTGTTGGATGGGGGCAGTGTACTATTGAATGCAATGCATGATGATCATCGATCATTGTGGAATTTATAAGGACTGATAAGAAAGAAATCCTAGAGAAATATCTTGCTAAACATGCGCTGAACCAGCCTAATAAATTTTTGAGAGGAGCTAGTCCTATATATTACATTTTTTAGGATACTTTTTACGAAGCGGACTTTTCTTATTAAATTCTAAATGAAAATCGTTACTTTTGAAAGTTGATAAAATACTCTAAACTTTCCTTATTTGACAATCTACTATTTGGAGTTCAACTCTTGGCAATACATTGTAGTTTGGGCATAATGATTGTTTGAATCATTCCATTGTCACCACTGTAATGTTATGCCCCAGAAATCTTGTGAGATTTAGAGCTTCCTCGACTCCCATGCTAAAGAGCGGTTGTAAGTTAGATAACTGCGAGATACTCGCAATACTGGTACTTTTAATTCAATTCACATGTGCTCACCTTTGAAATGCATTCACAATTCTTTATAAAGTTGGTGACATTATGTATGAAAATATCATAAAGTCTAGTTACATGTTTAAACTATGCTTGTGGTATGCATTTTTTTTTCTTGAACAGTAAAGGAAGGGATGAGAGAGTTCATTGAGTGCCATAAACTTTCATTTATATGTTATTTTTTAGAGATGGAGTACTATACAAGCACAATTTTTTAAAGAAAGAAAAGTCAATGGAATGAAATCCAAAGAAAAGGTGAAGTGAATTGTCACTCATTATATTTTAAATTTAATGTGGACATGGTCATTATTTTAGTTATGTCATAACCTTCTTATCAATTTTAAGCAGTGCAGACAGATGCATTTCTTATTGCTTTGAATAGAATAAATTATCAAAAAAGTTTGTATATGTTTTTTGATATTGAATTAAAATTAAAAAAAAACAACAAATTATCAATTACTGCAGATTTGAATTTCAGTACACTAGAAGTTTTTCTGCCCTGCCATGAATATGGCTGGGGCATATAGAGTTTGTCATGTCCATCTTCCGTCCTTCCAACCTTCTGTCTGTCCTTCCATTCCGCTTTGCTTTTAGCTCAGTTCAAAACTAAGTTTCAAAGAAACTATTCAAGATATTTTTATCAATCTTCATATGCTGATACATATTGATGAGAGGTATTCAATTTCATCAGCATTTTTTTTACCTTGACCTTTCCTTTAACTTTGACCTCACTTTTCTTAAATTAGTGTTTAGCTCAGTTTTAAAGAAACCATTCAAGATAGTGTAATCAAACTTCATATGCTGATACATACTGAATCAACATTTTTTACCTTGACCTTTCCTTTGACCTTGACCGTACTTATCTTAAATAAGTGTTTAGCTCAGTTTTAAAGAAACCATTCAGGATAGCGTAATCAAACTTCATTTGCTGATACATACTGATGAGAGCTATTCAACTGCATCAACATTTTTTGATCTTGATCTTTCCTTTGACCTTCACCTCACTTTTCCTAAATTAGTGTCAAACTTCATATGCTGATACAGACTGATGTAAGGTATTCGACTGTATCAACATTTTTGACCTTGACATTTCATTTGACCTTGACTTCATTTTTCTTGAAATAGTGATTAGCTCAGTGTTAAATAAACGGTTTCCATTCAAAATATTTTTATCAAACTTATTTTGCTTATGTGTATTAGTGAGAACTATTCAACTGCATCAAAAATGTATGACCTTGAACTTTCCTGTGACCTGGACCTCACTTTTCTTAAATTTGCATTTTGCTTAGTTTTAAAGAAACCATTTAAGATAATTTTATGTGAGCTTATGCACTTAACAGAATTTGGTGAGAATTTATCATCTATATCCAACTTTTTTGATTTCAATGTTAAAGAAACTATTTTAAGATATTCTCATCAAATTTCATACACTAAAAATATTTTTGTGTTGCATTACTAATATGCCCACATGGTGCAGTGGTTAAAGCTCTAGAGTTGCTGAGTAAGGAGTTGATCCTTATGTCACTGGTTCGAATCCCACTGTGGGACGTGGAGACCGTATAAACCGAGGTCCCATGTCACAGTAGGTGCTGGCACGAAAAAGATCCCTCACTGCATAATGGCCCTTAGTGCCGAGTATAGGTCAAAATTTGCAGCTCTCCACTGGCAAGTGGTGGCGTCTCCATATGAGTGAAAAATTCTCGAGAGGGATGTTAAACAATAAACAAGCAAATAAAAATTAATATACCCTCAGCGGGGCATTCATGTCCTATGGACATATTTCTAGTTTTGCCCTCTTGTACATTTGTACATGGATATACTTTTTATTTTTGCTCTGTAAACAACAACAAAAACATTATACCATATAATATACACAAAATTATATGCTAGGAATGTATTGTGAAAGATGCATTTCAGCTGACAAATGTAGCATCTTTAAGCCAGCTTTTTAAAATTTTTTCTGAATGACTTTCAGGTACTTCTTTTATATTTGCAACTCATTTATAGGGATGTATTAGTATGGTAGCCTGTCTGCCAACACCTTGTAGATGAGATTCTAGCAAATTGTGTGAGATGGTTCTCTTAATTGACATGAGGTCACCATTTTTTATCAAGATAAAAATTACTTGTATGTCTTGTAATAACATTATTCAATATATCCCTTTCATAGCACACATGTTCCTTTCAAAGAGAAGAAAACATTTATAATTTTTGAAGGTCAATAATCTCATGGATGAAATGCAAAGTGTACTATTTGAAATAGGTGGTATAGGTATTTCAGAGTCTGTATTACATCTTGTGAGTTTATTGTTCGAGGGAATATTCTCATTAAATAAACTATGTAAAGATTTGCTTTTTAATGCAAAGTATTTTTATAAGTAATAACTTCATTTCAACTTACAATGAACAGTTAATCAATGCATCTCACTTTGTATATAATGCATTTTAGAACACACATTTGTGGTTTAAAACATGTTGTAATAGTTTAATAATGCTATTCATTTTTTTTAATTGACAAGAAATGAAAATGTAATGATTATTTCAAAATAGTGTTTTATTCCTCTTATGTATATTTATAGATATGTAAAAGATTGTTATTTTTGTTGATGTTATGTTTGTGTACAAAATACTAGTTATTTATTACTTTATACAAAACTAATGTTGTGAAGATTGATAATAATAGAAGTCCTTATGCATATATTGAACAGTATACAAATGTCACCAATGTAATACACATTTACAAATAAAATGAAATTTTACATGACTTGCACATATGTATTTGCATTATTTGTTACAGTTATAACAAATCTAATTCATTGTATTTATGGTTTCCAATTTTTATTGTCTATTCAAACATGGAAAAATTATATGTGTAATGATGTTAAAGACACAAGAATATGAATTAAAATAAGACTGTATGAACTACCTTTAGATTTATGAATTCAGTAGACAGTGACTGTGACAAATGTGTATTTAGGATAGAGATCTTAGACATGAGAAGAAAAGGGGTTGTTTTACAAACTTTTTTTTTTTACATGGGGAAATATTGACATTTTTTTACAACAACAAATGAAGTTACTGGAATTGTGAAGTCTACGTGTCTTCTGTGAGGAGACATCTTTTGAAACAAAGGTAGCTTGTGGCCAGAAATATTCTAGACCCAGTAGTAACGGTCTTTTGCACAAGGTCATAGTCACTGTATATCAAAGTATTAAATACTTACCAATAATTGTTTGTAACCTCAGAGTATGGTCCTAACACAGGTTAATACAGGTCAAGGCCATAGGGTTTAGAAATGTAATAAATATTCAGATAAACACATAAATCTGTTTGTTTGTTTGTTATACATCCTTTAAGAATTTTTCACTAGTATTGAGACACCACTACTTGCTGGTTGAGGGCTGCAAATTTAGACCTGTACTTTTGAGCAGTGAGAGGTCTTTTCTTGTCCCAGCATATACTGCAACAAGGGAATTTGGTTTCATTGGAAGAACCGGTCTCCACGTCCTTCAGTGGGATTTGTACCTATGACTTAAGGAACAAGTCCTTACTCCACTACTCTAGAGCAAATGCTCTGACCACTGCGCCAAGCGGGCAATCACATTATTGTTATACTAGATGTAAATCAAGGCAAAGGGATAATTGTGACTTGGGGATGTATAACAACCCTGCATCAAGTTCAATTTTTGTCCACTATAAAATAACTTCCAAAGATTATATTATCTTAGGGTTCATTATGCTCAGAGTATATGACATAAACTGGATATATAAAATTCTAAAATACAATTTTTTTTTTTAGAAAAGTACAAGGTTATAGTTTCAAGAGGTCATATCTAGCATGTACAGGTGATTGTGGCTTAGATGATGATTCTATACCATAAGTCATCATGTGAGTACGAAGTTTAAATCAATGTGTTTCTTTGGTGGTGGATGAAATATTTTCTTAACGTTACAATTACTATCGGTCATTTACTATATTTCCATAAGATTCAGGACATGAAAATTTGTCTACGAATAGACATCACCCAATTAGTTCCTTCTAGTTAAAATAAGGAATCATCATACTGGGTTTTAAAGTACCTAATATTTTACCTAAGATAAATGCAAATTGACCAATAAATACTGGTATGAGAAGTACATTTATGCATGTGTAGTTTTTTATTTAAATAATTAGAAAAAAGAAAATGGTCTACATAATCATGTATATATATATTTTCTGGTCTCCTTTATGCATTATATATACTTGGTCTACTTTAACCCTTCGGGATCCTCATAAAATATATACATGTCTACCTAAAACCTCCAATGTATTTACAAAATATTAAGGAGACCAGAAATGTCGTATATTTTTCAGGAAGCAACATTTAGGGCTGAGGGGGTAAAATTTTCATTTTTGAAGCCTATTAGAATAAATTTGGGTGAAAGTGTGAATCAGAATGTCTCAAATAAAAGAAATGAAAAATGTCTACTTAATGCCTCAAAATAAGTGCGGTCTACTTTATGCCAAAGTCCACCTTATATATATATATATATATATATATATATATATATATATATATATATATATATATATATATATATATATATATATATATATATATATATATATATATATATATCGGAGTATATTTTTATAGATTTGGGTTCTGATTAGTACACTGATTTATTGTGAGGTTATGATAGAGTTGCGACTTCCAAAACAAACATGATGCCACAATAGAAAAACCCAAGTAACATATAATCATTGCAAGATTCGCTTTATCATTGGTTTTCAATCAAAACGCAGATAGATTATTTATTTAGAGCAGAAAATTGTTTTTCATATATCAAAGCAATTATTGACTGTGTTTTCGGGCAACAATCATTATGTTAGCCTCCAAGGGATAATCAATTATTGGTTTTAGAGTATTACATAAATATCGTGTTTAAAATGCGTTTCTTTTATATTTTGGACTTACTGAAATCATAGAAATTAATGTTAATCTCAGAGGACACTTCTGAAATCATAGTTTAATTATAAACTCTTGATTTATGACACTGCAAACACAGAAAAATACTGTTACCTTTTGTTTAAAATATACAAATTTGGAATACAAAGGTCGATCTTACCTTTTACATGTCCCCACGACTTCTCTCAAGCAGACCGTGATAAAGAATATAAATGCAAGGATCATAATTATTATAACAAACTCAACATGCCCGTACACCCATTTTGTGCAAAAGACCAATGCACAATTTGTCAACTTTTCCTTTACAAAATGCTTTGAATCTGATTCCGAGTTGCAATTTTCACTAATGATGATCTAGGAGGAAACTTTTATATTGTAAGGAAGTAGGAAGAATATGATTTGTATTTCGCAAAAAAAAAAAAAAAAAAAAAAAAATGTCAAACAAAGCACATGCGTGTAAAAAATGCTCTCTCTCTCTCTCTCTCTCTCTCTCTCTCTCTCTCTCTCTCTCTCAGGTCAATTTGACCAGGGTATTCATAAAGCAATGCTATTCGACTTTTGATATCTGTATTGTAAAGTAAATATAACGGAATGTTGCTTTCGTGTAGTATCTACAACAGAATGAGAAAGGATCAAGTAAGGAAACATTGTGAATCGGGGGATATCATTGTAAAATTTCCTTTGCTATCTACCTTTTCAAACCATTGACACGACTTAGCAGACAGTAAGACAAAGAAATAAGGAAAAAAATACTTTAACTTTGCTCAAGTAACATTTTCCCTTTTTCTTTTTCTTTTAATTGAAAACGGGCATTATTATAAGCGCATTTTTGTTGGAATATTTTCTACCAAAAGTAAGACTTGATTTTGTACTAAATTTGACTAGGGATTATTCCTTCTACTTAATCAATACATAGGAACTTGGCGAGTGTGACTGGTCAAAAGAGGATGTTTACTCCTCCAAGGCTCTTAATCCCTTATCCGGAGACTGTTTATGCCCTGATCATAGATTTCTATTTTAGTAGGCTTCATTGCGATCGGTCACTGATCATTTTCTTAACGTATTTCAGTATCACATTTATTTCTCCCCTCTACATTATACAGATTCCGTTTTTATCATGCATTTTTTATTTCATATCTGATATCATGATTCTTGATAAGGTAGATTACAAATGCAGAGAGAGATATACTTTGATACTATTAGCTAACTATTCAACGCAAATATTATAATCTAATTTGCGCTGAATGCAAAAGCACCTTGTTTACATTTCCTCAAGTTAAATCATACAATCATTGACAGCATTTGCTTTCTTATTACTGAAAATTATTTTGAAAAATATATATTTTTTTCTTTCCATATATAAAACAATCATCACAATGCCTTTCCGGTGCTGCTTTTTTGAAATGTTAGCTTTTGAAGAAAAAATCGTATGATTACATCTATGCTTAAGTGGCTTTTTTCCCCCTGATTTTGCACATACCTTGACTCTTTACATTTACAGTCAAACAAATAAACGGGTAGTCAGAATGAAACTTAATTTAACTAGTTTTTAGAATTCTGAATCAAATTAATAGCTTAAAGGCAAAAACCTTATACCTGTTCCATTGGTTATCTACAAGATTACAAGAACACCAGAAACTAAAATGTGTTCAGTCAGCATGCTCATAATGTATACCATTTTGCAGCAAGTCCAAAAAAAAACCAGTATTTGATACAGCATTTTTCATCAAAAAGACTCACAAGATTAAATGATTATATATTCACTTCAACAAGAATTGAATATTTAGAAACTGATGGATTTAACATTTGAAGATCCGAGAACTCTTTAATTAAGCAGTTCTTTTCCAATGTCGTACATTTACATATCTTATGATTCCACATTCTCCCTCTCTATGTAATCATAATCCATAACTTATGCTTTTCACACAGAACACAGATTCTGCTTTAAAGCTTGCTTTTGACATGCAGGGCTGAACAATAAATGAAAAATTAAAAACACAAAAGAATTATATTAAAAAATTCATTGTTAATTCGCCGAGCAACATTTTTGTCGAAATACAAACATTTTTAGATCTGCAAATAGGATATAAAATGGAACCTTAAAAGGAAACAGGGGGTTTAAGCAAAAGCCCGAGCAAGTTTAAAAATAATGCAATTAATGACCTTGTTTAAGCGTTGTACATGTAAGCATTGAATTTCTCAAAATGGAGGAAATTATACTGGTATGTTCTTTTTTATTAATCACGGTAACGAACTGCATTAATTCACATACCATTGATAATAAATCGTTTTGTTTGATTGTATATTGTTAACGTCCCATTCGAGAATTTTTCATTCCTATTCAAATGTTACCATAAACGGGAGAAGGATTTTGAATAAACTTGGCACTCAGGACCATTTAGGCGTGAGTTATCTTCATCCTACCGGACAAGTTACATCATTTTTTAAGTCCTCATCTTAATGATTGCGACCTGAGACTTTCACTTCAATATGCCGAGCGTTTAGCAAAAGAACTAATGCTATACTTATCTTTATTTTTATCTACCTTAAGTCAGTCATGGGAAAAGTTTAAAACATTTTTCCGATCAATAAATAAATAGAAAATACAAACACAGATGCACAATAACTTTTACTGTCCACTAATTCTGTCCTTGGCTTTGTTGTATGTTTGTATTTAGACGTATATTTTAGGACTTGCGATTTGTAAGCGTTTAACGGTTACTCGGGTAGAAAATCTGTAATAGGTTTGTCCGGAAAAAAGTAGAACATATGTATATTTAATTACAGTTTCCTGTAATTCAATTAAAAAAAAATCAAATAAAAATATCTGAAATGTTCATTCAGAAATAATTCCGGTTTTCCGGATTGACATTGTGGTGAGGAGTTATTGGTCAGTTTTCCATATATTAATTGTTATCTATAGTCTGTCTCACGGTCCCAAGGACCTCAATTGTATCCTCATATCTAAAAATGTATAAATACCTTGGCCTTCAAGCTAGGTTCGATCGATAGATCATTTTTCTCCCAAACTCCTTGCATTTATCCGAACCCTCGAGTTCAACCAGTGTATTGACACGGCGGCAAATGTACGGAACACAATACAGCCTGAGACTTTCCAAGTGACCAATAAACATAGATTTATCAGCGAAAAACTGCAAAACAAGTGCTTAGCACTACTACGAAAAGAGGTAAGATTCAAATCTACTTCAGAAGTCATAACTGATGACAAAAGTAGAACGATCGAGGCTACAACAAATTCAACCAAGTGACATCAGTGCTTAACCAACACTTAGCATGATAGATCTAGGCCTTCTCCAACATGCTAGAGGTTCATGGCGAGATACTTTTGACTTGGCGCCGCGTAACCTCTAGCATCCATTGTAAAAATTCTCGCCGCTGAAACCCCTAGTGGAAATAAATTGTTTAATTAAAAATTCAGGCTTTAAACATTAACGAATGACACGAAATAATAAAATATTTAATATATGCGATATAACGTACACATAAAACAATGTTAATCTCTCTTATTAGCAATAAATCCACTACTTTTAAAATCGAAGCAGAAATGAAATCAAGTCGTCTGTTTGAAATTCTTGAATGGAATGCACAATATCTGACGAAACGGAACTAGTTTTCCGATATGAAATCATTTAAATTTTCGTTTTCTGACTAGCAATCCGCAAAATTAGCATGATGTCAAATCGAAAGTAAATCTGATGACAAATTGAAATAATGACGATTTTGATTGATAAACAATGATGCATACTGAATAGAGTGGATTTTAGAATTTCTTGTGACTTTTATACCCCATGCAACACGTGGGTACCTGAGAATTACTTGTTTACAGTTTATTTCACGCATGATACGTTCCGCCCAAAATCTCAGGCGGAACGACCTCGTTAGAAAATGGCCTTTGGATGTAAGAGTCCGAGGTATATAAGAGTCTCTTACTTGTAGGAGAAGATCTAGGCCCATTTGGAAGCGAGTATTAGTATGTTCTTATAATTTAGATTTGTAATAAATTACAACTTAACCTTTGCGTCGCAAATAAATCCAACACACTAGATAGCATTCTATAGTTTGTTGAAATTATTATTACAGGTGACTTCAACATTTATTTACTCAAAGACCCCCCGCGATGCTGGACATCTGCTTTAGAGGACTTTGGACTAACAAAAGTAATTAATGCACCCACTAGAAGTACTAACACCTCTTGTACTCTTATTGAATACTTTTATACTACCATACCAAATAACATATGTGAAATAAGTGCACCCCCAATTTCCTTATCTGACCAATACCCTATTGGTGAAACCCGGAAAAAAAATTCATGCAACGTAGAAACAAACACAAAGAAATTAAATATCGTAATTTCAAGAACTTTAACGAATCAAATTTCCTCTCTGACTTAAAAAATGAAAATGTTGACAGTCTTGCAGAATTACACGATCTTAATGACATTCTTGATACTTTCTATAAAATGTTTAATAATGTCCTTGACAGGCATGCAGAAGTTAAATGTAAAAGAGTTAAAAATGAAACTAGACCAAAATGGCTAACGAAGGAAATAAATGAGGCAGACATTTACGCGATTTTTACCACTGTAAGGGGGATTTTGCAAAAATTCCGAGCATGGAGAAATACAGCTGTACTCTAGATTGACAATGCAAAACTTTGTATTACAGATCAGCCATCGAAGATAGTTCAGATTCTAGAGAAATGTGGGGATATCGTAATCAATTGACATCTAATTCTAAAACTTTTACTCCTACCCATATCATTCATAATGACCCATGACCAATGAAACGAACAATTCACAAGAAATTGCTAATATTTTAATGAACACTTTACAGGAATTTCAAGTAAACTTTTACTTATTCTTCCAAACTGCCGATTGAACCCAGAATTGTTGAGACAATTCACAAAATCTAAACTTGGTAATGAAAACTTTTTAGCCTTACACAAATTAGTGAAAATGAAAAAGTTAATTTGTTGAACGGGCTTGATGTCAATAAATCAGCAGGCATTGACTAGATAGGACCTCGTCTCCAAAAACTATCAGCTAGTATCATTGGTAAATCAGTCACTCATTTAATTAATGCTAGTATCAGTAGTATTTCCATCGAAGTTGAAACAAGCAAAAGTCATTCCTGTATATAAAAAGGGCAACAAATCAGACCCCGGTAACTACCGTCCCCTTTCTATACTACCAACATTATCTAAACTAATTTGAAAAGCACATAGCAAACCAAATGCGAGATTTCACCTCAACTTTTGATCTTATAACAAAATCTCAGTCTGGATTCAGAGAATTTCACTCTTGTCAAACAACACTTATTAAATTAACTGATGCTTCGTTGCATGCTATGGATCAAGGTAATATCATAGGCATAACATTTTTGGATTTCAGAAAAGCTTTTGATTTAATGAGTCATGCCATTCTTATAGACAAATTAAAGAATTACAACTTTGATGAATTGTCATTTAACAAGGTTTCACTCGTATCTGAATAACAGGACAAAATGCTAAAAATTGGTACATCATCTTCTGATGTCTTACCTGTCACAGCAGGAGGGCCACAGGAATCAATCTTAGGCCCCTTATTGTTTTTGTTGTATATTAATGACCTTCCCTTACATGTTTGTCATACAAAAATTGATATGTTTGCTGATGATGCAACTCTGTATGTTTATGAGAAAAATATATTGAGTATTGAAACAACTCTAACTTCTGATTTAGAAAATATCAAAAATTGGTGTTAAGAAAATCAAGTGATTTTAAATGTTGATAAAAGAAAATGTATGTTGATTGGAACTCAACAGAGAGAATGGAAATTAAATAATCCAAATCTCAGTTTACATGTCTCTGACAAACACCTTGACAATGTTGAAACAGAAAAACTACTTGGGGTACCTATATATTAAACACTAAATGTTCATAACCATTTAGACTCAGTCTACAAATCTTTAACATATAAATTATATACCTTGCAAAAAATCAAGAAATTTCTTCCTCTGAAAACTAGAAAACTGTTTTATAATGCCTTTATTCTGCCTTCTATTAATTATTGTCTGACTATCTGGGGTAATACACCAGCTAGTTACTTGGAGAGAATTCATAAGCTTCAAAAACGGGCCGCTAGAATTATTCTTGATGCTGCCCCTGATGCTCCATTATTTGAAAAAAAATTAAGCTGGTTATCTGTTTTTGATTTAGTAACTTTACAAAAATGTATCTTGTTGTACAAAATATTTAACAATCAGAGCCCTGCTTACCTGCAAGATTTATTTCTTTTTCAAACTTCTAATGCTTACACTTTACGTTCAGAATCTGATTTTGACCTTCGCCTTCCAAAGCATCGAACTATTTTGTTTAAAAATTCCCTCCAATATTCTGGTGTTCATATTTGAAACAGTTTGCCTTTAGATTTAAGATGTGCACCAACTCTGTCACTCTTAAAACGAAATGTAGAAAAATATATCTTCAACAATAGAATTTCATTACTCTGATTTATATCTTTTGTACATGTATATTGTGTCAAAACTTACAAATGTATATTAATCTATTTGTCATCATAATATATTTGTTTGTTATTATTATCATTATCAGAATTATCATGTGGCATTGTTTGTGCATTATATCTCATTTGCTAGTTGTTAATCTTTGCTACTTTGATGTAATATTGGTGTAATTAGAAGGCCCTGAGGAAGAATAGTGTGTCACACTAATCAGGCTACCTTCTCTAAATAAAGTATCATTAATATTTTTATTATTATTATTATTATTATTATTATTATCACAGGCACTTTGGGTATGGACCACCCCACCCCTTTTCCATTTTTTTTTCTTTTTAAATCTGGGGTCGAGTCACACTTTTCCTAGTTTTGTATTTTAATATGCACTATATGTTATCAATAAAGTAACTCTTTTGTTTTTATCAGCTGTTTTTAAATATATCGTTTTTGACTGATACATAAAAAGAGAGAAGGCTTGCAACTCTTTTCTCATCGTCTGCCTCACCTCGCTTAAACTTCGCCTGATTATTTATCGAAAGAATAAGAAAACATGGAATATGCATACATCAATAAATTCGTTATACATGTGTACATTCTTCTTCCTTTTCAAATTTCCATTTAATTTTTATGTGCCCCCGATTTCTAAATATTTCGATTAAATCACCCGCATCTAGAGTAAATTTTTTTGATATGCACCAGCTGGGACGGAAGTGCAATAACGGTAACTCTAACTTTATAAATGTTCTGCATTAAAAAAAAAGTCCAGGCTTTGCAAAAACAATATTGTGAAATTTGGTTGTCTAGGTCGTCTGTTAAAAGTTAATCTTCATCCATTAGAATTTGTTAGTTACAGTTATCTTGTGATTCACAGAACTTACCGTTACATGTTATATGAAGAGAAAATTCAGGATTTATTCCTTCTCGCATTTAATGTTCCGAATGACATTAAACGTAATGATGATACCCGAAAATACCGGGCACTTCCGTCCCAGCTGGTGCACATCAACAAAATTTACCCTAGATGCTGGTGATTTAATCGAAATATTTACAAATCGGGGACACATAAAAATTAAATGGAAATATGAAAAGAAGGAAGAATGTATAAAGAATTTATTGATATATGCATATTCCCATGTTTTCTTACTCTTTCAATAAATAATCAGGCGGAGTTTAAGCGAGGTGAGGTAGACGATGAGAAAAGAGTTGCAAGCCTTCTCTCTTTTTATGTATCAGTCGAAAACTGTATATTTAAAAACAGCATATAGAGACAAAAGAGTTACATTATTGATAATATAAAGTGCATATTAGAATATAAAAACAGGAAAAAGGTGACTCGACCCCAGATTTAAAAAGAAAAAAAAATGGAAAGGGGGGGTCCATACCCCAAGTGCCTGTGGTTATTGTTATTATTATTATTATTATTATTATTATTATTATATGCACTTGTGCCTGGGTGAAATGTTGCATCTTTTGATGTCCATGCAATTTTATCAATGCACGTATTTAAGTGGATAATTATGTTGTCATTTTCTTCCATCGTATATTCATCTTGGGCAAAGCATGCAGTAGATAAGCAACTCTTGAAATATAGTTAAATCTGGACTGCATCGATCAACATATAACATTTATTTAAATATATATATATATATTTATACATCTAGCAATTTCTGATAGCACTGTATGTTAAAATACAGAAGACCCGGTAAAATTAAAACTAAAAAAAAGTTTAGAAAAAAATCTTGACTGTCCTGGATAATTGTAATATAAATATATTTAAAAGAAAAAACAAACTGTATAATGATTCGTCAAGGTGCTGACACTTCACATAAATGTAAAATTTGGCTTTTTATGGATCATGTAGGTAGTGACTGCCAAATGCATGAAGTGTTCAAAGTGAAAGTAGATCGACCTACAATGTTACATGACTATGCATTTAAATGAATAAATAAAAATCTACCAGCTTCTAATAAAAAAAAGTCATTGTCATTAAAATTAAAAGGGGTATTTGTATATTTTCTTTTTTTCCTAATAGTTTTTTGATTTGAAATACGTTGATAAAAATGTCAGTTTTCGTTTTTTTTTTTTTTTTTCTTTCTTGGACATGTAGTACATGTATATTATGGGGCACTTATCCGCACTTTCTGACTTATTCTTAGCATTTGAAATAGTTATTTCTTGGGTGTATGTAGGTATGAAATAAAGAAAAGGACAGCAACTTACCAACTTGCTACGTTTTCAACAATTGACGCTGTAAATAACACACAACAAAACCATGTTAACATCCGTTTCTAGTGGAAATGCGTGACCTAAATATCCACAACTTGTACTGCATTGAATTCGGATTATTTTCTCTCATTTTTTTAGGAAACTCGTCAAAATATATTTGAACGCAAAATAATACTTATATAATATTAACCAAATAACACTAAATTACTGTCGTTGAAGTTTCGGGATTTTTGTAATTTTAATTTGGAAAGAACGACTACTCCCTCAATAAACTGGATCCCTGTCCAGTGATCTTGACGCTAATGGACGAGTTTACAAAATAAAATCCCCATAGAATTTGAATTTGCCGCCATGTTAATACTCTGGTTGATCTCGAGTGTTCAAATGAATGCAGGAAGTTTGGGAAAAAATGATCTATCGATCGAACCTAGTTTGAAGGCCAAGATATTTATACATTTTGAGATATGAGGCGAAAAGTGAGGTCCTTGGATCCGTGGGAGAGACTGTAAACATCTTAGATTACTGTTCTTTGCTTGAACGAAAATGCACTGCTTAATAAATAATGTAACTAAGTTTATGTTTAAAAAAAAAAATAATAATTGAATAGCAGTTAAGAGAAAAAGATGTTATGTTAAGAGGTTTATTAATACATACATGTACAACTTCACAATTCAACACAAAAATTCTGTTTAATGAGATTGTACAACAAAATAAAGATATAGCTTGAGTTAATTAACCCATTAAGAGATCCTATGTCAATTCCTAATTATTAAATAGAACTTATTTATAATGACATTTACAATTGTCATAAGATGAACTCCCCAAAATTTCATTTCTTATGCTTGCAAAAGTAGAGTACGTGTGACTCTTTACATTGTCTGCACCTGTTTTTTTTTCAGTACCTCTATATTTTTTCTAACAGTCCCCTTATTCCTTTTCTCCGTGCGTCCTTTTACGTGTAGAAAAATTCCGTTCTCCGTTCTATGCTGTTCAGTTCCAGCAAAAGCAGAAGGGATGTCTGCTTCAGGTAAATTTCTTTTGGGGATATTTATACATTCAGAAATTTCGTTATTCATTGTATTTTGATCATTCCCTTCAAGAGTAGCAGGATTATTTGTCTTTGCCAAGGCATCCTTGGTATTTCGATGGATTATCATCATTCTTATTAAAATGAACAATAAAAAGAATACGATTCCTGCTGTTGTTATTATCATCATTTTTATGAACATTGAGAGGGAAGTTTTACTTCCGGTCTTGCGTGACAAATCCCATGCAATGGCAATGTAATGTAATAATGAAACAAATTTTGCAGTTTTCTGTAAAATTTTATCGAAACTCTAAACAATTGTTTTTCTAAACTTTATAATATTTCAAAATATTAAGCAGTAAAATAGAGGTGTCTTATTTTCTATGATATGTAAGTGTTATTTAAATGCGGCATTGAAATGGTGCTTTGAATGAAAAAGTTCAAATTTGATACTGCGAAAACATAAAGGAAACCATTAAATCTAGCACAGGGTAGTATAGATCATCTAAAAAAAATACCTAATATGGTGTTAACACATCCACTCCGATAGTCGCAATAGTCAACCTTACAAAAGCATTCTTCTTGACAATCTTTTCCAAATCCCGGGTACCGACATCTAAGTGAGCAATTCTCACCCATATAACCAGAGGGGCATTCTAAAAATGCATGGAGAACACATCCCGATTACACAAGGAAGTATTTGCTAGGATTTAGTGCCTCGAGTGAAAATGTTTTAATTTTACATGTAGGTATTAATAAAATAACCAGTGAATGAATCAAAATCAAAAAGGTATTTTTGAAGAAAGGATAAATTATCTGTTTTTTCTTTGAAAAATGCAACTGATTACCTTTGCAAACATTTGCTCTCTCGTCGAAAAAAAATAGCCGGAACATGTGCAAGTTCCTTTCTTAATTCCACTGTTAAACAAATTAGTTTTTTAAAAAGTTTTTATGTTCATCACAAATATATATCTATTTGTATGGTACTTTCTTTTGACAGCCCTGTATAATGGCCAGTGAATTTAGATTTAAAATGATAAACAACTTGACATGAAATACTTCTATCGATTCGAGCCCAGCAAACATTCTTTTTTTTTTTTTTTTTTAAAGCAGTATTTTACATCCTTGCAGTTTAAATCATCAGATGAAAATATTTGAAAATGTTTATAGATAGGAAATTAAACAAAACCGTAAAAGGCAACATGTGTCTCTAGGACAAAAAAAAAGAATACAAATATTTAAAATGTATTCAAAACAATATCCATTTTTAACAAAGTTTTTAGCAATGTTGATTTCCTTTTATTACGGATTAAATTGTACTGATTTTTTCCTCTTTTTTCGCTTTTGATGCTTCAATGTTACGTGAACGTCCCTTATTTGCTAATTAAAAAAAAGTAGATTTAAAAATGTAAGCTGAAGCTTCATCTAAACACTCACAGGGAGCAACTGGTCTGCTTATAAAAAATTATAAATATATATATATATATATATATATATATATATATATATATATATATATATATATATATATATATATATATATATCAACTTCCTCATTGATCTGCGCACTTCTTCATTTTTTTTAATTTTTTTTTTTTTCACGTTATCTGCAAGCAAAAAATAACCACGTAACTATGAATGAAATGATTTTATATGCAAAATAAACACGTTTATTTTATGATTGTGATCAGCATACACGTAGTCGTGAGTTTTAAATCTATCGTATCATTCCAGAAAAAAAGTCACAATAAAAAACAAATAATAATTTTTTCACACTGTGCTTATCTCTTTGTATGGGTTCAAGTAAAACTCGAGATGCAGCACAACATTTGCAGTTTGATGAACAATAAACAGCTAGTGAGATGTAAATTCATTAAAAAAAAAGGACATTAGTTGTACTTCAGTGGGGAGTAATCGTGAACTGAATTCCTCATCATCTCACTTCCAAAAGATGCAAATGTCATAGTATACACATTTCCTGTCTCCTTTGTGTTAATTATTTCAGAATCATTTCCCAAAATTTGTGTCATCTTTTTCTCCATGTTTTTCTCTGAGCTTCCTGGAATTTCGTTGTCTATTTTATTCAGATCTTCAATAGAAAGACGAACATCTGCCTTTGAAGAAGTAGGCATGGTTACACCTGAAGGAAAGTCTTCTTCCACATTATTCAAGTCATTTTCCCCAGGAACAGAGGGAGTGTCTGCTTGTGGTACATTATGTTTGGTTTTTCGATGTATAAGGAGAAGTGTTAAAATTAAAAATGAAAGAAATACTAATCCTGCAGCTATGATTGTTACTATTTTTATTAACTTTGTACGTTTGGTAATAATAACGGGTCCAGATGACAAATGTTTCTCCCTGTAATGGGTTGAATTTTCTGCAAATATGAAATATAGAATTGTAATTTGTAGTTACAAATGATATTTAAAGAGATAAATATCTAAATTGATTTAAATAATTTACTGTATGATACCAAATCTCAGATATGAAGCCCACGTAAAAATAAGACATTTAATGGAATGGATTTTTTTCCCTTATTCATTACAAAATGAAGAAAAAAAAAAAACAATAATAAGGGTGAGAATGTAATGTCATTGAAAGAGTTAAATCTAAAATATATATATATTTAACACGAAATCATTGACTTTGTTGACGTAATTCACCAAAGTAATGTGTGCATTTATTGAATTGCAAACAATTTTACCAACAGAGTTGCAGCCACTCCGAAAGTCGCAATATTCTGTCTTACAGGAGCATTCGTCCTGACAAAATTTTCCAAATCCCGGGTACCGACATCTGCGTGAGCAATTCTCACCCATATAACCAGGAAGACATTCTAAAATGCAGAGAAAACGCAATCTGATTGCAGAATGAAGTATTTCTTGCAAATTAGTGTCCTGCTTATATTTTAATTCTAGATACTTAAGTTAAATAAGCTGTGTATGTATAACAATCAAAATGGTATATTTTGAAGAAAGAATAAAGTATATGCATTTACATCAACCTATATATTTTTTTTAAGGAGGTTGGATCCTGCCATCAAAAGTAATGAGAATTTTTTATCAAGTATATTTTTAGAATTTATACATATAACTTTATTAAAAATCAAAACAAAAAATGGGGGTCAATGCGCTTCTTTTGGCGCTACAGAGCATTTAGTTTGACCTTTTTGCACTGTAAATACGTCTTACACATAAATCAATTTTTAAAGTTTTTCCTTCAATATTTTTTTTTCAAATAAATTATGGTGAACAAACACAGTCTTATTTCATCTTAAATAGACACATTAAAATTTGTAACAACGAAGAAATTTTCGAATTACTCCGCATGTTCAATTATTTGACCTTTTTGCACTCAAACATTCTCATTTTTCTGGCATTAAAATTTAACAAGCAAAAAAAATCATTTGACAGTAATGACATTTTACTGAATTTAAGAAGAATGGTTAAAAGTATCGTATATATTCAGAAAAGAAAATTAAAAGTGGGGGTCTGTGATGTTAATTTTTAGATATTACTAAAATAGTGCTAATTTTAAGCTTAAATTAGGGCTATTTTTTTCCTTCATTTCCACAATATATTTGCTATATTTATCAAATATGATGATAAAATTCATGACAGTTTATTTAATAGATAATTTAGTACCAGTAGAAAACAGTCCACTGCACAAAATAACTATGTGTGCAGCCTGCATTTAAAAATAAGAATCCAAACTTAACATACTTTAAATACTTCGAAAGAGAAAAAATGATCATTTTCTTCTAAAAAACCTTCCGCCACAAAATATAGTTCCTCACTTAATTCTTTTGGTATGGAATTTAATCATGGAGTTTTAACTGAATATAGTTAAATTGGCATTGTAGAATCCAAAGTTATTGTAAGAATTAAAACATTATGCAGAATTTTTGAAATATAGGTTAAGATAAGAATCTGCTCAAAAGCTCAGGAGCGAACCTCGTTAATGTAACTTTTTACCTTGACAAACATTTGCTCTCTCGTCGAAAAAATATCCATAACACGTGCAAGTCCCTTCCTTAGTTACACTGTTAATCAAAATATTACTTTTTAATATAAAAATATATATCGATAAGAAATCAAAATTTCAATTTTGTTTTAAAAGAACACTTCTCCTTCCGTTCATTGATAAATATCAATTTATTTGTATGATACTTACTTTGCGCAGTCCTCGGTGATGGCCAGTAAATTAACGTTGAAAATGATGAACGACCTTATACAAAAGACTTCAATCGATCCAAGACCAGCAAACATTTTTTTAACATACATTCTTACCTCCTTGCAGTAAAAAACATCAACTAAAATTTGTCACATATGCCTATAGATAGGAAATGTAACACAATTTTAAAAGACAACATGTCTATAGGACAAAAATACGAATTCAAGTAATCTGATTGTATTTAAATATATATATATATATATATATATATATATATATATATATATATATATATATATATATATATATATATATATATATATATATATATATATATATATATATATATATATATATATATATTTAGAAATTATGATTTCCTAATATTAAGGATGTTGAACTGAACTATTTTTATCTCTTTCAATGCATTATTTTTACATGGTCGTTCCTTATTTGTTAATTAAACAATGTAGTCTTAGAATACTAGCTGAAGCTTCATCAGAAGAATCATAAGGAACAACTAGTCTGCTTATTACAATATATATATATATATATATATATATATATATATATATATATATATATATATATATATATATATATATATATATATATATATATATATATATATAGTTTTGTGCCATGCGGATTGTGGGATATTTTGTGTCTTTTTCACTCACGTTGTGGGTATCATGGATGGTTTATTGGTCATTATATATTGACCCACAAACCATGTGCCTAAAAATTTGTTTATGACAATAATATAGTTACTATTTTCATTTTTTACAAAAAAAATTTTTTGACCCATAATTACACACTCAAAAAATGACCCACAATGCAATTATATATATATGAAATCTTACCACTCTGTGGATTGGCAGAATTTCGCGCGTGACCCACAATTTTTTATATACTTCCCCATGAGTATTGGAGGGATTATGGGAAACAGCTAGATTGTATAGCCTAATTGTAGTGAATCATTATCAGATTGTAACGCATTATTTATTTACATGTATGTCATGCCATGCATGAGCTTTTGTTTTTAATGTACTATGTACTACATTGTATAAATCTAGAAAAAATAAGGTTAAATAATTTTATAAGTTTTAATCGTTCTATAGTTGTGTTCTTCCTAAAGTCTATATAATTATTCAGATATGAAAGAAAGCTTCAAGTATATCATTTTATAAGATAAAATGACTTTAAAATGTTACTATAAAGAAGGCGCGTTACCCTGATGTGAACCGTGAAGTTTAAGTAATAAAGAAATATGTCAGTATGAAGTCGCAGAAAATCATTCACAACTCAAGGATTATTCAGAAAAAAAATTATCACGCGTTAAGATTTTAGGGAAGTGTAATCAAATCAATGTGATTTTAACATTTTATAGATAGACAAGTACAACTGTACATATCCCACGATGTTCTTTATATCAATATATTGACCCAGAATGATGTATAGTTGCCCGTAATTTGATCCCGCAATATTCTATATCTATATATATGTACATATAAATGACCCATAATTATCCTATACATGCATTACATGTACATGTAGAACCTTGATATAGATATATAGATATATTTATGTAATATATGTGTTTATAATATTAACACATTTATGTGAGAGAAAGAGATAAAAGATTTGGGAACAAAAAAAAATTACGTCAAAAACGTATTGAATAAAACAAGTAATTCAAAATAGGACAATCTCTAACCATTTTACTCGCTAAATAGTTTCGAGTATTTGCTTTCATCCTCCCACGGGATGAACCTCTGCCATTCAGTCATTGAATGGTCCCTGATGGTTTGAAAAGGTGACCACTTCGCGGTTTATAAAGCGTAAACTGCCTAAACCCAGTATATATCCAACAATGTTCTTTCACTTTTTTGGATATATACGTATATCTTTATACTTATATACTATCCCACAACAATATACTCGTACTGTACATTGATCCCGCAACATTATATATATATGTATACAAATTAATGACCCACAATTATATCACATATACCTAAATATTGAGTTACATAAACTAATTAAAAAATAGATCATTAATGACATAAAATGTCTCTAAAATTTATTTTAAAACAAAAGGTTGGGTCATGATGTTGGGGTAAGAAAGATCTGCCACTTAGAAACAAGTCTTAAGCATCTGACCATGCAGATATTTGTTTTGTAAGACATAAACACAGCGGTTCTTAATCAATGTAAAGTTTTCCACCAAGAAACTACTCGCACTCGATCATTTTGCTTAGTAACTTATATTATAGAGATACATTGCTTCTAGTAAAAGAGGCTTCGTTTCGGGATAGTGTATTTTGTGTATTGAGTGTTTAAATTCACTAATTATATTAAAAATCGGAAATCGCTGAAATCCAGTTTTTTTTAAAAAAATCATATTTCAATGTACATAAAAAAAGGGATGACACTCGACATCTTCGATACCAGGAAGTGCCTCGGTCCACACTATAAATAGGCGTCGGAACCGGGAGGGGGGGTAGGGGGGTTAACCCCCTCTTTTTTGCTAAGGTATACATAATATAGGCATTAGAATTGAAAATTGAAGCTTACTTTTTTTTTAAGATTTAACCCCCCCCCCCACTTTCAATTAGCCCCTCGCTATAATTTGCTTTTGACGCCTATGCTATACAATTATTTAATGCCTGAGCAGTCAATAGACCAGAATATTTTTCCCGAGGTGCACAGAGCAGCTGTGCCTCAGTGTGTTCTATTGCCCGAGGCCAACAGCCGAGCATTGTTTCAAATTATTGTTTACCACTGACGTCTGTTCAATGTTACATATAAATTCGAAACCCAGATCGGTTTTTCCGAAATACGTTGCGGTCCAATAGATCGCAGTATATTGACCAGCAGTTCAATAGATCGGTTTCAAAAAGTAAGAAAACTTAAATGAAAAAATGCATTAATTTTTAGGGACCTTGTAGAAAAGAGTTATCCGTAGTAAATTATAAAAACAAAGGCATGAAAATAAGTATGAACTTCGCCAGTAAATTGTTAACGTTCTGAAAACTAATAATTATTCTACAATTATTGCTGGCTTTTGAGGTCAATATGATGATTTAGACACCTGAGGAGTACAATATTCACCGAGCCCGAAGGGCGATGTGAATATTGTACTTCGAATCGAAGGTGTCTAAATCATCGTATTGACCGAAAAAAAGCAATAATTGTTTGATCATATGATTCAATGATTCAATGACACACATTCATTAAGCAATCCATGCCATCTTACATAATGTACTTGTTCACATCTACTGAAGTACTAGCCAAACATAATGAGAGAAACGGGGTTAAAAAAACAACATTGTATTATTCTAGAATTTTTAATTCTAGTTTAGGTGCAATGTAGAAAAAATAAATGTCAAGCACATATATAGGATTGATTTTGAAAAAGGGGGTATTAAAAGGAAAAAAAAATAACAACTTACCTGAAAACAAATCTTTGACTACCCCCCCCCCCCCAAAAAAAAAAGAAAAGAAAAAGAATTCGCAGCAGTGTTAAGGCGTACTGCGAAGAAATCAACGGAATATAAACGTGCATAAATA
Source organism: Saccostrea echinata (assembly GCF_033153115.1). Classification (NCBI taxonomy): domain Eukaryota; kingdom Metazoa; phylum Mollusca; class Bivalvia; order Ostreida; family Ostreidae; genus Saccostrea; species Saccostrea echinata. Next base: position 1,541,081 of record NW_026889752.1, on the reverse strand, counting down.
CATACCTTTTTAAACTGAATTTATTTTTGTAAAGGTACTATATTATCACATGGCTTTAAATATTATTTGAAATAACATTGTATACACCGCTCTGTAATGAATTTGGTTTGGTCACGTTATTTGACAGTCACGTGATAAATGGATATAATGTGTACTGTATGAAGCACAGGCACTTGGGGTATGGACCCCCCCCCCCCTTTTCCATTTTTTTTCTTTTTAAATCTGGTGTCGAGTCACCTTTTTCCTATTTTTGTATTCTAATATGCACTGTATGTTATCAATAATGTAACTCTTTTGTCTCTATAAGCTGTTTTTAAATATATCGTTTTCGACTGATACATAAAAGAGAGAATGGAAATATGAAAAGGAAGAAGAATGTATAACGAATTTATTGATGTATGCATATTCCATTTTTTCTTATGCTTTCGATAAATAATCAGGCGAAGTTTAAGCGAGGTGAGGCAAACGATGAGAAAAGAGTTGCAAGCCTTCTCTCTTTTATGTATCAGTCGAAAACGATATATTTAAAAACAGCTTATAGAGACAAAAGAGTTACATTATTGATAACATACAGTGCATATTAGAATACAAAAATAGGAAAAAGGTGACTCGACCCCAGATTTAAAAAGAAAAAAAAAATGGAAAAAGGGGGGGGGGTCCATACCCCAAGTGCCTGTGGTGTGTAGGTCACAAACAAATTTTTAATATCGCAAGGGCATACCCTAGTTAAAATTAAAAATTTAAGTAATAAATTATTCCTACATAACTTGTAGTTTATGGAAAGTGCTGCTGCTTTAAATAGAATTCGCATTTTATTAGTTTAAATTTCAAGTTATCTGGCTTATGTCGAAATATCTGTGACCTTTATCAAGTATTTTATGTATTTATTAAGTAATGCTCTCGATTTCAGGAAAGCAGCAGCACTTTTCAAGTTAAGGAATGTGTCCGTTATGTATATTCAAAAAATGGTCAAGATCTATTAAGTTTATGCCCTTGCGAAAAGGCTATTTAATGAGGCACCTCGGCGTGAAACATGCACACCCTGTAGACAAAAACACGGTAAAATTAATTCAATACATTCTTTCGATAGTTTTAAAATAATGACACTAAACAAACGTTTCAGATTTGTATTAATGGTCTACCTAAGATTTGCAAATAATATTCTGTTTAATAATAAAATGCATTTTTCACTGTGAAAAAATTACTTGATCCGCCTCTCACTGCACATAAAATGCGTCAAATTTTACCATGATGACGTCATGTCGACAAGTGCATTGCGATCGGTGACTTGTTTAGATCTTGCTGTGTGGGATTTAACTAGCGACAAAAATGAATGCAGTGGTAAGTTTTGATGTAGTTCATTACTCTTATGCAGTTTAGATTAGCAAATTATTTCGTTTTCTGTTATTGTGAGGAATTGCTATATTTGTGTGATGTCACAGTAAACTTTTCCCGAATAAATTATGCCCAGCCCTCTTTATGCAGCCTTTACAGAGCTGCGTTCTCCCAACTCAAAATTTTATTTGGTGGGATGTAAAAAAGGTCCATAAACGAGGGGAGAGGGGGACTTTCATTAAAATTTTTCATCCTTAAAATTTAAATTAAAACTTTACTTTCTCAAAAGATGGGGAGAGGGGTAGGCCACCTGCAACCCCCCACCCCAACCCCTCACCCAATAATCTGTGTGCCTTAATGTTATGTTCATATGAGTGGAAGTCAGGTGCAAGTGAAATAACTTTCCAAAACTATTTGCATCAATTTGGAATTTCCCTATCTATTTTTGGTCTAATTTAGAATAAATAATTCCTTATATTGACCTGGAAGGTCACGAGAATCTGTTACAATTTTATGTACTTGTATACCTCTGTACAGATGTAACTGTGCATAGGATGGATTACTAAATTATTAAGGATCGATAAAATGATACAAAATATGCATCATCATTATGAAAAAATAAAGATTTTCTTTTATGACATGACCTTGTACATATGTATGCCATATGACATGACCTTGTATGCCATTCCGTTTGCTCTTAAAAATTTAAGCATTTATCTTTAAAAATGCGGATTTTTTTTAAAATTCCCGATGTAGAATTTAAAAGGCAAGTATCATTGATATTCATTTTCATTTTTTAAGGAATTTATTTCATTATTTAAACATTAAGGTATTGTAATACATGGGGGTAATTATTGTAAAATTACAGTCATTTTCGAGTCAGATTTCTCTAATTCCTAGCACAGGTACTTGTGGACAGGACCCCCCCCCCCCCTGAATATACCCCCCCCCCCGGGTCAAAAAAATATTTTTATGTCTTTCTTTCATAAGCTATTCTTTTGGTACACATTTACAATGTATTCCATTTGAAAAATCCAGGAAATAATGCAGAATTAACGTTTTACTAAAAAAAAAAATCATACCCGCGGTATTATAAAATAGAGAAGGTAAGTCACTTCCATTTGTTTACACTGGACCCCTCTTGGGTATCAGGCCCGAAATATCATTTACCTACTACATGTCACCAAAATGTGTCATGATATCTTGTTTCGGTAGATATTTTTGTCTTTAATCGTGCTATCTAACTGCCCAGGCATTCCATAATAACCCTAGTACTCATCGTCAAACGTGAAAAATGCTACAAGGTTTGGAAATGTCAAAGTAGAAATTACGGAAGTGATGCAAAAACGACACCAAGCGTGTAACTCGAGAGTTCCGAGTGTTATAGAATTGAGGGAAAACCAAGAGGTCTACGAAAAAGTTCGGGAAAATTTTAATAAATAAGTCGAAATTGATTCATTAGAATTTAATTCTGCTTAAGATTTTCGAGATGAGTGAGGGTAGTCGTCAATATTCCCTTTAAAGGATGTTATCACTGATAGCAAGTAGCGTTTTAAAATACTAAAGGAAAGGAACACAATCTTGTAAACAGCCCCGCTTCGAAGCACAGAAACTTGTGGACATAGGAAACACCCCCCCCCCCCCCCCCGAATATACACCCCGGATCATAAGATATTTTTATGTTGTTTTTTTTCCCCATAAATTATTCTTCCAGTACACATTTACAATGTATTCCATATAAAAAAATCCAAAAAATAACGCAGAATGAACTTTTTATTAAAAAATCATACCTGCGGTATTATATCCAAACGCTATGACTTGATAGGAACCCTCGTGTTCCATTAGTACAATTATGTATATAGATAAGGCCTCTTCGGAGATCAATCGCAACTTCTCGGGCCTTTCCGACAAGCGGAAAGACAAGCTCGAATGTGTTTCGAAATCGTCCATGACAACCCCCTTTTCAAAAACATTGAAATGAATGTTGGGTGGCCTTTAATCTGTAGAGTCTTGTCCTTCCCTTTAAGGAATGTAAAGATATTATGCAAAATATGCGAAGGAGGGGATAATGAACTGAATACCAAGCGACTCCATTTTGCATAAAATTTTAACATCCGGTGCTGTTAATACATTCGAGGTGTTTTTCCGAGCTTTCCAGAAAGGAAACATTACAAAAAAGGTCCCCATTATCATTTTCGTGAATTTCCTTTGTGTTTCTCTTATTATGTGATATTAAATCAAACTATATACACCACACTCGGATAACCTCTGGAAATAACGACATCTTACGCTTGACAGCAATGGCCAAAAATAATTATCATAAATTCGTTGACTTTGAAAAGCCGTGTCAAGTGCGTGTTTTTTGTTGTATGCGTCGAATCTGGTTAATCTTTAAAAACACATTTTTTTTATTGTTTAAATTTGTTTGAAGCGCTCATGTTGAACAGACTATAGTGTATATTGAGTTAATCCGATCGGGTAGTAGATCACAGACAAACAGACCGACTCATGGCCACTCATGAATACATTTAACAGGGCATTAATATTTGAATATGAATTCCAAACTTCAAGTTTACTTAATATGGTTAAAAAATTAAAATTTTTGCAGACAGACAGGTGGACATGATGCCCAGATCTTCGACCTTCTGGGGCATAGAAAGTACATGTACATGTAACTTGATGAGATATAATCCCAAAACCTTTAAGGATTCATGAGTTTAGCAAGTGTAACTTTTTCTTTATTGCGTGGAAAGTGCTAAGCTTCACGCAGAAAATATATAAGCGTCTGCGAATTGAAACCGGATGCAATGCAGCTTGCACATGCACCCGAATGATTGACAGGTCGCTAAGACAACTTGCTCTTAGGACTATGCACCCCAGTCAGAATCGACTCACCGTCGGGAAAACTCGTTATATTCACACGTACATGTACATGTATAACTCGCCTAAGCACATTTATTTTATGTGATCGACTTACACGCAAAGATTACACTTCTTTTAAAAATCTAAACAACAATTCTAAATACCATATAGGTACAGTGTATATATTTAATTTGCGGTTCTAATTATAAGCTCGGAATCTTGATTATAAAAAAAAAATTGTTATAGCTTTGTAAATTGTATGAAGTATAGAAGAAATATTTAATATATTCGCCAATTTAGAGAGGGAATATCTATGATACAAGTAACTTATAGAGTTTGAAGTGGTGGTGAGTTGGGGTGGGGTTGCTGATTCATATCTGATAAAGTTTACATCCACTGCGATCCCTGTATTCTGAGGTCAATGATCAAGCCAATATTACAATTAATAATAGATGTGTAGATCATAAGACTGACCTTTTATCCCCCGCTTTTACTGAAAGTGGGGAATATTATTTTCGGTCCGTCCGTCCGACCGTAGGGCTGTCCGTCTGTCTGTAACATTTTCGTTTCCGCGTGATATCTCGAGAAGCTTTTGGACTTTTGCAATGAAATTTTACACAACAACTTCCCATGGCGATTTTGAGGTCGAAAGATCAAAGGTCAAGGTCGTAAATTCATAAATTCTGTCTGTTTTGACACTTTCGTTTCCGCGCGATATCTCGAGAAGCCTTTGAGCTCTTGCAGTGAAATTATATACTACAACTCCCTATGGTCTAAGAAAGACCCCAATTGACTTTTAGGTCAAAGGTCAAAGTCGTAAATTCATACATTCTGTGTGTGTGTAAAACTTTCATTTCCGGGCGATATCTAAAGAAGCATTTGAGTCTTTGCAATTAAATTTTATACCTTAACTCCCCATGAGGCCCCCCCCCCCCTTCCCGATCAGCGCATGCTTTTTTTTTTCCTTAAGCGTGGGACACAGTTTCTCTGAATTAGCTTGTCATGATTACACCACAACAGCATATTATTCAACATCAATATAACATTAATTAACTGTACAAATCACAATACTTTTTTACTGGTAAGAATACAATTCAATTAAAAAAGAGAACAAAATCAATATTCAATACACTCAATTTATTCTAACAGCTTGGTCAATTTCGTATTACTTTGAATTTAAAGTCGACCTTCGAAACGTTTGGGCTGGAATGTGTCGAGCACATTCTGTCGTCGGCGACAATATGTACTGTGAATATTTGCACATTTTGTCGCCGATATTTTGTGTTGAAGAATATTTACTAAGGTCGTGAAAAAAGAGAGAGAGAGATATTGAGACACACAGAAACACAGAGAGAGAGAGAGAGAGAGAGAGAGAGAGAGAGAGAGAGAGAGAGAGAAGGATGGGCAAAGTGTATGGCAGATAAATAAGTAAACAAGTTGTATTTATCTAGCATAACTCCCAATAATGTAGGGGAAAGGTTTTGGTCAGAAAATTGTGTCCAGGATTGGTGTATATCATTATGATATGTCAAGATACCGTATTTCTTGAGATATCTGATAAATCAGTCTAACCTTTTTTTTCTCGTTGTATATACATGTACTTCGATATAGATTTTTTTTCAGTAGTAATGATTATCTGGAAATTATTTTCGCGTTATTCTTATTCATGTGCCGATATTATTGGTGCTGGGGTTAACATATTTTGCTCACCTGAGCTGAAAGCTCGTGACCTTTCCGGATCACATTTTGTCTGTCATTCTTCTGTAAACTTTTTCACATTTTCAGCTTCTTCTTATTATACCCCACGCAACAAGTTGCGTGAGGTATAATGTTTTTGACCCGTCCGTCAGTCAGTCAGTGTGTCAGTCAGTCAGTCAGTGTGTCAGTCAGTCAGTCAGTCCGTCAGTCCTGTTTTTTTTGTCAGCGCAACTCCTCATAAACCGCTGCACAGAATTTCGTCAAACTTTGCAGATATTTAGGACAGAATGTGTAGATGTGCATATTACCAGGAAATTCCGATTCCTTTATTTTTTCTAGGAATTTTGGCACTTTTCAACTTTTATTTTTTGCCATATCTTGAATATAGAGATGAACAGTTTGTCAGCGCAACTCCTCTTAAACCGCTGCACAGAATTTGGTCAAACAGATATTTAGTACACAGTGTGTAAATGTGCATATTTCCAGGAATTTCATATTCCATTATTTTTCTGGGAATTTCGGCACTTTTCAACTTAGATTTTTGGCCATATCTTGAATATAGAGATGAACAGTTTGTCAGTGCAACTCCTCTTAAACCGCTGCACAGAATTTGGTCAAACTTTGCAGATATTTAGTACACAGTGTGTAAATGTGCATATTTCCAGGAAATTCCTATTCCATTATTTTTCTGGGAATTTCGGCACTTTTCAACTTAGATTTTTGGCCATATCTTGAATATAGAGATGAACAGTTTGTCAGTGCAACTCCTCTTAAACCGCTGCACAGAATTTGGTCAAACTTTGCAGATATTTAGTATACAGTGTGTGGATGTGCATATTACCAGGAAATTCCGATTCCATTATTTTTGCCTTAAGAGTTTTAATGCCTATTATTGAAGAAACTTTCCAACTAGGTAATAAGGAAATCCACTGGAATCAGCTTTTGTAATGAAACTTTATGTGAAATATTTTATGACCTTAAAAGACCCCTATTGATTTTGAGATCAAAATATTAATGATTTAATACACACACAAAATCTTGGATAGTTCTCTCTCTCCCCCCCCCCCCCCCCCAATCAAATTGGTGCTTTGCCTTAAATAATTTCATAAGTACAGTATATAAACAAATTCATGAATTATACTGTGTATTTAAAATGCACTGTGCCATTCATTGCGTGTTGCATTGTCGAGTTTTGGGGGAGTGTGGGGTATGTGAGCTTGCTCACTTTTTCTTTCATTATAAGTAGATCTACTTCTGAGACAATTTCAACCAAACTTGCCACAAAGCATCCGTGGATAAAGGGGATTCAAGTTTGTCTAAATGAAGGACCATGCCCTCTTTCAAGGGAAGTATAATTATGAATTAGTGAAAATTTAGTGACATCTTTTAAAAATTTTCTCAATAACCACTTTGTCAGAAAAGTTAAAATTCATATTAAAGCTTTCTTATAAAGTGTAATTCAGTTTTTTTTTTAGAGCATGTCCCTCGGGGAAATGGTGGGGCTACAATAGGTGATCAGTTTTTTCATGCATGTAGAATAATTCTTTCAAAATCTTTTAAAATTCTGAAATACGCATACTTTTTCTTTTCACTTGCATCTAATAACGTACTGCCCGACTATTGCATTTTCACGTGACCCACAATCATATATATATGTAGTACTGCATAATGCCGATGTCGGCCGCTAACTAGTGAGTGTGGATCGTAGTTGCTGATTTGAGGGAAGAAATTCTGTGGATGCTTTAGACTGAACTGAATCGAAGTGCAATTAACGCTAATCTTTATATTTCCCATGAGAGTAGTGCGAGGCAAATGATGTCAGCAGTTTTGAGGAAAGGATGCAAACTTTTACAAGTTTCAAATTAAAGCTTTAAAACTTTATTCTCATAGAACAATATGAGGGCTTTCAACATTTTTTTTTTTGGAGGGGGGTGGGGGAAGTAATGATTTCAATATCCTACGTGCTCAATAACAATAATGAGTAAAACTATAAAATAAACATATGGCAGGAAATAAACGAGTAAACAATAAACAAAGTAAAATAAGAAAAGAAATTAAATGTTCGAAACTGTAACCTTTAATTTGATGTTATAGAAAGCATAAGTACTTAATTTACTCCATTTCATTGAGCATGCAAGTAATACCAATTAAAAAATACATTTTTTCCCATACAAATATCTGGAAATGTATACGGGATGGAATGGTCTGATTTAAGGGCATAGATGGAAAGGAGAGTGTCTGTGAAAAAAAAAGAGAAATGTGCCTTTGAATGCATAGTAGAAAAGGTGTAAATAGGCCATATTTCCCTTTTTTGAAGGGGTAAGTGAAATATGAGGGTAGGGTACATGTAACATGCGGTGTTTTAGCAGGACTTGCACAACTATGGATTCTCCTTAAATTCAGAAATATTTTGGGGCTTGAATCAAAATTAATTCTTCATTAAATTGAAATACATTCCACATGTAAGAAAAGAAGAACGCATGGTAGCAAAATAACTGACCATATTTGATACAGGAAACGAATGCTATAAATGACATTCGAAGGAAATATTTGTTTTTTATTTTATTTTTATTTTTTCCCAAAGCTTCTAGCTACAATCAATTTTCTCGAATCATTCTTAGGAGAATATCAGTAGCACTTTTCTTGTGTTCAGCTCAATGCTAAATTGGCAAGGAATTCTTAGGATGTATCTGACAGTGAATATCGCCACCCTTACATTTTTTTCGCCGGCGATAATATGTACCTGGCTAACCTTACTGTACATGTCGTTCATTGATACAAATTAACACGGACGCCAATTTGAGACTTTTTTCCCTTTATGAAGAATGGAAGATGGAATGGTCCCTGCATACATATCGGCACATAATGTTGTCGGTGATAATACAATGTAAGTGCAGCGAACTTTCTGCATATTTTATCACCAAAAATATCGTTTTAAAGAATGTTTTACTGGGGTCGGAGAAAGAGAGATTCTTTTATTTTTTTTTCGAAGAATCGATATCTCTTAAGATCAGCCCGAATACACGTTTTACATGCAATATGGCATTTTATTGCAGCTGCTTCCACGGAGTAAAAAATGACTTGTGCTTGAAAAAAAAAAATGATTTGTCATTTAGTGAACATGCAATCTCATGAAATTTAAATATTTGATTCTCGATTTGAATACGATTTTCGTGTATACTCACGCGTATTGATGTACACAGAGAAATTTTGATTTATGAACTTAACAGTAGCTCAACTCAGTAGCTTATTGAAATATGCCTACTTAACAAGTCTGTATGAATTACACGTCAATAATATACATATTTGATATATAGTGTGTAAGTGTTTGAAAGTTGCCTTGTATTTCAAGTTTAAACGTTATCCAACAGAATTATTGCTGAACACCACTAATTCTGTATCAGATGTAGGTAATTTCGGGAGGGTTCACTCTTCATTAAGAAGCCCCAATGGATCGATTCCCTCTCTGGGAGCGTAATCTTTTGATTTGAACTTTGAAGCGACATTTCATATCAGCAAGTAGCCCTATAGAGCATACGGATAACATAAAAGTTTCTAAAGATATTTTTTAGGTTTGGGAGTCTGATGCACAAACACTACATATAATATGTCAAGATGACACTATTCTGACGTTTGAAATGAAGATACACTTAATTGTTCATTCACTTGTTAATAAAATTTGTTTAAATAACTGAGCCCATCCATGCCAAGAAAAGGTATGCATTCTAGCTGTAGAGCGAACTCAATAAAAGCCGACTTAGCGTTAATCTGTTATTTTCCCCCAGGGAGATGTGCGCGAGGCAATTAATTCATCAGTTTTGAGGGAGGGATCTTAAGTTTTACTGGGTTTAAATTAAAGCGAGAATACTAATTATTTAGAAGCCTTTGCACCTTTTCCCCCGTTTTTTTTTTTTTTTTTTTTGGGGGGGGGGGGTTCCATCCAAATCAAATGCGGTTAAAAAAAGTAAAATAAAAGGAAAAGAAAAGTTAAATTAATTATAGTAAACTAAGTGTTCATTAAAAATTAGATGCCTTTCAAATTTTTAAGTATTTCCATATCAAAATATTTTTTTTCCTATAGTATAAATTAACATCGGGCACGATGAATTTGGTTGCGCCGTATTATGGTATCATACCGTCAATTGTAGTTCCATACATATAGAATTATTATTTTTTTCTTTTGATTTTTTTTTATTTCCTTCCAGTCTATTTTTACAATTTTGGTACCTGTGCCTGAGACATTTTACGTACTTTGTAAATAAATAAAGGTTTTTGACAGGAACTATTTTTTTTTAGGGCATAGGAGGCTACTTCTTGGGGTAGAAGTTTATTTTTCTTTAACTAAGAAAACTGAAAACTTAGGATCCACCCCCTCAAATCTGCTGCCGTTAATTGTCTTGCCAGCGTTAGGGAAATATGGGTGATTTGCATCAATTACACTTTTATTGACCCCATCGCTGTGGAAAACTGGACGGGATTTCTTGGCATGTTTAGCAGAAATAAAACATGTTTGCATACATGTATGCATTAATATTTATAAAATATCCTGTTTACACTATAAACACAAAGTGCATGTTATGTATTATGCTAACATGTATCACACCCCATTTGATGTTTGTGCTTCTTCTACAGAAAAAGCAGATAAAATGAAACGAAACTCAATCTTCTTATTTATATATGGTTGGGCAGTATCAGGTACAGAGTCCCTGAACTCTCTGAATGACAAAATAAATTGTATTAATAATTGATAATTGACGAAAGTGAATAACAGATGTCATGAGTTGTTTTACAAATTGAGTCGAAGACTGCATTTTAAATAAACAATAGTTGTGTCACTCAAAATACCTACTTCTGGCCATATAATTATTATACCCCCGCTTGAAAGCAGGGGGGTATATAGTGATGGGGGTGTCAGGCCGTCAGTTTGTACGTCCGTCCATCCGTTACGCTTTGGGGTACCCATCTCTTATCCGCAACCCCTCTTATACCAATGAATGAAATTTAATGTGACTTTCACAGAATCTTTGTTACATATATAAAACCGTCATATACGGAATTACACAACAAATTTCTAAAAAGGTATAGATTTCATTGTGGAGAAAATGTAACGCTTATCCAAAAATGCAGCAGTTCTAAATACAATTTTTTTTTATTTTAAAAAGGCTGTGGTCACACTTTTATAGGGTTATTTTAATTTTAATCTCTGAAGAGGAGAAAATCACCCTAAATTGGAGAAATCCGGAATGTTTGACGGTTTTTGAACACACGTAATTGGAGAAATATAGAATCTCCCATGCTTTGTGGTTGGATACGATTTTTATCCAACGAGTTGTGTGTTTTATCCCCGAGCCTTAGCAATTATTTTTATCACATGTTTTTTAATAACTATCAATATTTTAGATTGTTTTTATGTTATGAATCCACACTATTTACTTCATCATTTTCATGCAAAACCCATTGTGACGTCGCAGCAGTGGTATATGATAAAAATATCTAATGAGTGATATCCACGGGATAAAGTGGTAAACATGTGATAAAAATTGTTTCCCATTTCATACACAGGTAAACCTTAACAATTAATATATACACAATCGATAAACTGTAAACGTGTGTTTAATTTTGCAAAACAAGGGCTGACAATTGTTACCATACAATTAGTATGAGGAAAAATCCTAAGAAACGTGTTTCATAAAAACAAAACAAACTGCATTATGCATTATTGGAATATTTGATACTCTTCAATTATATAAATGTGACGGTGATGGTGCGGGGGTGGGGATGGGGGGGGGGGTTTAGATTTTTCTGACCAAGAATTCACAATGTTTTCAGTATAGAATTGATCAAGTATGATATGCATTTTCTCAATACCTTGGAACTTAATCATCAATTTCTACGGGAGAGAAGGGGAAAGGAGGTTGAAGAAGGCCGAATTTAAGCTATTTATCTACCTAGCCTGTTGACCAGGCCTCGAGACCATAAACGGAGAACAGACTTAAGTCAAAATTTTGATTTTGAATATCTTGAGTTTTATTTAACATACATACTTAAAATTTTGCAGGTTTGTATAATATTCCAATATCAACATATGATGAAAATTTTGTTCTGTTATCAAAAGTATTTCAAAAGTTATGTGGATTTGAAATTTTGACTTAAGTCTGTTCTCAGTTTATAGTCTTGAGACCAGGCACCCTTATAATCTGAATTTAGCTCCAAGCATAAGCGTAATCACAGGGGAAGGGCAGATGAGGTTAGTGTCCTATCTTTTTTTTTTTTGAGGGGGCAATGGAATCTTTGTGCCCACACCTACACTTCGGGTAAAATTGTACAAAAAGAAGATATAGTAACATGTTTACTAGGAAATGCTCGTAGTAGGTTTCAAATTGTAAAAAAAAAAAAACAAAAAAAAAACTGTTACTTTATTTGCTTCTCAAATATTTTACTCAGTTGACACCCCCACCACTTCCACTTAATGACTGCGTCTTTGGCAGGTTTGTAATGGAAAAATGATCTGAAAAAAGGATACATCGTACTCGTCCATTCCATTTTTTTTATGAGCTACATACCTTCAATTACAGAAACGCGTCACGAATAACATATTATAGACTTTTTTAAGCACCGTCAAATCACTAAATATAAGAGACAGAATTTCATGTAGGGAATGCCCCCCTTTTCAAAACTTGTGTACAGACATGTGGAGTAAATTCATTGAATCTTGATTTTGGTAATCTTAGATTAATTTTATCATTATTTACCCAGTTCTGTTAAGGATTATAAGAATAATAACTTGATTTATAAACATTGATAGTAGTGTACTTCATATTTAAGTAAAAGTTACAGCAGCATAGAATATTTAAATAATAATATATAAATGGTGCCTGTTTTGGAGGGTAACAGTTGAAATTGAATGTTACCCTCCACAACAGGCACCATTTATTTTATTACACTGAATGTCTTATTGATTTAGGATGTCAACAAAAAAATTGTCGATCGTTTAGAAAACTTTCAAACTCCAAGCTTCTATTTTTCTCAGTAAGAAAGCTTCGAAAAAGATTTACCGACTTCTTTATTTTTTATTTTTTTTTGTTTGATACTCGAAAATGTCCTTTATCATTTAAAGTTTGTTTCGTTCGCGTATGTTGTTTTCAAGTAAGCTACATCGGACGCAAGCTTTTATTGACGTCAAGTTTATTCGGCTTCTTTCAAACGCACAACTGACCTTTTGGGATATCTACGGCAAACCGTACGCGCATGATTTGCACGCATGTGACATTTTCGTAATGTTACCCGCTGTCAAGTGTGTTACAAACGCTGAGGGTAACATTACGGATTGTTAAATGCGTCTAAACCAATCAGATTTTAGTGTTTAACAGGAAAGAATAATATACAGTTTGTTACATTTTCAACAGTGAAACGCTGTAATATTTATTGAATGAGAGTGATATTTTTGGAACTCTCAAAAGAACGTTTTTATTTTCACATTGTGAAAATAATGTTGGTTTCACATAGTGAAAAAAAAAACAACCGAACGCGCCACGTACATGTAATACAAATGGGAACTTATGGGAAACGATCCCGGATTCTTAAGAGAAGGTTTATAGACCACGAAAAAGGTAAAAAAAAAAAATATGTAGTTAAAAAGAATTAACTGTGTCTCACGGTCTGCATTTCATTTCCGATATTATTGAAAATCTTGAATTTTTATTTTCCGGTGTTCTATACTTTTCATATTTGGCCATAAAATTAAACTGGAAACTTTACTCGATATTAAATATGTTCTTAATGAAAGGTCTTCTTTGACTTCTGTATTAATATTCCATGAAGAAATACATGTATTGTATATGTTTAGCTTATGTGATTTAGGTCTGGGATGGCCGTTCTTTTGTTTGTCTATTTTTCTGTAAATACATTTTCGAAGTGCTACATTTTCTACAGTTTTCGTCCAGTTTTAATATAGCTGCAGAACTGTAGCTCCGCGGAAAAAAAATATTGACAGACCGGAGAGCTACAGTGCCACCCATTGAAAAAAAGTGTATATTTATTGCGCACAAAAAGTGCGCTTTTTCTCGATAAATTTCTCTGTGTTTTTCAAAGTGCCATCTCAAAATATTACTACCCGTGTGTACCTAACATATTCTTTTACTATTTCCACAACAAAACATTCCTTATAGCCGGTGTAAATAGCCCTCCTGGGTCTTAAATATAAACCGTCGAAAATTTTGCCTATGTACACTGCCATTTTGGGCGGCAAGATAATGCGGTCCAACGCGCTTCGTGCAGATATCAAATATGAGAGTTGTTGACAGAAATCAAAGGAATATTTTAATATCGAGCTTTTCTGCAGTTGAGGTAAGAATTTGGAGAAATTTATCCAAAACTGAGCGCAACTTTTTGTGCGTAATAAATATACTGTTTTTTCTATGGGTGGCACTGTAGCTCTCTGGTCACCCATCACAATTTTTTTTCAGAGCAGCGAGCTACAGATCTGCAGCTAGTTTTAATAAAACTTGGAACATAAGTTAGTAGACTACATAAAGATAGAATTTATTAGGCTTATTATATGTACTAGGGATGTCATCGAGTATTCGAGTACTCGACTATCGTTCGGACATAAAGACTATCGACTAAATATTTTTTACTCGGTTACTGACGTTAAAAATTTGCTATTGTAATCTAAATTCATCTATAAATCGATTTTTTCTTCGGTTGTTCTCAAAGCTTAGACCCTTTGATTTGCGAACCAAATTACTTTCAACTAGAATGTTTACGTACTTAAATTCTAATTAAATAAATTCCATAGTGGAATTTGCTGTTTGCACAAAACTTGCATAATTAAGAATTATCACAGGCTTTTCTTAAATTTTGATGAAAAAAAAAAAAAACAGTCGAACTGTTCCGCTGTCAAGCGGATCAATAAATGAGTTGGAATTATAGACACGATTGATCGTTCAATTACTTATACATGTATTAGCATCTGGAGAAGAAATTACAAGCCATAGTTAGTATTTGATAAAGTGAACTTAAGGACAAGATATGCGGTAAAGATTTTAATTTTAATTGATATACAGAAGCATAAAGTATAGGTGTGACAGTGGCTTGATTTGCTATTGAGTGTACAAGCATTTTGACAAGGAATTACAGACTAAAGACCCCGGTTATTCGGCTAGGCTACCCAAGTAAAATTGACATCCCTAATATGTACATTTTTAAAGATACGTTTATATGTATATACATGTGAAGGAAAAAACTGTTATTATACTAAAATGTTTAAAGTAATTGTGTTGAAATAGAAACATGTTAATGACTTAGAACATACGCGGAAGTCTGATTTTGCCATCTATGAGATCTTACACGATGATCTGTATCTTGGGCCGAAACTGCAAGTATCCGAAAAAGCATAAGGATTGAAAATCTTTAACCCAAAATTATGTGTTCTCATCTGCATCCCCCACTGTTTAAAATAATATCCTTACACATTACAAATATTTCATAAAAAGTCAATGTTTGGTAAATTTTCAAGAAATGTTTTGATGCTTATGTAGTGTTGTAATGATAAACTGATATATCCTGATACAATGTACGTTTGGACCAAAGTCGGTACATATAACCGGTCAGTACGGCAATCCAGAAAATTCCTTTTTATTTGATACGGTTTATAAGTTAAAGCTGAACGCGATTCGTAAAGGGAAGAAATCTAGGTTTGTCCGCCATATTACTTTGCATTTTCCGTTACCTGTACGGACCCAAAATAAGCCGTTAACTTGGTCGCAGTCTTTTTTGTTTGTTTAAACGCATTAATTACTGCGATTAAGGAGATGGATCATGTTACAAAAAGCATTAAAAATACCCAGTAGTATATTTTTTTATACAACACATAGAGCTTCATTAAAAATGGAAAACGTATTTTTAAGTCCGTTGGATGGGACATTAAATGGTGCCCCGTGTCGAGGATTACAACAAGATCGTTTCTCTGGATTTCGAAAAAGAGTAGGCTCATCGGGGGCAGCCAGAGAAACCAAAACTTTCAAAAACTGATCATTTAAACAGAATAATCGGCGTTAAACATTAAACAAGCAGTCAATCATTTCAGAATATAAAGATGTTGCTGAATTTCAGCAGAATGGTTATAATTATATTAACAAAAATTAAATGTGGGGGTTTATGTAATTTTTTTTCTTTTTTCATAGATATTATTAAATGGTGTCAATTTTTAGCATAAAGTGAGGCTATTATTTTATCTGGACTTTCACAATAAATTTGCTATATTTTTCACAAGATGATAATAAAATTCATGGCAGTTAATTTGATGAATAATTTGGGACCAAGATAAAACATTTCACTGCACAGAATAACTCTGTGTGCAACTTGCATGGAAAAATAGGAATTCAAACTTAACAGTGGTGTAAATTCTTTGAAAAAGAAAAATCTCATTTTTTTTCTGAAAAAAAAAAAAAACTTCCGTCAGAAGATATATTTCCTCTCCTAATGCTTTTGGTATGGAATTTAATCTTGGAATTTTAATTGAATATAGTTTGATTGGCATTGTAGACTCAAAATTTATTGAAGGAACTAAAATAATATGCAGATTTTTTTAATAGACATCAAACCAAAAATATGCTCAAAATCTGAGGAGCGAACCTCTTTAAACGCAGTTTTCTCAGCGGGTCTCCGTTCAATCCCTTACTCCTAAAGTTATACCAAACCTTTTATAATTTTTGATATTTTTTTAACTTACAGAACAGATATGAAAAATGATATATATTTTTCAATATCAACATACATGTATCACGAATTTCTTTTTTTAATCTGTGTGTATCGATACCTATATCGTACAAAATAAAGTTGTATTCAAATTAGGTTGGTTTGTGAGGAAACAATAAAAGAGACATGGCCCGCCCCAAAATCCTCTCTCAGGATCAAATCTTAGAATCATCCTTCAATAATAATCCCCTAAATAATGACCATGATGACCAGTTATCAAAATTAACTTTATTGATACTGTTCACAATGTACATGTCAGATATCACGCCGTTTGCATTGTCGGTTTATGATACAGAATACGATAGATGTGTTCGGTATAAAATTTATCACTTCTTTAGTGAAAATAACCTTCCATTGTCAAAATTCGAGTGTTGGTAAAATGGGTTGGTGCTGTCGGACCTGTACGGGCAAATTAAAACCCTGGTTGTAAAATATTTTTCGTTAATACTCAGTCAATTGAATTGAAATGGGTGGATTATGAAGGTCGATTATAATAAGAATATTTATTAAATGAGATGTTTAACTATTAGTAATTCTAATTGAATAATATCAAAGTTGTGTAAAATGGGAGTAAAATTTCTTGTCATATATTTGCTTTCAAATACATTTTGTTGAGTGTGTTCAGCAGATAATATTAGTCGGAATATTGCAGTTTTAAATTAGCCTTTTGATGTTTGTTGTGTCGGCATATATCCATCAAAATTCATACAATCTTTAAAATCTTCTTAACTACTGTACATTATGTAAAATTTTTCACAGGGTACACCCCCTTCCTGTAAATTATTAGGACCAATGCACAGGCACCTGACGCTTTAAACCTTTCTCTTCAATGATAAGAATATCATCATATTATAATGATATTATGGTATGGGATGGACATTATGTGATGACTGAAGTGATTATACCGGTTTCTGGGTCACTGTATAAATGTATATATCGAATTGTGGGATAACTATATTCACTATACCTGTTTGTGGGTCACTGTATATATGTATATATCGAATTGTGGGATAACTATAGTCACTATACTTGCATGTTTGTGGGTCACTGTACATATGTATATATAAATATATTGTGGGATAAATAAAGTGATTATATGCCACTCTGAGGTTCACTATTTTTAAATATGCATAAAAACTATTGGATACGTAAGCATATATATAGATTAAATATATCTTGTTAAAAATCTCATAATATAAGGTTGATAAGCAGCTCTGTGTTGAAGAAATAAATAATACATTTTGGGATGGACATTATGTGATTAATTTAGCAATCATACCAGTTTGTGGGTCACTATATGTATATTACGAATTGTTGGATAAACAGGCGATTACATGAAATATATTGTGAGAATCTAATAATATTAATTTGATAACTTGTATGTTGAATAAAGAACAAAATACGTTATGGATTGGCCATTAAGGGATTTAAACGCGATGATTATACTTGTTTTTGGTTAAATAATAATTACATTTAAAAGAAATTCTGGGATAAGGAGGCGTTTAGATAAAATATCTTGTTAAGAATCAAATAAATTCGGCTGATAAGTTGCGTAATGAATAAATAATTAATACACTTTCGAGTTGGACATTATGGGATCAATGTATAGTACATTCTAATACCTGTTTGTGGGTCACTATATACATGATTTACATGTATACGAGAAATTGTTTGAAAAGTAGGCGATTGCAAGAAAAGTGTAACATGCAAGAGTGTCATAATATAAGGCTAATTAGCTGTATATTGATATATAAAATATTAGTACGATACGATAAACATTATGGGATCAGTCTAATGAATGCACCAGTTTGTGGGTCACTACATGTATATGTAAGAAATTATTGGATAAGTATAGGTGTTATGCATGAAATAATATTTTTAATAATGTCAAAATATTGAATAAATGAATAAAATATTATGAGATGGACATTACCGGGCTAAGGTAATGATTATACCTATTTTATTTCACTTTCTATGCGTATATAGCAACTGTGGGATATGTAGGCGCAGGGATAAAATATTTTGTTAAGAATTTCTAATATATGGCTGATAAGCTGTAAATTGAATAAATAAATTATGGTAATAGTAAATATATTATGGTAACGGACTGAATTGTGGGATAGATGAAGTGATTATACCTGTTTGTGGGTCATTGTATATATAGATATGACGAATTGTGGGATAAATATATTGCACGTGATTATACCTGATTGTTGGTCACTGTATATAATGTATATAAAAATGTAGTGCTTGTAACAGTTTGTGGGTCACTGTATATATGTATAAATGAATTGTGGGATAAATATAGTGATTATACCTGTTTGTGGGTCACTGTATATATGTATATAATGAATTGTGGGATAAATATAGTGATTATACATGTTTGTGGGTCCCTGTATATATGTATATAATGAATTGTGGGATAAATATAGTGAATATACATGTTTGTGGGTCACTGTATATATATGTATATAATGAACTGTGGGATAAATATAGTGATTATACCTGGTTGTGGGTCACGATATAAATATGTCTATAATAAACTTTTGGATATGTAAGCATATACGTAAGATATTGTCTTTAAAATCTCATAATATATGGTTGATAAGCTCTTTATTGTTTAAATAAATAATTCACGAATGGAAGGTCATTATGTTATAAACGTATAGTGATCATAGCTGTTTGTGGGTCACTATATATATACATGTATATAACGAATTGTGGGACAGGCGATTGCATAAAATATGTAGTGTAGAATCTCATAATATTAGTCTGCTATCCTATATGTTGAATCAATAAAAATACGTTACGGATTGGACATTATGGAATCAATGCAGTGATTATACCTGTATAATTACTTTCAAAAATAAGAATTCAATGCTTAAATGTGGTTCACTATATACATGTATATGTATATAAGAAAATCTTGGATAAGTAGGTGTATAGATAAAATATGCCGTTCAATATCAAACATTGCTTAATGAATAAATAAATTATAAATAATACATTGTGGGATGGACATTATTTGATTAATCATCTTTGTCACTATATATATGTGTATGTAAGAGATTGAGGGATATATATATATAGAGAGAGAGAGGATATCCCTAAAATATCTTGTTCAGAATCTCATAAATCGTATATCGCAGTGAGTCATTAATATGCAGTATGACCCCAAAATACTTGAAAAGTAATAGTTACAATCTTATATTGAATCCCCCAAAACTGTTCTTAATGATTCATTCTATTTTGTACATATGTAAATATACATATATATATTTATATCAAATATTAATTCTTATGTCTTTCATTGTGAAATCCAGGACATGATATATATAGCATGTGATAATATTGTGGGTCATAATATTCATAAATAGAGCATTGTGCGATGTATATACTTTATCCCACAATGCTCTATATATATGAAAATAATGACCCACAATGATATACAACATTTTTAATCTTATCTCAAAAATTATATTACATATTATATAAGGACCATATATAACGCTTAAATCATGAATATGACATAGCTATTCAATGTAGAAATGCGAGATCCCACAAACCTGTTTAGAAGGTCGGTGCCCACAAACAACCTCATATACCTATATATATATATATATATATATATATATATATATATATATATATATATATATATATATATATATATATATATATATATATATATATATATATATATATATATATATATATATATCCTTCTTCTTCTTTTTGAACGCCAATGTCTTTCGAAAATGATCACCAGTTATATAAAACTGTTCTTTTTTAAAAGAAGGTTCAGATTAAACCATACCGAGTTTATTTTAATACCCTTTGCGGTATTTAAATCATGGCAACCCTAACAAAAAATACTCTAATTATTATAGTTTACTATAGTTAACTATAGTAAATCAAAGTGTCAAACTTATGACTATAGTAAATCAAAGTTTTTAAAGTGATCACTATAGTGTCATATTAATCACTATAGTGAATCTCAGATTTCAAAGTGATCACTATAGTGTCAAAGTTATCACTATAGTCAATCAAAGTTTTCAAAGTTATCACTATAATAAATCAAAGTTTTAACAATAGTAAATCAACGTTTTCATAGTAATCACTATAGTTAATCAAAGTTTTCGTAGTTATCACTAAAATGTCATAGTGATATAACTATAGTAAATCAAAGTGTCAAAGTTATCACTATAGTTAACTTTAGTAAACTATGGTTAACTTTAGTAAACTATAGTTAACTATAGTAGTTTTTTTTTTGTTAGGGAACCATTGCCAACCAATAAGAAATATCACATGTCGTCTTTGTTACACATTGTAAGGATCTTAGCCTATCATTTGATTGCATTTCAACCTACATTTTTGCATTTCAACCTACATTTTGTTTTTGAGTGTATGACTTTAGAAAAATTAATGATTTTTTTTTTTTTTACTTTTGATTTTGAATACTTTGTTTTCACAGTAACGTATACAATAGTTGATTTCCCAAATTTGTTTATCATGCATTTAAGTCACCAGGTCTTCAACTTATGGAATCAGTCATTGCCTTTTGTTTACATTACTGAAAACTTTAACTATAGAACCTATAGAACCAACATGTTGAAAATTGCTATTTTTGAGACTTTATGGCATGTTGCCTTGACACAAAACAACCATTTTTTGCCTTATTTCAGATTCATCATAAAGAGTTTCGAGAAATTCTGAGAGTATGCATGCCACAACTCCTAACATATAAAACTTCAATTCATTACAGAGAATGACTCTTAACTTTTTACACTGTGTATATTGTTATCAGTTTTGGCCTATCACAGTTGATTCGGTAAGAGGCAGCTGGTAGATTTTACTATCTGCGCACACATTACACCCTGCGTTACTTTGTTTACTATGCACTGTCAGCTTCGTGTAAATCTTTCAGAACATGTTAAGAACTGAAAAGCCTTATTTTGATGCATTTACCTTGAGCAGGTTGAGATGCAGGCGTTTATTTCGTTACATTGTGAATAAACTTATATATATATATATATATATATATATATATATATATATATATATATATATATATATATATATATATATATATATATATATATATATATATTTACATGCGTATGAATTTCATTCGGAAGTATACATTTAAGGACGAAATCTATTTGTTCATTGGTGTTTCGGAAAGAAACAAAAATATTCAGGTTAAATCAAATAATGAAAGTGCGACGTACTTGTATACTATTCTATATATCGCGTTGTGGACTTTAAGCATTTTATTCGTTCATAAAGAAATTTCATATCTCCCAAATTTCACTTTAGACGTCTTTGAATTTCATTCAGAGAAATACAAACAAGGTTATTTAACTTTTTTAAGCTCTGATCTGGAATATAATTACTGATTCTGTTAATTAAAAAAAAATGTTTACAAAAATGACTAGGTGTGGAACTGAGAATACATTCATAAATACTCAAGTTTTACTTCCTTGCAAAGAACTGGGTACAGTAAGCCCAATAATCGGCCTTGTTAAATCGGCAAAAATTAAACGCAAATTTACATTTTATCAAATGTATCAAGTTACTGTTGAGGTTTCCCTGTGTTTGAAATGGGTAACATTTTTTCTCAACTCAAGCGCCCTTTCACTTATATAACGTTTAAAACCGGTCTTATATTCCGGAATTCCCTTAATTTGGACGTTTTCCTCCTCTTCAAGTCTATGTTTCGATATGGCTGCATCCGCGTATGTATGCGAAACTTCACAGAAAGAACAAATATAACCCGATTTCTAATATTAAAAAGAAAAAATGACCTTACATATGTGCGGCCACATCCGTTTTTACAAAAAAAATGAAGTTGAAAATGTTGCATTTTTGGATAGACGTCACTTTTCTCCACAATAAATCTACACTTTTAAAGAAATAAATTGTTTAGTTTTGTATCTTAAGGTTTTATTATTCTTTTTATTGTCTTTTAAATTCAATTCTGCATTTGAAAAATAATTCAATACAATTTATGCAAATGAAAGCCGTATAAACCTTTCTCAGTGAAATTTATTATGGGACATTACATGTAAATTAATGATGCATGGCATTGAGAAGATGACGTCACAAAGAGCAATCATGTTGAAAATATGTACTTGAAACAAATTATTCCGTCTTCGCAACTATGATAAATATTCAATCAATATTTACAGCTTGAAAAAGTAATAACGACATAAGTTGAGATGGTTCAGACGATTAATTTACATTTCATTACATACTTGTACCTTCAATTAAAACGCGCGTCTCCTTCATAGAATGTACATATTAACGACACTACTAGTATATATTGATAATCTTGAAGTAAGCGAGTATTTTTAAAAGGATTTTATTCAGATTATCCATGAAATAATACATTAACTATGTCATAGGAAATATGTATTCCAATGGATGTTCATAGGGGCTGGAGAAGGGCGGGGGAGGGGGTCCTGCCCAATATTACCTTTGTGAAATTGGTGCACACAATCTGTATTTTAAAGATTTCAACGTCCGTCTATGAAGATAATCCGTTCCAGCAAAAAATATTTTAAGTATTTTATCGTTACTACAAGGACAAATGTAAAGATTTATGAAGGAAATGCCCCAGAGAGTTAATGTATCCGAAGGAAGTGATAAAATTATCATTGTCACTGAAATATATCCAATATCTTACCTACGGTTTTGTAACATGTAAACATCAGGAGGGGTTCTAAAGCAAAATCATTATCTATTTAAAGCAGTTTTTGTCTTAGAAGATGTATAGTCACGTAATACATGTCAGCAGTTTGTTAGGTATTTTATTAAAGTTTTCTTTTTTTTTTTAATCAGACACTTACATGAAAAATAAACATAATCAAGCGATATAATCCAGGAATGGCAAGGACAACTCTATAATAAACACTATGTTACGTGTTTTGCGTATTGTTCCCACAACTGACAAGTAACAAAATAACTTCAAATTTCGTATAATTTGATAACTGAACTAGAAATAAAATCTCTATGTAGCATATCAAAAGGGGCGTGAACGTGACTTTTTATTCTCTTATGTGTGTTCTATTATTCTGCATTTCGATTATTTGTATTTTGTCTCAATTTAGATAGAAGTATGCACGTGTGTGTGTGTGTGTGGGGGGGGGGGGGGGGTTACTGATAATCAAGTATTACATGTACTTTGATGAGGACCAATAAAATAATTCCAATCGACTGTAACCGTTCATCGATCTTTTACTGATTAATGCAAATGATAATAAGAAATTCTAGAACTGGGTGGACGCTAGAATTTAGGGTTGACGCTAGTAAAGAAAAAACTTGGAATCGCCCCATCAATCAGGACTCCGCAAGGAACATCTATAACCTTCTTCCCTTGTGGTTTAACATAGAAAGTGGATGTGTGTAAGTGTATTGGGGATTATTCCTGGTTAGCGCATTTGACATGAACCATGCTGTAAAGCGGATCCACTGGAATGAATAAATAGCGATCTATAAAAGAAATCCTAACATGAAAGAAAAATTAACGCAGTTTAACAGACACCTCATAACTCTGAAATAGAGAGTGATTTATACATTCATCAATAGAAGATACAAAATTAATAGCGCTGCCATTTGTTGGGATGGAAAAGGTGGGAGGGGGAGGGGGGTTGATGGCTTTTTCATTGCCAAAAATCCAATTTTGACAATTTTATATGGGACGTTCCAATTTTCTTTTTCATTGATTCATGTATCTTTAAAATTTTTAATGTAACTTCATAAATAATGCGAAAAATGGTTGAAGAAATCATAAGCAAATTAATCACATAATTTTTTTTTTTTTTTATATAAATTTGATACGCGCACATATATTATATAAAAAAAAAATTAAAAGTACGTACCTTGTCTCGTCTGTATGGATGAATCAAGCCTCATTACCTGTCTGATAAAATCATTTGTAATAAAATTACTTTTTCCTAAAAATTATTATACCCCTTCCAGCTATCAAAGATATATGTACGATGAATTCAAATAAAAGTTCAGAATTGTTTTCTGGAACTAAGGTAGATTAAAGTAAATAGTTTCCAGTTCAAGGAATTTACAGAATTCTTGTAACGTAACGTTAAAATCAGTAACGCCGTGATGACGTTATCACGTCAAAATTTGTTATTTTTAAAGAAAACTCCCCATTTTTCAAGACAGCTGATGGAAACGGTTTGAGATAATTTAAAAAAATAAAATGATCTTGAAAGGACACGTCTCAGGCATGTTTGCATAAAACTGAAATCAAATTTGGAGACAGGGCCGCTTTGTTTTTTTTTTTTTTGTTTTTTGTTTTTTTGTTTTGGTTTTTGTTTTTTGTTTTGTTTTTGTTTTTTGTTTTTGTTTTGTTTTGTTTTGTTTTGTTTACAAAGGTTAAGTCCATTTCATTTTATGTCTTTCATGTCATTTCAAAAAAAAAAAAAATGAGCATGCCATTTTTCAATTACAAAATATTTTTAAGGCAACATAATGTGGTCATACTACATTTACCACCAATTACCAATTATTGACGTACAATAATTGTTAATTTATAACAACAATACCCTTTAAAAATTTGTTCTTCAATTTAAATTTGGTATATTTTAATGTATTATTATGGGGTTATCCGTTACAATTGTGGAAAAATAATGTGAAATTGAATATATATACATGAACATACACACTCATAAAATTAATTTATAGTTACTTAAGATAAAATGAAATTTCCACAAATTTATTGCAAGATATTTCATTATGCTCATATCATAATTCTATGCCGATCATTCCTTAAAAGGAATACTTGTCTTTATGTTTGCGTTCATCTGTAGTTTGATAAACACTAACAGCTAATGAGATGTAAATTCTTTAAAAAGGGCATTATTTGTACGGGAGTGGGAAATTATGGTGAAGTGACCTCTCAATCATCTCACATCCAAAAGATGCACATGTAAAAGTATACCCATTCATTGTCTCCCTTGTGTTTGTACCTTCAGAATCGCTTCTCAAATTTTCTGTTTTCTTTTTCTCCATATTTCCCTCTAAGCCTGAAGGAATTTCATTGTCCATTTTATAAAATATATTTTTAGTTATTCATTGTATGATACAAGATCTCAAATATGGAGCCAAAGCCAAAATAAGACATGTAACCGAATGGACTAAATTGTTCCCATAGTCAAGAAAACTGTACTGTAGTTTATTTATTTCTTTCTTAATTATTTCTGTAATGTACTGCATTGAGGCACTCGGAATAATAAATACAGGCATTTATTTAAGTTGGTGTATATTAACACTGTCTATTCAACTTTTTTATTTTGTTTTTAGTATGCTAATAGCCGTCACTGTAGCTCTCGAACTGAACCTAAAATAACATACAATAAATCAATCATGTATGCTTATAGTTTTTTTTTTTTTTTTTTTTTTTGGGGGGGGGGTGTTTGTTTGTTTGTTTGTTTGTTTTTTTGTTTGTTTTTGTTTTGTTTTTTTGTACTTTTTTTTTCCAGTCCGATATATATATATATATATATATATATATATATATATATATATATATATATATATATATATATATATATATATATATATATATATATATATATATATTTATTTATTTATCGGACTGGAAAAAAAAAAAAAATATATATATATATATATATATATATATATATATATATATATATATATATATATATATATATATATATATATATATATATATATGTATAATTTTTTTATTTAGTTCTCAAAAAATTCAGACTACACAGTGTGCTGTAGTGTGCTAATAGGACTGTTCTTTGAACTTTTCCTATTCTTTAAAAAATCATTTTCATACATGAAGTTTATATCTACCATACCATTACCTACGTCTGTTCTAAGTTCATACAAGATATCATGTTTCTGGACATTATCTGATCTGCAATTTGATTTCAGTATTTCTGACATGCAACATAAGACGTTTATTTAGACATTCACAAGCTTATAAAATATATCTTAGAAAAATGTTTTCAAAATACAGAGTTAATGATATTCTCTGAAAATATTGTTTAAGATGTTTTCCGTTTTTTACGAAATACGACATCTGTATCATTTCTTTGAACATTTAGTTTGACTTTTACAATAGTTAAGTTGTTATTGCGCCTCCTCAATAGTCCAAATGGTGTGTGTTCTTGCCTCGACTGCAACAAACCTAAATCGATATAAATGAATAGGTAAGTACTTCGCTAATCAGGCTTTCTGATGAGGAACACTGGAACGTTAAGACTCCTCACTCCCCCTAGTTCGGTTTAAAGATATAAGTTTGAACCCTTTGACGGAATACAATGACAACCAATCTTACAAGAGGCTAATTACTTCGAATAAACGTACTCATTCAAGGAACTTCTAATTCCCTAAAATTTGTAATAATCAGCCACGAAGGCAGATTAGTGATATCCTAGCACTTTATGAAACAACCTTCATTCTCTATTTTTATAAACCACATACAACAAACACTTAGATACAATATACATTGCCACTAATTGCCTTTAATTATTAAAAAAAATTGTAATTTATAATGCATTCTACTACAGTTATTGCCAAGATTAAAGAAATGTCAAGGAGATTAAAGAATTTGTATTAGAATCCATAAAAGGAATATGCATTTGCTACTATGATGTGTCTCGAAAAGAATGAAGAGAATAAAGACAAAATATAAATTGATTAATAACTAAGTATTGATAACAAAAAAAAGTGTGGCGTAAATGATTACATAAAATATAACACACTCTTATTGAGGCCTGGGACCGAAAAACTATCTAAAATAAATCAATTAAAAAAACAAAACATTTACAAAAAAAATATGTTTAAAACTTAATTTCTACGATAAAAGAAGGCAAAGGCGGAGGGGTGGAGGCAGCTGTTAATTATCTGAAGCTATGCAATACACATGTATTTTTCACGGCGTCCTAAAAGAAGCTAAAAAGCGAGTCAATCTGAACGAAAATGACCACGTTTCACCAGCTCACGATTCCCAATCGGCTTTTATCAAAATAGTCTCATTTCCAGTAACCACTTGCATTTTTCCTCATTTTATTTGGCTACGCAAAAAAAAAACTTTCGAGGATAATGCAACCGCGATAACTCTTTCTATACTGTATGCTAGCGCATTCCAATGTTCATAAAATCTTTAAAGTAAACTTTAAAATTCGTTTTTATGTATGTGTGAAGTTCTAAAGAAAGTAAAAGATGAACATGAATAACTTGCAACACATAAGATATTGCTTTGGCAGAAAAGTCATCACATAGACAAGGATTTGTATTTTACTTTGAAACTCCCATTATATTTATTCTAGTTTTATTTTAAACCGCATGTGACACCAATCCTAGTTTCCACTTGTAAACAAATTTTGTTTTTATTTTTTTCTACATCCTGACGTTAGAGGACATTTAACTCTATGCATTCGGATCCATATATTAATTTGACAAGAGATTGTTCTTTTTGAAGGGGGATTACGCTAGAAAACCTATTTTGTTCTTACGGGTATTTTTCCAGAAAATCTGCAGGTGATCCCCACTAACCCTAACGAAGATACTATAGTAAACTAAAGTACTTTTTTCCTAAATTAGGCTAAAGCTTTATGGTGCCATGCTACATGTATGTCACACCATCAATACCCTAAGGCCTAAGTTGATAAATAGTACAAAAGGTTCATAACCATTATCGATTGATAACCTTAACACAAACAAATATCCACGTAATGTTAAAATTTTCATTCTTTCTTTCAAACGCAGGTGTATTTTTGTGTCATTTTTCATTCATTGTGTATTAAATTATTTACATGAAATTATTCTTTTTAGACGAGAGAGAGAGAGAGAGAGAGAGAAAGGGGGGCAAAATAAACAAATGAACAAAGATCTTTAACTAGGAATTATTTGCTTTACAATTTTTTTTCAATCTTAAATAATTATATACTTGCACAAGCTATTTTATTTTGCTTTCATTTTCAGTGTTTACTTTTAATTCATTTATTTGCTAACCGTTATACATGTTATATACATATCTATTTTTTTTTTTAAACAAATAACATTTTGGATAGCATTTAGTCATTTCAAAGCATCGTAGAAGTGATTGGATTTCCGATTATCAGATTTATTTTCTTTCTTTAGGGAAGCGAGCGTGTCACTGTAATCATTTTCTGAAGAAAGCAGATCTTCTTTTCTGCTCTCCTCTGCTTTTTGTTCATCCATGTCTTCGTAAAGATTTTCCTTTGTGCCTTCATTTTGATTATTTTTGCTATCCAACTCTTTATCAAATCTCTGTTTCTCTTGTTGTCTTTGAACGATCCTTGAGTTAGATTGATTGACCTTTTCCAGATTATTCTTCCACCAATAGCGAGTAACAAGAGCGCCAAGAAAGCTATAACACCGATAAGAATTGGTGCTACCGGGGGCTCCATATTCGAATTTTCGTTCTCTTGTCTAGATTCTGTAGAGTTTTTATCTGGGAGTATCTTCGATGAATCTAAATTGAGACGTTCAATATAGAACACAAAATGAAAAGTTAAAAAGGCAAAGTTTTGTTTATAAAGTGATTGTTATTATATTCAGTTGATACTCAGACCGAAAAAGCCAACAAATATATAATAAATAAATTACTTGTGTGTAAATTGTTTTATTAATTTTGATAAAAAAAATATATATTTAGATGGCAGTCAATTTTTTTAGGAAGTCCCTAACAAATAATTCAAATGTTAAATACAGTTCACAATACTCACTTTAGTAGTATAAAAAATCAAAGACTTTTCTATAGATAACCATAGCATTTTAAAGATGGATTTCAGATTGTGATCGCCTATGCCCACCTAATTCATACATTCATATATTTTATACTAATTGAAATATTACTTGCGTATTTACATATTATTTCATTATTTCACCTCATTATAAGCTATGAAATCCAAAAAAAAAAAAACTCTAAAGTTTTCTTTGTAATCTAGTGTGTAAAAGAATTTACTATGTTTAACAATAGTAAACTATAGTTAACTAAAGTATACTTCTAGGGTAGTTACCAAGACAGCCTGCTGATATGTCACTAAACTTCTCTGAACAGTTACATTGCTCCTGGCAGTTTTTCCCGTATCCAGGATAGCGACACTCTATGGAACAGTTGAAGCCGATGTATCCCACAGGACATTCTTCAGATATAGAGATTTGATATCTGATAATTGCATGCAATTTATAAAATTGAATTTTGTTATCTGTTCAGTGCAAACTCAAAAGATCAATGGAACATTTAAGGACACAGACTGTTAAATTAAATAACAGTTGACGAGTTTTCAACATTTCATCAGAAAATCATTATACTAAAATAAACATCAAATGATGATGATGATGATGATGGTAATAATAATAATAATAAACAAAGCAATGTGGTCTATTTCTATACGATTATTCTTTTTAATTTTTTTTTTCTTCAGAAGTATAGTATAACAAAACAGACATATACTCGACATTTATGCAATTTAATTTGATTTTGAAAGTACTTTGAATGAAAACCTAGCTACATTGCAGTTCTTAGGTGATAACATATGTATGGCTATATAAATATTCTAAATACCTTTGCATTCATTTGAAACCTCATTAAAGAAAAATCCTTGACAGCAATTGTTTTCATGATCTCAACAATTAAAACTTATTTTGAATATATATACACATAAAACAAATGAAACAAATGATATAAACATGTATGACACTTAAAAAGTTTTAGCTATCACGAACTATTACTTTAAAAAAATATATTTTTAAGTTCTATAAATACACGTATTGGTGATTATGCATGTAACCCCTTAGAATCTATAAATAAGTTATTAATTGTTAGATACACACTGGTTGCAATCTCTTATGGCAGCCCCCGTATGAAAAATTACCGTTACAGAGAATAGAGCAATCTTTCTCATGTTCATGTTCAAGTTTACACTGCAGATAACTTTGATAACTATCAGTATTTCAAACTAAACCTTATATACTATGTGAGTACTCTTTCTCACTTGACTAAGTAATTTCAATATTGTTAATGTGATTCAATTGCATTTTATGGGAGTGAAAGGCGTCTGATTTACTTCCTTGACAGACGTTTTATCAAATTTTATTCACGTTTCATTACTTTTATCTAACTTTTGTATTCTGACTGAATGCCATTCCAAAATTTCTTCCTGATGAAGAGCCTAGTAAGACAATGTTACAAATTTACATTATATTACAAATTTAGTAAACTTTTGTTTTATTTCCTTTACAAACCATTTTAAGATGATGGGCAGACAGACGAGTCTGTTACTTCATGCCACAAATCATTTGCACCCCAACTAATTAGACCCGGTAGGAAAACGAGTTTTTTTTTTTTTTTTTTTTCTGAACTTGTCTCCCTTTTTAATATGTCTTGTTCTGAAAATGCTCGCAAATTATTATTTTTCTTACAAGTGATTCTAAATGTATTTACTTAAAATGTATAAAATGAATATTTTTCTTCACAAATATTTCTGGTAACAGTATAGAGATATACAAAGAAGTTTTTTTTTCTTTTTTTTTTTAATTAAAACAAAAATATATTTAGCACGCCCAATGTTCAGAAAAAAGCGGCAATAAATGCGAATCCATTTCATATAACACAGTTATCTTCCTTGTCTGTTCTGAATCAACAACAGGAATAAAAACGTTTCCATGTTAAAAAAAACAGAATTCCTAGAATTGGATATATCCTTTTAGTATCCTGTGAGACGATAACAATGCAATACGGAGTCCAAATTGAAAATGACACGAACTTCCCAGGTTTTATTCTCTCCGTATATTGAATACATGTAGCTCTTCGACATTTCCTTTATTTGTTAAATATAGAAATTTTATCAATTTATTGTAACAGTTTTGTTTAATAAAAAATTGACATGTTATTCTATATCAAACTTTTTCACATATGCCATTTTGATGATAATTTCTTTCTAGATTTACTTGTATACGTGTGTATTTTCTTTTTCTTTTTTTTAACAGCTTTTGCTACACAAATTAAATGCCTAAGCACTGAATTGTCAACACGAAGATAAAAATGGATCAACAACGTCATCTTTCTTCAAGTATTTTAATTTTTTTTTCAATTTAAGATAGTTTTTTTTTTTTCCTAAGAAATAAGAAATAGACATACCGTAACACGACGGGCAGAAATTTTCTAGTATGAAAACTTCTCGGACGACATTCAAGTGTTCATGGGCCCATACCAAATTTATTTTGTACGCATAACCAGTTCAATCAACTGTAGATACTGCAAAGAAACTGAACTTTGCAAACACTTTTATTTAGTTTGAATGCTTTGCGGTGAGAAATATTTTCTTGGATAAGAGAGTGTAGCAGAAAAATCTCAAGGCGAATAAAAGTTGCCTTATAGTGTAGTAGTTGTTAAATGTCTTTTAAGGGCAATCAATAATTCTACCAATTATTTTTGCCCAAAAATTATTTTTACAGCTGTCGGCTAAATTACCTTCACAGGGCAAATTTATCTTCGTCAGCTTCCCTTTCCAATGTAGTAGTATTCCACTATCAGCTGTACGTGGTGTTTTCGTATCCAAACACAATCGATAATGAAGAGCATGATCTAAGTACGTACAATTTTCTATTTCCGAGGCAGGCTACTGACAGAAAAGTTGTTGTCACCTGGACTTCAACATCCTCGCTAAATATCAGCATTTTGAAAATTTTATGGTAGTTAAAATGACTTTTCTAAACAAATTCTATCAGTGTGTCTTAATTAGGCTGAGGTCTTTCAATACGTCAATATCAATCGTCAGGCCTTTGTTTTAAAATTAAATTTTATTTTGGCATGTTCCGTCTACCTGATCAATGCAACACAGCTCTGTTAAGGCTGCATAAACGGTCGGGGCCTAATTTATAAGGAAATGCTTATTGTGACATCACACAAAAATAGCAATTCCTCAGAATAACAGAAAATGAAATAATATGCTATTTTTGACTGCATATCAGTAATGAACTACTTCAAAACTTACCATTGCATTCATTTATATCGCTAGATAAATCCAACACAGCAGGATATAAACAAGTCTATGATCGCAAGTCACTTGCCGACATGACGTCATCATAGTAAAATTTTACACATTTTATGTGCAGTGAGAGGCGGATCAAATAATTTTTTTCACAGTGGAAAATGCATTTAATTGTTAAAGAGAAAATTATTTACAAATGTAAGGTAGACCATTTATACAAATCTGAAACCTTTGTTTAGTTTCATTATATAAAAACAATCAAGATAATGCATTGAATTAATTCTATCGTGTTTGTAGGGTTTGCATGTTTCACGCCAAGATGCTTCATTAAATCGCCTTTCCGCAAGGGCATACACTTTACAGATCTTGACCATTTTTTTTTTAGATATACATAACGGAAGCATTCCTAAACTTGTAAAGTTCTGCTGCTTTCCTGAAATCGAGGGCATTACTTAATGAATACATAAAATGCTAGGTAAAGGTCACACATATTTCGACTACAGCTAAATAACTTAAAATTTACTCGAATAAAATGCGAATTCTATTTAATGCAGCAGCACTTCCCATTAACTACAAGATACAGGTGACTCTCGATCTCTCGAAGTTCGAGGGACCGTAAGAAAAGTTCGAGAGATCGGGGGGTTCGAGAGATAGAATATGAATAAAATCCGGAATTTTCAGTTCCGATCATCATTGCTCTACTATTATACATACCGGAAATATATGTTGATAATGTCATTACACGTTTTCTTTCATATTTTACAGGTAATTCATTGGTTTCAAAAATAATGACCGTATTTTGAATAAATGAAATGATTATTTTAAGTTTCAATATTTATTTGTTCTCATTTCATGATTACATGAAACCTGAATAGCAATTGTCTAATTGGCTCTCCCTCAGGCTTTATCGGTCCTTCCCAAGATTGTTCGTAATCGGTATTCAGTTCTTGAGATAGGATTTCTTGTGCAATGTTTGCCAAACTGGGATTGTGTAGACTCTAATAATATTTAAGTTCATAATCTATGGAAAAATTACTGACACGTCCCTAAATTATTTCCTCAAAATTATCGTCCCGTCCAGTCAAAATAAGTTGTGAAGCGATTTGTTCATAATTTAACAGTTACATGTAACCAATTAATTATATCAACGCTCGGACGATTCACAGGTGTAGTGTGATCTATGTAAACACCCAATTAACACGTCCATTCCAGCCCCAGGCGTTCACTGTTATCCAGGTAAGTCCAAGCTGCATTATTTTTATGCTTGATTGACATGTATACATGCGCAATCAAAATTTCGAGAGATAGAGGGTAAAAAACAATGAAATGTGTGTAACGGGACCCAGATCTTGGTTCGAGAGATAGAGAACTTCGAGAGATGGGGAGTTCGAGAGATCGGGAGTAAATTTGCTTAGTTATATAGAGGGAATAAACGGGACCGGAGGTTCACTTCGAGAGATCGAGAACTTCGAGAGATCGGAGTTCGAGCCATCGAGAGTCACCTGTATGTAGAAACAATTTATTACTTTTTTTTTTTTAAATTTTCACAAGGGTATGATCTTACGATATTGAAATTTGTTCATTACCTACACACAGTGCACATTACATGCATTTATCACAAACCCCTTACTGTCAAATAATGTAACCAAACCAAATTCAATAAAGAGCGGGGTATACAATGTTATTTCAATTAATATTGAAGTCATGTAATAATATAGTAGCTTTAAAAAATACATTCATTTTAAAAAGGTACGTTTTTATGCACCTTCATATTCCGTTGATTTCTTCGTAGTAAGCCTTAACAGTGCTGCAAAAGGCCTGACTGTGGGTATGGCGGGTCATGAAGGAATGCTTACTACTCCTAGACATCTGACTTAATCTCTGTAATTGTGCCCATTTCACAGCTTTGTGTTTTCGTTGATTATATGAGATCGATCACTGTCCATTATCATCACATTTTTCATTCTTTTAGAATTGAAATTTCTTTATATGAAATATTTTTATTTCTTTGCAAAAAGGATTTCGTACTCTGCATAACAAATAAAAACAAAAGACTCTCCTTCACATCCCTTTTAAATAGTTTATTGCTTTCAAGATTAAAGAATATGTAGAAGATATTAAAAATTTTATGATTTAAAACTATTTTAAAATTTAAATATTACCAACAAAAACAAAAAAAAGTATTTTGATCATGAGCAGTTGATAAAGTTTTATCTATTTAGAGCCAGCTCAATTCTTGATATGTAGAGTATAAAATCAGGTATTATTGTAAAAAATATGCACAAATATTTCTCTCATTTATGGCCAAGGCAGTCATTTTTAACAACCTGGTATTACATATGTGTAATTTATCTCGAAATAAAAATCCTTTTACCAATGGATTGGTACTGCTAATCTGTCGTAGAGTGAAATGGATACGCGTTTAATTCAAGCAGACATATCTATTATTAACTAATTCCTTAATTTCTCTACTGATCTTATGATTAAAAACAGCATTTTCATAAAAAAAAAATAAATAAAATAAATATGATGGTGTTGATCAAAATGCCATATTTAACTAGACACAAACCCCTGCACCACGGGTTGAGAGAAATATGAATGTTTATCAAATAAAATCAAAGTCATGTAAGGTGAGCTTGTTAAAAAGATATATATAGAAAAAAATTCTTAAGATAGGGGTTTAGGTAAGAGTTGGATTTATGGTTAGGGTTAAGACTAAGGGTAAGAAAAAAAATCTTGAAAAATATAGTAAGGTTTGGTTGTATCAATTTAAGTTTGCGGAAGTTGCATTGCATTCCAAGAGCATATAGATAAAGATAAAATTAGTTCAGTATGACACGGAAACAATGGTACAGTGTACATATTAAGTAGTCCATACATGTAATTTTTTTTTCATTTATATAGCAAGGAAATTTGGGTTTCAAAATGCGTGGAACAATTTATATGCAATCAATATCATCGTATATGTAAAACATACAAATTGATCACACGATTACTTTTTAGATAACTAGGTATACGGGGAATATTGCCTAATATAATAATAATAAAAAGAATATCATAACAGGAGATATACCATGAAAACTGAGGTTGAAAAAATTTTAGATTGTTATACATGTTTATTCTTTGAAAATTTATAATTTTATATCCTTTGAAGGGCTCAACATACTGGCTAACAAAGGGATTTTGTTCACTTTGCTCCTATCCGTGTTAGAACAGGTCACAACTTTTACTATTACTTTAGATAATTTATGTTGTAGATGCATATAGATTTAGATTTCTTGAAAGATCTTGGTCTTGGGTGACGTTTCATATCCATTCACTTCTTTTTTCCTTAATTTATTTCATTTTTTTTTTTTTGTGAGCATCGAATAGCTTCGATGAAGCAATCTAAAAATGATCAATTGCAAGATATGAAAAATAAATCATATATAGGAAATTTAGTCGAAATGATAAGGAATACTTAATAGAAAGTAAAAAAAAAATATTTCCCTGTTTATTGGTAATAAAGAACAAAAAATGAAGATTATTATTTATATATAGTAATATAAATACAGACTTACTACTAATCTTTTAAGCATAACATAAACAAACTTATAGCGTAACGTCTACCATATCATTTATTTGATGTCTTTCTTGTCTTTTACATAATTTACTTAGCCTGATTTTTTTTTTAAATTCAAAACACCTTTCTGGGTATATTTTTCATGTACTGTGGAATCATTTTCTTATTTTGTTGAGGCTCAATATTCGTTTAGTTTATGGTTACCCATCATACACTTAATTACATCTTCCACGAATTAATACACTATGGGTTTGAAGCCATTTCCTATTGTAGATATGAGTGAATACATGGAATTACGTCCCCACGAACCTGTATAGTTTAATTATCCACGGAACATGGCCCCGGCTCGCAAATTTTGATGATTCCACAGTTCGAAAAATAATGAACTAGGCTTAAACATTTATATTTTAATAAGATGTGGTGTTTGTAAAGTCATTTCTCACAAAACAAGAAACTTAACTATGATATGCAATAATTATTGCTAATTTTATAGTGTATATGTAGCTTGTTTGCGGTACATGTAGTATACCATATAAGTAAACATTTTAGCCTATAGTGACTTTTAGTTACATTTTAATCTTAAGATGACACGTTAGATTTATTTTTGGTATATTTAGCAAGGCTGATGAGATCGAAAAAATTAAACTTTACAAACTAACACTTTGTCCAATCACTGTTCACTGTTATGTTTCTAGGCATCAAAAAGCTC
Organism: Saccostrea echinata; assembly: GCF_033153115.1. Lineage (NCBI taxonomy): Eukaryota > Metazoa > Mollusca > Bivalvia > Ostreida > Ostreidae > Saccostrea > Saccostrea echinata. The sequence goes on along the minus strand of NW_026889752.1, from coordinate 1,504,135 downwards.
TAAAAGTACTTCTCGCAAAAGTTATTTACAGTATTCACATGACTAATCGCTAAATTTGCCTCTCGCTAAAAATTCCACATGTACAGTAGATTTTATTACTGATCTTAATAAACTTTATTACTTTCATAACTTTGAACTGTTAAAACTTCAATTTGTTCAAGTACTTTCATTCCTTGATAAAAAAAAAATAATAATAATAGGGACTTTACCATATTATATCTGAGAACGTTACCTCACCATTAATAACATTTTTTTTTCATCCATTAGCCTTACATATGTTTTTTTTTTTTTTTTTTTTTTTTTTTTTTTTTTTTTTTTGCTTTTTTTAATACCTTTTATCGGTTCTTCATTTAAAAGATTATAGATTGAATATTTAACCTTTACTTGGAGATGTTTCCATAAAAAAATCCCTGATATTCATAGTATTAGCTATTCAATATTTTTAAATATATTGTTTTTGACAAGAAACTATGATCATTCAAATCTGGGTTTCACTAAAGTATACCAAATTAATAACTTTTGCATTGCAGTTAACTATGGTATTTTTTTAGATGTGAATTTTGATAAAAATGTGGAAAAAATTTCCGTTATGTTTATATTTTCTTGTTCGAAACTTTGTATGAGAATTTTGTATTTTAGTGTTCCATGAACAAAATTTTACAGACCTGCACGCCCTTTTCTGAGTACTAATGTTAATCATTGAACAAATGCCGGGATCACTCAATCTAAAGTGATTTGGACATTTCACTGATTGTTTCACTCCTACATATAAAGTATGTTTTCCTTGTTCTTTAATTGATTGAAAGAATGCTAGAAATTAGAAAATTGATTTAAAAACAAAAACAAATGTAAACACATTAATATTTGAATCGTGGGATATTCTTTTTATTCATCTGATTAATATGTTCCATATTGACAACTGAGCAGCTGGTTAATTTGTTTTCTCAATTCAAGAGTCACCTTTTAGTTGTAATTACACTGCTTTGTACTTTACGTTCTGTGTTATACAAATTACACAGGATTCAGATTTTCTTTCCATTTTGTGTTTGATTATTGATTTTAAAAATCATTGAATCTTACATTATTTTTTAATATACAGGGAATCATTTACTAAGAATATTTATTTTCACAAGATTTTTGTCCACTTAATATTCACAAATATCAACACCTGCTTCATTTTTTTTAAATTTATGAATGAGCCTGTGCACAATACATATTTACTTTTAAGGACCTCTTTTAATAAGCAAAACTATTCTCTTGTCAATGAAATGTGAAGATTAATAACAGTAGATTTTTTTCCAATCCCCATGACCCCTAAAATATATGAATATTCAATGTTCTTTCGGAACAAAACCAATAGAGTCTCGCCTTAAGCACCAGAATCCCTGAAGCAATAAATTCCACAGTTTTTGAAGAGTCACCATTGCTTTAATGATAACGCACTTAGATTGTCAGCTAAATATACAGGAAAAGTGAAAAAAGATTTTTGAAGAATTTATAATCATTTTCACTATATGATCTAAAGAACCTCATTCTACCATTTGAACCCTTGACCTTAAGGCAACGATTTTCACAATATTGTATGAAGAGCACAATGCTTAATACAATCATGCCAAAAGTTTGACTGCCTGGTATCATGGAGTAAAGAAGTCTTTCAATGACTGTATTAATTATGATTGCTTTAGCCCCATTCTAACCCCCTTTCCTTAACCTATAGATACTTTATGCGAAAATATGTTGCAACTAGCAAGTTATTTTTCCCCAATGTTGAATTCAATATTCAGCCCTGCACTTGTTTGGCTTTTAAAACAATATTGTACAGTCTTTGTTTATTTTTTTTCTGAAATCTTAGATTTCAGAAGTTTGAATTTATATGTCTCACTGAAAATTGTATTGTTCAGATGATGTTTACTTTGCATTGCCCACTCATAATTAGTTTTGCTCTGTAGTGTATTTCGCCATTTTAATCTTGATGACATTGGATGAAAATTGCAGTTTAAAACTGATTTATACTGAAACCTTGCGGAAACTTGATGTTGAGGTTTCTTGTATGGTTTGGCCATGCAGAAACTATATAATAGTTTCAGCAAGTTTCTGTAGGGTTTTCGTATGCTGAAACTATTGAGTTTGTTTTCTAATGGTTTCTGCAACATGGAAAAATACAACAATAATATTACGTTTCAGGAAGTTTCAGTTTACGGACAATTATTGGTATTGGTCTCGATACCTTATGCCTTCCGTTATGATGAAACAACCTGAAATTCTCTACTTCCGTTAAAAAAAAATAAAAAAGACAGAAAAAGTTTATCAACTAAAAGTTCATTCATTTTTTAATTTATTAACATGATTGGTGTAGCTTATCCCATTAATTTCAGTAACCTACTTTAAGTTTACTACTTGTTTTTGCACTATCTAGTTAACTTATACATACTGGCATCGATGATCATCTACCATCAAATGTAATCCTTGCTTCGTAATGAAAATTATTTACTTTAATATTGCGTCAGGTTTCGAAAATTATTCATTTTCATGGAAGATTTTTTCTTAATATTTATATCATTCTGTTTTTCAATCAGATTCACCTATAATTAATTTTTGTCAACAAGTAGCAGCACTTGTCTAAGAATGGTATTTTGCTGCAATTAATATATATATATATATATATATATATATATATATATATATATATATATATATATATATATATATATATATATATATATATATATATATATATATATATATATATATATATATATATATATATATTTGCGGTTTGTATTGAAAATAAGTAATTCTTATATACCTGCATATATTAAATATATTTTATTGAATTTTACACAAACTTCCAGTGCTTATGGAGAGATATGACCTAATATTGCATAGTATGAAAAGGAATCATCGTTTATGGTTAACTATATATTTAATATCCATAAGAACCGTGGAAGGGGAAGGGGCTATATTTATACAATTATATACTTAACAATAGAAAACAAAGCTTATTTAAATTTTTACCCCTCAAATAAAAAAAAAAAAATACTTTACAAAGGAATATACATGTAAAGCTACAGACCCTGAAACGTGCTACTACCCCCAAAAAAGCATGTGACTTTCGTGCGCTTTTCGTTTCGTGCAAACCGTGTAGCGTTTCGTGTAAACCGTGCAGCGTTTCGTGCAAACCGTGTAGCGTTTCGTGTAAACTGTGCAGCGTTTCGTGTAAGCTCCAAAGCGTTTCTGCAAACCGTGTAGCGAGCGTGCGAGAAGCGTGTGAGAAACGTGCGACTTTCGTGTAAGAACCGTGTGAGAAACGTGCGACTTTCGTGCAAGAATCGTGTGAGAAACGTGCGACTTTCGTGCAAGAATCGTGTGAGAAACGTGTAGGATTCATTCGGAAGTCCTTTTATTTTAAATAAGACTATTGTTGGATCAACATGTCATTCTGTGTTGTTTGTAACTAATATTATTCGGATATATCATACCGGTGGTATTTTAAGAGTGAAAAAATACGGAAAAAAACAGAATAAAATTATTCGGTAATGTATTACATATTTGTTTATTAGTGCAAAATTCAACTGCAAACTCTTTATGAGAGAGTAAAAAGACACGCTGATATTGTGCCGTCAAATACGGCTGCTCTGACGTCGAGCGACATAGCCCCCCCCCCCCAGCCCTTTAAAGATAAAATCTTATATTTGAGCCCAAAAAAAGTGAGGAAAAATTCGGAAATTCTTTGGATTGAATCCGGATCGCCCACGTGAAAATTCAACATGCTAACCATTACGCTATCAAACACAATCGCTTAAAATTGAAAAAAATGATAAATATTTAGAGTATGGGTTAATCAATTTTTAAACAAATTACATATTTAGCATTCTTGTAAGACTCTTTATTTAGCCTATCAATATCATAAAAAAATAATGAAAAACAAAAAAGTTAATAAAAATAACCTTTTCAAATCACTTCCTGTGACGACCGGAAGTGTCGACGACACATGAAATTTTTCCATCACATATCTACAAACCAAATTCTATCATACCTGAAAGTTTCTGACTCCTACCTTTAAAAGTCTCCATATGAGTGAAAAATTCTCGAGAGGGACTTTAAACAACATACAAACAAAAACAAAAACCTTTAACAGTTTCTGAGAACATTCACGGACCAGATTTTTAGTGTAAAACTTGAAAAATCGTATTAATTCTTGACCGGACGTAATTTTTTCCAAACTTTTTCGATATTTCAAAATGGCATGAGATAACACATCATTCCTGAAAATTTAGCTGAAAATGAATGAGTAGTTTTTGAGATATCGCGATTTGAAAAGGTCAAATAAAAATAAAAATGAAAAATAAGAAGAAGAAGAAGAAACAGTAGAATCACTATAAGGTCTTCCGTGAAGACGAAATACCTTAACTAAAAAAAAAAAAAAAAAAAAAAAAAAAAAAAAAACTCGTGTTCATACATGTAGAAGTAAAATGGAAAAAAAAAATCCCTGTACGTTTTGATTCTTTCATTCAAAATTTAACAGTAATGTCCTATAAAATGCTAAAATATGAATAGATTTATAAGGGTGATTGCAGAAATATAGAATTTTGAACATCATTGAACCTTTACGGTTTCTTAATATTTTAGATGTTAGTTTTTATGCCCATGGATCGAAAGATCCCAGGGGTATATTGTTTTTGTCCTGTCTGTTTGTTTGTATGTCTGTCTGTTGTCAACTTTAACCTTGCGCATAACTTTTGATTGGTTGGAGCTATGACTTTCATTTTTCACATGTGTATTTCTTGTGACAAGACCTTTCTTTGGGTACCATCATATTTGACCTTCACCTTGGAGTATTACCCACTTTTGCAAACTTTTATGAGATTTTAACCTTGGTCATAACTTCTGAACAGTTGGTGCTCGGGATTTTCAAACTTCACAAGTGTATTTTTTGTGACAAGGCCTTCCTTTGGATACCAACAATTTTGACCTTTTGAACTTGAACTTGGAGTTTGACCTTCTTTTGACTTTAATCTTGGCCATAACTTTTGAACGGTTGAAACTAGGGTTTCCATACTTCACATATGTTATCCTTGTGACAAGACATTCCTTTGGACACCAACCACTTTGACCTTGACCTTGGAGTTTGACCTACTTTTGAAAAACTTTGACCTTGGCCATAACTTTTGAATGCTTGATGCTAAGGCTTTCATACTTCACATATGTAATCCATGTGACATCACCTTCCTTAGGATACCAACCACTTTGACTTTGACATATATAGGAGTTTGACTTACTTTAACCTTGGCCATAACTTTTGAATGGTTTTTGCTAAGGCTTTATTACTTCTCATGTGACCTTCTTGGTAATGGGAGTGTGATGAAATTTTCCAGTATAGTTGCATATTGGCTCTATTTCATAGATATGTATTTTGTATGCTTTTATCACGTCACAATAAAATTTTAGACAGAAATTCCACGAACTTTTGGATCAACCCTTGTAGTTAATTTGAATATTTATGTTAAGACATGGGGTAAAATTTCAGATGTGTTTTACTTCAAAATATATAAGACTTTGTTCAGAAGTTCTTTTTGTAATTTAAGTAGGGCTCCGCGTAAAAATCATGCAGGTAGCACAGAAAAGGCGCCACATCGATAATCAGCAAATTCATTAAAACTGAGTTTAATATATTAATTTGGGTCTAAAATGAATGATAACGAATGAATTTGTTACAATTCTTCTTTTTTCATATAGCTAGGGATAGGCTACTCCAGGGGTAATTTTGTATGGATAGTGTGTGAATAAAGCATATTTCAGAAAATAATTTCTTCTAAACCCAAGAAGATGTATAAGATCTAAACACATAATTACAGTGAAAATGGAAGGTGTAAATTAAATTTACTCTAATATTTTTGTGCAAACGAAGGATTGAAAAGATACAGGGTGTTAAAAATCTGGAATTTGTTAAGATTCTTCGTATGAGTTATCTCCCTTAGCAAATTTATATAGGTGGCGGTAGTAAAAAAAATGGCGGCCTCCATGGAAAGCTGTACTCTGCAAAGTTATTTTGATGCATCATGTGGTGTTCGTTGCAAGTATCCGTGTGAATTGAGTAAAAGTGATTGAAAGGAATTTACAAGAACAGATTGGACATAGAATTCGTGTAAATTAAGAGGGAAAAAAATCCGTGAAACGAGAAAGTGTAGTTTGGGAATATTACTGTCATCGTGTTGATCAGGGTATCGGCAATTTTCCTTACTACTGACATCAGTATGGTCTATGTCGGAAGTTTAGCTTCTAAGGTAATCCACCAGAATCCAAGAGTAAGCCCTCAGAGAGGAGTTGCAGTCCGATTGTGTCAGCTTACTCAACTTGGAGAGGGAAGATAATGTACCGGCGCCACCGGTACATTTGGACAGCTGTTTGAACAGCTTAATAGGTAGGATTTAATTTAAATTCACTTCTTATATATGGTTATTGATTATATTTTATACAGTAAAGCATTTATTGGGAAAATTATTGGGGATGGCCAGTTCCTACATGTATCAATATCATGTCCATTTTGAAAAAAAAATGACATCTTACACATATATAATTAGAATAATGTGACTGTGTCTTGGGACAGGCCCTGACCACAGGGACTTGAGGCAATCTTAGCAAAATCGGGTATACTATATACCCAATTTCGCTAAGATTGTTTTGAGTCCATATGGCCCTGACCACAGTTAGAATGCCTTCCATATTCCCGCAATGTAGCAGAAAATGGTGGAAACACTCTGAAATGATTTCGGAGAAAATAAATGAAATTGCACTGAAAAATAACCGTCAAGTTAATAATACATGTGTAACAAAGTTAACCTTTTTTTGTCACAGGGATACCTTTCACCCCCAAAAATTAATCCATATATAAATGTAAGAGTTCAACACTTTTTGTCAATGTTTTTTTACACGATTCAAATTTACATGCCATGTTGACAGTCAGAAATCTCCGAATTGTTCAGAGTAAATGCACTGACCAGAGTTAGAGTTATGACACGATTGCAGTGTTTTTCTTTGAAGTTTGCCATTCTGTATTAGCAATACAGAACAGGACTACAGTCGGCAGAGCTGATTTCCATTCTGTATTAACCCTGTATACTGTCTTGTATTAGCCAACTGTTCTGTATCTAAAATACAGCACGGTCTAAAAATAAATATGATTCAATTTATCAAAAGCAAGTACAAATAGTAAATGCTGAGTTTTTTCTTATTATAAAATTTGGAGAAATATATCCCTAGCAATGTAAAATATCAAAATTTCTCAATTTTTAAAAAAAAATATTCCACACAGAATCTACATGTTATTTCGATCCAAACAAAAAGGAAAATTCGCAGTTATGGAAAGCATCCTATGTTTAATAAATTTCTGAAAACCTGTTTGCTTTCCCTGCTTTTTGGGGGTCCCCTTCAAAATAGTTAAGCCAATGGGTTCACAGGTGCAGCATACATTATGTGAACTTCGCACGGTCACCCCCCCCCCCCCCCCATTTTCTACTCTTCTCACACAAACTCATTCAAGTCCATTTTTAGCATTTTTTTTTTTAATTTCATCTTAAATTCTTATCGCTGACGACTGCCACATATCTATTTCTCTTCATTTTTAATGTCACATTTAAATAAGAAAATAAAAATCCGTGACATCAAAGTTCATTGAAGAACTGTCTGTATCGCCTCATTCGCCTGCATGTGTATCTAGTTAAACTGAGATTTTAAGACCCCTGAAAAAAATTAGGATCAGTCTCCATCTACAGCAAGGTTAAATTGTCCACCTTATCAATTAAGACTACGTCTACCCCATTGTCAAAACTAATCTGACTAAATCTAATGTTGTCCATGGAAATATATATCTACTGCGGAGGCATACTCCCCATCAAGGCCTTATCTACAGAGAGACCAAACATACTCTGGCAGAAGTTTGGACGCTGCACAGCTATAAAGTGGGCGGTGCTTTTTCTTGATTGATCATGTCACAAATCATTTAGAGAACTTGACAGGTTCTGTATCGTAGATACAAATTTGGGGGTGGAGACTAGTGCTATGCACTCGTCCACCCCCAAATTTGTATCTACGATACAGAACCCGTCTCATTTTCTAAATAATACTTATTGCCCGGTTTGTTTTGCTACATAACATTGCTAATACACATTCTATCATTAAACTGGGTCTGTAGGAGAGTATCATCTTAACAATAGAACGTTGTATCATCATATAAGTATGAAACATTGTCTGTGCTCTCATCGTTAATCAATACATGTCCCACACAACAACCATTATTGAACGTGGCCAAATTTAAGGGATTCAGTGGGAAGGCCGGGACCTTCAGACTTTTATTAGATATCAGATTTTTCAGACTTTTATTAGATAACAAATTATAGAGATATTCATACTTCAAGGCTTACTAAACATAAATAAGCTTCACTTGATAAAAACAAAAATAAAAAATGGAACATTTTCAATATCCTGAAAAACTGAAACTTAAAAAAAAAACAAGCATTCTGAAAGTATTGCATTAGCAATACTAGTCCCCTACCGGCAAGTGTAATCTGGTTCCCGTTAAGAATTGAAAATGCCATAATTCCATCAGAAATCAATGAAGCGGGACGAAATGCAAACTTGATCTATAACTAATCAAGGTAAAGACACATACCAAAAATCAGCTCAATATCTGAAAGCGTTTAGAAGAAAATTGCGGAAAACCCCTAAAAATTGAAAAGGCCGTTATTCCGTCAAAAATCAATGAAGCGGAACGAAATGCAAACTTGGTCTGTAACTCATCAAGATACACTCACATACCAAAAATCAGCTCAATATCTGCAAGCGTTTAGGAAATAAGTGCGGAAAACCAAGTGGGACAGACTGACAGACAGACAGAGGGACAGACAGACAGACAGATGGATGGACAGACTCAGAGGAAACCTATAGTCCCCTCCGTTTTCGCCGGTAGGGGACTAATAATAATACAAAATGGCTGAAAAAAAAGTTTGGGTCGGGTGCATTTTTAGTGGGTGGGTAGGCAACTGCAAACAAATTAAATTTTATTTTAGGCTCCAGGTTTATGGTAATTCAAATTGAAAATGAACATGTAAATTTTGCTAATTAAAAGAAGTAAATGCTTTATGTTATAGGTTTTGATTTTTTAGCTCACCAGAGCCAAAGGCTCAAGTAAGCTTTTCTGATCACACTTTTTCCATTGTCTGTTGTCGTTCCAGGTGTCAGTGTCATCTTTGTTTAAAAACTTTTCACATTTTCATCTTCTTCCAGAACTGCACGGCAATTTTCAACCATATTTGCCACAAAGCATCCTTGGATGAAGGAGATTCAATGTTGTTGAAATGAAGAGCCTTGCCCTCTTTCAAGGGGAGATAATTAAAAATTAGTTAAAATTTAATGAATCTTTCAAAAATCTTCCTCTCAAGAACCACTGGAACAGAAAAGATGAAACTTATGTGAAAGCTTTATTACATAATGAAGTGGGAAGTTTGTTCGGATCATGATCCCAAGGGATATGGATTGGCCGCAATAAGCAATCAAAGTTTTACATACAGATATATATATATATATATAAACCTTTATCAATCTTTTCTCATGAAAAACTGGGCCAAAAGGGTTGAAACTTTTGTGAAAAGTGGCGGTAGCATGGGGCTTTAATGGGTGGTCAAAATTTTACTTTAAAAAAATGTAGATACTAGGTAACAATCTTTAGAAATCTTCTTCTCAAGAACTAGACATACTGGTAGTATGGGGCCACAATGGGGGATCAAAGTTTCACACTAGGTAGTGATAATTCTTCTTTTTAAGAACAGCAAAGCCATGATTAGTCATACAGATACATATATATTGAAGAATCCTCAAGTAGTGTAGATTCAAATCTGTTGAAATCATGAACCCCTGGGGTAGGGTAGGACCACAATGGGGATCAAAGTTTTACATACGAATATATATTAGAAAAATCTGCTGATGAAGATATTGACTCAGGTGAGCATTGTGGCCAATTGGCCTCTTGTTTGCTCTACCCATGTCAACATGGCACTAGTCAGAAATGATAACTAAACAAGCATTCTGAGAGTATTGCATTAGCAATACTAGTCCCCTACCGGCAAGTGTAATCTGGATCCCGTTAAGAATTGAAAATGTCATAATTCCGTCAAAAATTAATGAAGCGGGACGAAATGCAAACTTGATCTATAACTAATCAAGGTAAAGACACATACCAAAAATCAGCTCAATATCTACAAGCGTTTAGAAGAAAATTGCGGAAAACCCGTAAAAATTGAAAAGGCCATAATTCCGTCAAAAATCAATGAAGCGGAACGAAATGCAAACTTGATCTGTAACTCATCAAGATACACTCACATACCAAAAATCAGCTCAATATCTGCAAGCGTTTAGGGAAAAAGTGCGGAAAACCAAGTGGGACAGACTGACAGACAGACAGAGGGACAGACAGACAGACGGACGGACAGACTCAGAGGAAACCTATAGTCCCCTCCGGTTTCACCGGTAGGGGACTAATAACAAAATCAAGTATGGACAGAAAAAAAAAAAATCAAGCAAAGTATAAAAAACCACCAAAAAGTTTGATTTATTTAATAAATATATAATTTTTCAGACAAGGCTGTTTATGCACATTTTTTAACATTACTGATGGTATAATTTGTAAAAGATATATCACTGAAAATTCTATTAGACTTGTCAAGATATTGCTGACTTACATTTTACTGGCCCAACAACATTTTAAATCAAGCTAGTGTATTTTGGAAAACAGTGTACTGTGCTTTGTAATCACCAGGTAAATTTAATTTAAGGTTTTTAAATAGGTATATTTAGTTGTCTTTATACCTATTCTCTCTCTCTCTCTCTCTCTCTTTCTCTCTCTCTCTCTCTATGTATGTCATATTGCATATAAATCTAGATGAAAAATATTGCTTGTTGTTTTTCAGAATGATCAAGAACTTGTTTGACTGAAGAGATAGAATGAAAAGGGAAGACCCAAAGGTGTTTTATAACATATACTGTGAGAGTACCGGGTATTTGATTTTGTAGTTTTTAATCAGTAGCAAGATTACAGAATTCATAACTGACATAAATGATAGAAAATATGGTAAAGATATTTTACATATTTAGTAATTTGAATTATATACTTTTGAAATGAAACCCTATATCATTTTCACAGAATGCGCAAGATGGTTTGCATCATGGTTATGAAGGAAAAGCTGACAGTATTTTTGAGACAGCAAGAAAAACATCATTGCACACCATCAACTAATGACTCCAAAGGTGGGGGACCACATGCCATGCACATGCAACCATTTGAGATTTTACATGAAATTACTGCATTACATAAACTTGAGATTCCATGTCAAGTAATTTATAAATTCAAAAAAACCCTTTAAGAGGGCTGGGTGGTCGTCGACATTTTTAGACTATATTGATCTCCTTTAGAAGAAGAGCTCCATATCAAGATATACAAAAATGATCAAATTTTAAAACTAAAATGTATGAATTTTTTCTTTGCCAAATGATAGTTGACAGCTTAAGATATCATATCTAAAAAAATAAGTTATATCTGATGGTTAATTTGTTGACCCCCCACCCTCCTTAATACCTTTAAATCAATGTAGAACAAAGAGTTTTAATGTGGTAAATGATAATTATATGTAACTATTATTTTAGGAATAACAAAGATTAGAGTTCAAAGAATGGATTCAATGCTGGTACTTGGATAAAGATAATCAGGCATGGACTCTCATCTCCCATGGATCTTCAGCACCTTTAGGTTACAGTTTTATATTTCACTAGAAGAGACTCATAAATAAACAAAGGACAGCCAGTTACTACAAAAGAGAACCATCGGTGATTAGTGATATTTTGTTCAGCATTATTGTATCTTACAAAGATGTAAACCATTAAAATTTTGTTTACATCCATCAATTCATGATTTTGATACATGTACCAGTAATTAATATTTTTGATGTAGGGTAAACTGATAAAATTGAATGGAAAACAAGCAGATGACTTGGTAATGATGTGTAAAAGACATCTTTCATTTAATTAATACATGTAATTGCATGCAGGTAAAATTCAGTCAAAATTCTTGTGGTGTATATTGAAAGGTGTAACCAAGAGGGAAACTTAAATGATTTTCATATTATCATTAAAATAAAAGTCAAGTTGTATGTTATACAATTATTTCTGTTTTTGAGGTCATTACAATGGTTTGGCTTGCCTAGGTGTATGCATTTACTGATCCTAAAGAAGGAAGTAAATATTGTCCCTCGATGGTTGTTGGATCAATATATTAACCCCCCCCCCAAAAAAAAAAAATAAAAATAAATGCAATTTCAATTCTTGTATAATACCCTATGTATCATACCCATAGGGTATGGTGTGTATGAAACAAGCGTGACCTTTTGATTTGGCTGTTGGACTTACAAAAAATTTATAGGCTGAAAAAAACCCCTCAAAAATGGGATATGATACTGTTTTTGTAAATATGGATTATCTCCCTTTTCAGTTAAGATTAGAACATTTTACTGGTCATGAAAATATTTTGATTAAATGAAAAGTAAAATTGTGTTGTATTTTAAATTGGAAAATTGAGAAATTTTTTTTGAAATGTCAATTTATTCATACATACATACCCGGTATATATTCGTGATATGTGTATAGGGCATATATATTGTACTATGACAAAAAAAGGGAAATTGCCATTTTTTATAAGAGACTCGTCAATCTTGCTCATCAAAATCAAGCATTTGATTTGTCTACCTAATAATCAGGAATAGAGAAAACGATTTTAAAATAAGTAATGCATGCATTGCATTATGATCAACAGCGCCCGTCCAATCCCCTCTTTTAATAAGCAAAACTATTCTCTTGTCAATGAAATGTGAAGATTAATAACAGTAGATTTTTTTATAGAAGTTGAGACAAACAATGTATATTTTTGGCAGAGCAAACACGGACTTATGAAAATAAAAGTGGGTATAGGTGCCAGAGAGGACTGTGCATCCTCCGTCCACCTGTAAGAAACACCTTGTGTCTATTGTCACTTCTTACTCCTCCAAGGCTCTTAATCCCTTATTCGGAGACTGTTTATGCCCTGATCATAGATTTCTATTTTTGTAGGCTTCATTGCGATCGGTCACTGATCATTTTCTTAACGTATTTCAGTATCACAAACATTTATTTCTTCCCTCTACATTATACAGATTCCGATTTTATCATGCATTTTTTTTTATTTCATATCTGATATCATGATTTCCTTGATAAGGTAGATTACAAATGCAGAGAGAGATGTACTTTGAAAGTTTTAGCTAACTATTCAACGCAAATATTATAATCTAATTTGCGCTGAATGCAAAAACACCTTGTTTACATTTCCTCAGGTAAAATCATACAATCCTTGACAGCATTTGCTTTCTTATTACTGAAAAATATTTTTTTTTTAATATATTTTTTCTTTGCATATATGAAACAATCATGACATTGATTAAATAAATGCCTTTCGTGTGTGCTGCATTTTTGAAATGTTAGCTTTTGAAAAAAAAAATCATATGATTACATCTATGCTTAAGTTTTTTGTTTTTTGTTTTTTTTTTTTTTTTGTTTTTTGTTTTGTTTTGTTTTGTTTTTGTTTTTTGTTTTTGTTTTTTGTTTTTGTTTTTGCTTTTTTTTAAATTTTGATTTTGCATATACCTTGACTCTTTACATTTACAGTCAAATAAATAAACGGACAGTCAGAATAATACTTAATTCAACTAGTTCTTAGAATTCTGAATCAAATTAATAGCTTGAAGGCAAAAACCTTATACATGTTCCTCTGGTTATCTGCAAGATTAGAAGAACAAAAGGAATGTAAATGTGTTCAGTCAGCATGTTCGCAATGTATACCATTAGGCAGCAAGTCCAAAAAACAGTATTTGTAACAGCATTTTTCATCAATAAGACTCATTCTTAAATGATAATATATTCACTTTAATAAGAATTGAATAATTAAAAACTGATGGGTTTAACACTTGAAGATCTGAGATATCTTTAATTAAGCAGTTCTTTTCCAAGGCCGTGCATATACATATCTTATGATTCTACATTCTCCGTCTCTATATAATCATAATCCATATTAAAAAAAAGCTATTGCCACTCGCATTTCTGCTTTCGTCACATTTGTTTTCTAGTATATCGATATAAGAATGTGTACCAATTTTTGCACGAATTTCTCACGTGTTACGAGCGTCTTTCTTCTTTTGCAGTCTTGGAAAGCAGACTTTCCTCAATGATAGCATAGCAGAAATTGCGGCAAGAATGAGTAAGAGCGTTACCACCAGCGCTTTTGAAATCAGTTTGGTTTGACCTGCATAAAATTATTAAGTATAATTTGATTTTTTTAAAGAGAAACAGTTACATTCAAAATCAAGAAAGAAAAGGCAATTTGGTTGGATGAAAAACTGCTGCTACGAAATAATATTCACCTCCATTTTCAGTGTGTAGACAGCCTATAATTTTATTGCAGTATATTTCTGTACAATCACACAATTGCTGACAAAATCGTTGATAACTAGGATAGCAGCATTGTAATGAACGACTAGGTCCCGTAAATCCAGAAGAGCATTCTGAAATTAAAAAAAAAATAATTTCCTCGCTACAATGTTGAAAGTAATCTGTTGTCAAAGTCTAAATTGAGACTTTGATATATTTCACAGTAGTTAACAACGAGATTTTATTGAAATAAAAAAAAACATATATATATATACATGATCTACTAAATAAATGTTACCATAAAAGAGTCTGGTTTCAACTCATATTGATACTCAAGATCAATGAATTAATCATTACAATTATTCTTTTTCTGATTAACACATACGAACATTCAAAGAAAGGATTGTAAAATAATTCATTTATGCTGTTTTTCTTAACAAGAATATTAAAAGGTGTTTGAAATTTTAATTGAAATTTTAGAATCAGGTGCTTAAATCCTTTTAATGATTTCTTTTGGTATTAAACCGACTTCTAGGGAATGAGGGTTATAACACTTTTAAGGATGGGAATATAAAAAGTATGCAATTTATTGATATAAGCATGCTTACTTTTCTATATTTAGATTAAAAGGCTGTAAAATTGTTAAACAAAGCAAATATATAACATACTACTGGAGAGAGAGAGAGAGAGAGAGAGAGAGAGAGAGAGTTACATGTATTTTGATTTTATTACCTCAATATATGGGAAACAAAGGACAATCTATAAGTTCAACAACTCAAACTGAATGTGCTTCTTACCCATCACATTTTCCAACAGCTTTATTTGAATGAGTAGCAATTAGAAAAATAAATGCAAAATACATAACTGAAATAGAATTCGATTATAAATCTCATGCTGATCTTGTTCCTAATCGCAGAAAATTGAATTTAGAACAAATAAGTAAAGGAAATTGTTGAATGAATTTCCTTGGGAAAAGTGGATACGGAATCTGATCATCAAACTTCTTTCCTAATTACATCATCTGGCTGAACAAAATAAAATGTATTGCAATTATCTGAAAGGAACATACAGGTCTCAAGTGAAGTGCGAGATTTATTCATCATTGTACAAACAAGCGTCTCTTCAAGGAAGTAGGAAAAATCACGCTTTATGATTTGAAAAAACATCTCAGCGCGTGCAGGATGAAAATATTTGCAGTATTTATTTTCTATGTTGTGTTTCAATAATTTTTCGTTCATTGTTTTATTTTCAAATGTGTTAATTGCAAGGATAAGAAAAATTTAATTTAAATCATAAATGATGTATTAATACATGAAGATGCTATGACACAGTATTCATGGAGGAAACAAAGTTATTGAACCTTGCTTAAACACTTGTTGCCTGACCCCATGGGCGTCAGGCAGTAAAAAAATAAATTGCTCCATGGTCCGAAACTAAGCGATCAAAATTAGTGATCTAGATTTTGTGCAAGCTGATTTACATCGGATTTTTCATCTGCATTTTAACAAATACACGTTAAAATTTCCCTATGAAAACTACATCAGAAAAGGGGGTACCCCGGCCCCACAGCATTCTACGGATCTAAAGTATTATAATTATTTAAAATTAAATGCATATAACACATCTTACCAGACAGTTCAATTTTTTCATGCATAATTAAACAGAAAAGGGAGTACATGTAAATTAAAGGAATATAAAATAATAATCATTTTTATAACAAGGAGGAAAAGATCCCCGTAGAACGCCATATTTTGCTTATAAACGCCAGTAAAAAATAAATTTATAAAATGCTTACAATCATGTATCTGCTGAAAGGTTTTGAAGTTTTATATTGTATGTTATCCTTATGAAATATTTTTGAATGAATAATTCTTCTATAAATGTTCAGAGGAACTTTTTAAAAATATAATTGGGGCACAGTTATATTTAAAAAAAAAAAAAAAAATCAAATAAAGCCTCTTTAGAATTAAAAAAAAATCAATTTCAGACCTCTGCAGTCTCCCTGAGAGCGAGAATAATAGGGACAGTACTTATCAGTAAATATCAGCACTTGTCTAAGTTTTTCAGCGGGGACAGTATTGTATAAGTTTATCAGCACTTACTAAGATTGTCAGCACTTTTCTAAGTTTATCAGTACCGGCAGTCTTAGTTTTGCAGTGAAGACAGCACATTGTCAGTAATTGTCTATGTTTGTCAATAAAAAATAGGAATGTCAGCACGTATCTGACTTAGTATTGTCTGAGTCTGTCCGTCTGTCCAGATGTCTAGCTGTCCGTCTGTCATCTAGCTGTCCCTCTGCCTGTCTGTCAGTCTGTCCAACTTGGTTTCCCGCACTTTTCTGCACGGCTAAGGCTTCATAAAGGAGGCATGCTTACTGTGACATCACATAAAAATATCAATTCTTCATAATATCATAAAATGAAATAATTTGCGAGTTTAAACTGTATAATAGTATTAATCAACATCAAAACTTACCACTGCATTTATTTTTATCGCTAGTTAAATCCCTCACGCAAGATATAAACAAATCACTGATTGCAATGCACTTGTCGACATGACGTCATCATGGTAAAATTCGACGCATTTTATGTGCAGTGAGTGGCGGTTCAAATGATTTTTCACAGTGAGAAATTTATCTTATTATTAAACAGAATATTGTTTACAGACGTTTAATAGAACATTAGTTCCTATGTGTAACATTTATTAAATGCCATAATTATTTTTTTTTTTTTAATGAGAAAGTGTATCAGATTTATTATCCCGTGTTTTGTGTAAAGGAATGGCACATTTAACACTGAGGTGCCTCGATAAATCGCCCTAGCGCAAGGGTACACACTTAATAGATCTTGACTTTTTTTTTCAAAAATAGATAGAAGAAGTGTTCCTTAACTTGAAAAGCGCTGCTGCATTCGTGAAATCGAGAACTTCACATACAAACACATGAAATACTTTGTAAAGGTCACGCATTTTTCAGGTGAAGTCCCATTACTTGAAATTTAAACTAATAAAGTGAGAATTCTAGTTAAAGCAGCAGCACTTTACAGAAAGCACAAGATGTATAGAAACAATTATGAATTAAAATTTTAAATTGAACATGGGTATGCCCTTGCGATATTGAAATTTGTTTATGACCTCCATGCAGTTCACATTATATACATTTATCACGTGACTAACAAATAAGGTGACCAAGCTAAACTCACTACAGAGTAGGGTAAACTGTTATTTCAAATAATATTTAAGTCATGTGATAAAATAATAGCTATACAAAAACAAATTCAGTTTAAAATTGTATCCATTTGTGCATGTCTATATTCCGTTGATTTCTTCATAATATGCCTTAACAATTCTACGTACCGTTGTAATAGGTAACTGGGCTGTAGAGACCCTCGAGGACTAACAATCCACCAGCAGAGGCCTCGACCCAGGAGTCATAATATAAATCATATACGGTACCAATTTTGATCAAGTTTGTATTACGTTCCGCTACACTGAGTTTTGACAGACTTATGGCATTCTCAATCTTTAACGGGTACCAAATACACTTGCCGGTAGCGGACTAGTATAGCTAAATAAATGCAATACTCTCAGAATGCTTGTTGGATATACAGTTTCATAGGGCGTGGAAATCTCGGGTGCTCTGTGCACTCTGTTTCTACACCCCAGGAAATAATGTTCAATACTACTCGACTTCTATGATGTAACAATTGTAACTATGATGTAATAATTATGTTACTGCAAAACTCAGTTCCAGTTCAATATTTTCCCCTCATTTGACTAGGAAGTTTGCATAGAATCATTCAATCTCCAATCTAACATTTATACTTCAGTTTTCAAAAGAACATTTTGCATCAAAATTTATCATAACTCATTATCAAACAAAAGAAAAAAATGACAAGTTTTGTTGTGAAAATTACTTGTATCTTATTATTTATCCATGTTATTATTCTTTGACCAGTTATCCTTTTCTAGGAAAAACAGCAAGCGAAATGAAAGTACCGCGAAAGTAGTAAAGACAAAAATTGCTGTACTGAAGTTTAAAATATTGATAAATTGAATTCCCAATCCTTTCACTTCCAAAAGATGCAAATGTAAACACATACACATTATCTGTCTCCCCTGTGTTGTGAGCTTCGAAATCGTTTCTCAGAACGGCTGTTCTCTTCTTTCTCCGAATTTCTCTCTCCGGAATTGCAGATTTAATTGTAAGCTGTATGCAAGTCTTTAAATAAAGGATGGATATTTGCATTTGTTAAAGTCTTTGGATGTACATCTGAACGAAACTCGGCCTCCATTTTGTAAAAATCATTTTCTACTCGCACAGCAAATTAGGTACGAGTGTTTCTTGATCCTTTGATTGAGAATCCAAATTTTGTAAAAATCAAGAATGAAAAGAATACAAATGCAATTGCTATTACTATTATCGTTATAATAGATATTGATGCTATGACACCAATTCAGTGGTTAGATGACAAATTCCCCTCTTTGAAATAGATAGATCTCTCTGGAGAGAGTGACTTTGTAAAATGGTAAATTGTTGGTTTAATGGAAAATTAAAAAGATATCTGCATTAGTATTTCTTTAAAAGTGATAAGATTTAAAAATCAAAATCAAAATAAAAAAAATGAATTATTTATATCAATCGATAAAATTGTTGTTACTTATTAGAACTTAATGTAAAATTGAAAAAAAAATCAAATTAAAAAAAAAAATGTTCATGAAAAAAAAAGAAATTTCAATAACTAGTAAACACTATCATTAAATTGAATTAAATCGGGAATTTTTATGTGATCATCAATCAAACTTACCAATAAAGTAAACACAGACGCTCCAAAAGTCGCAATATACTGCCTTACAAAAGCATTGTTTCTGAAATGTTTCCCCAACTCTTTTGGGTAACGACACTTTCGTGAGGAATTCTGATCCATGTATATAGGGACACACTCTAAAAGAAGAGATATCACAACTTGATGAAGCAAATAAGTATTTCTGGAATCAATGCCTAGATTGTTTCGAGAGAAAGAGACATTGCGTTCATTTCAAATTAAATAATCTCGTCTCCAAAAACTATCACCTAGTATCGTTGGTAAATCAGTCACTCATTTAATTAATGCTAGTATTAGTAGTATTATTCCATCGAAGTTGAAACAAGCAAAAGTCACTCCTGTATATAAAAAGGGCAACAAAGCTGACCCCGGTAACTACCGTCCCATTTCTATACTACCAACATTATCTAAACTAATTGAAAAGCACATAGCAAACCAAATGCGAGATTTCAACCAACTTTTGATCTTATAACGAAATCTCAATCTGGATTCAGAGAATTTCACTCTTGTCAAACAGCACTTATTAAATTAACTGATGCTTCGTATCATGCTATGGATCAAGGTAATCTCATAGGCATAACATTTTTGGGATTTAAGCAAAGCTTTTGATTTAGTGAGTCATGACATTCTTATAGATAGATTAAAGAATTACAACTTTGATGAATTGTCAATTGAGTGGTTTCACTCATATCTGAATAACAGGACACAATGCGTTAAAATTGGTACATCTTCTTCTGATGTCTTACCTGTCACAACAGGAGGGCCACAGGGATCAATATTAGGCCCATTATTGTTTTCGTTGTATATTAATGATCTTCCCTTACATGTTTGCCATACAAAAAATGATATGTTTGCTGATGAAGCAACTCTGTATGTTTATGAGAAAAAATATTTTGAGTATTGAGACAACTCTAAATTCTGATTTAGAAAATATTAAATATTGGTGTTTAGAAAATCAAATGGTTTTAAATGTCGATAAAAGACAATGTATGTTGATTGGAACTCAACAGAGAAGATGGAAATTAAATAATCCAAATCTCAGTTTACATGTCTCTGACAAACACCTTGACAATGTTGAAACAGAAAAACTACTTCGGGTACATATAGATGAAACACTAAATTTTCATAAACATGTAGACTCAGTCTACAAATCTTTAACATATAAATTATATACTTTGCGAAAAATCAAGAAATGTCTTCCTCTGAAAACTAGAAAACTGTTTTATAATGCCTTTATCCTGCCTTCTACTAATTAATGTCTGACTATCTGGGGTAATTCACCAGCTAGTTACTTTGAGAAAAAATCATAAGCTTCAAAAACGGGCCACTAGAATTATTCTTGATGCCCCTGATGCTCCATCATTTGAAAAAATTAAGCTGGCTATCTGTTTTTGATTTAGTAACTATACACAAATGTATCTTGTTGCACAAAATATTTAACAATCAGAGCCCTGCTTACCCGCAAGATTTATTTATTTTTCAAACTTCTAATCCTTACACTTTACGTTCAGAATCTAATTTTGACCTTCGCCTTCCAAAACACCGAACTAATTTGTTTAAAAATCCCCTCCAGTATTCTGGTGTTCATATTTGAAACAGTTTGCCTTTAGATTTAAGATGTGCACCACATCTGTCACTCTTAAAGCGAAATGTAGAAAAATATATCTTCAACAATAGAATTTCATTACTCTGATTTATATCTTTTGTACATGTATATTGTGTCAAATCTTACAAATGCATATTAATCTATTTGTCATCAGAATATATTTGTTTACTATTATTATCATTATCAGAATTATCATGTGGCATTGTTTGTGCATATTATCTCATTTGCAAGTTGTTAATCTTTGCTACTTTGATGTAATATTGGTGTAATTAGAAGGCCCTGAGGAAGAATTGTGTGTCACACTAATCAGGCTACCTTCTCTAAATAAAGTGTTATTATTATTATTATTATTATTATTATTATTATATGCACTTGTGCCTGGGTGAAATGTTGCATCTTTTGATGTCCATGCAATTTTATCAATGCAAGTATTTAAGTGGATAATTATGTTGTCATTTTCTTCCATCATATATTCATCTTGGGCAAAGCAGGCAGTAGATAAGCAACTCTTGAAATATAGTTAAATCTGGACTGCATCGATCAACATATAACATTTATTTATATATATATTTATACATCTAGCAATTTCTGATAGCACTGTATGTTAAAATACAGAAGACCCTGTAAAATTAAAACTAAAAAAAGTTTAGAAAAAAATCTTGACTGTCCTGGATATTTGTAATATAAATATATTTAAAAGAAAAAAAAACTGTATAATGATTCGTCAAGGTGCTGACACTTCACATAAATGTAAAATTTTGCTTTTTATGGATCATGTAGGTAGTGACTGCCAAATGCATGAAGTGTTCAAAGTGAAAGTAGATCGACCTACAATGCTACATGACAATACATTTAAATGAATAAATAAAAATCTACCAGCTTCTAATAAAAAAAAGTCATTGTCATTAAAATTAAAAGATTTATTTGTATATTTTCTTTTTTTCTAATAGTTTTTTTGATTTGAAATAAGTTGACAAAAATGTCAGTTTTGGTTTTTTTTTTTTTTTTTTTTTTTTTTTTTTTCTTCTATCTTGGACATGTAGTACATGTATATTATGGGGCACTTATACGCACTTTCTGACTTATTCTTAGCATTTGAAATAGTTATTTCTTGAGTGTATGTAGGTATGAAATAAAGAAAAGAACAGCAACTTACAAACTTGCTACGTTTTCAACAAATGAAGCTGTAAATAACACATAACAAGACCATGTTAACATCCATTTCTAGTGGAAATGCGTGATCTAAATATCCACAACTTGTACAGCATTGAATTCGGATTATTTTCTCTCATTTTCTTAGGAAACTCGTCAAAATATATTTGAACGCAAAATAATACTTGTATAATTAACCAAGTAACACTAAATTACTGTCGTTGAAGTTTAATTAATGCTAGTATCAGTAGTATTACCATCGAAGTTGAAACAAGCAAAAGTCACTCCTGTATATAAAAAGGGCAACACTTCAGACCCCGGTAACTACCGTCCCATTTCTATACTACCAACATTATCTAAACTAATTGAAAAGCACATAGCAAACCAAATGCGAGATTTCAACTCAACTTTTGATCTTATAACAAAATCTCAATCTGGATTCAGAGAATTTCACTCTTGTCAAACAGCACTTATTAAAAAAAAAAATGTATAATGATTCGACAAGGTGCTGACACTTCACATAAATGTAAAATTTTGCTTTTTATGGATCATGTAGTTGTGACTGCCAAATGCATGAAGTGTTCAAAGTGAAAGTTGATCGACCTACAATGCTACATGACAATGCATTTAAATGAATAAATAAAAATCTACCAGCTTCTAATAAAAAAAAGTCATTGTCATTAAAATTAAAAGGAGTATTTGTATATTTTCTTTTTTTCCTAATAGTTTTTTGATTTGAAATAAGTTGATAAAAATGTCAGTTTTCCCTCTACTCCCTCAATAAACTGGATCCCTGTCCCGTGCTCTTGACGCTAATGGACGAGTTTACAAAATAAAATCCCCATAGAATTTGAATTTGTCGCCGTGTCAATACTCTGGTTGATCTCGAGTATTCGGATGAATGCAGGAAGTTTGCGAAAAAAATGATCTATCGATCGAACCTAGTTTGAAGGCCAGGGTATTTATACATTTTGAGATATGAGGCGAAAAATGAGGTCCTTGGTACCGTGGGAGAGACTGTAAACATCTTAGATTACTGTTCTTTGCATGAACGAAAATGCACTGCTTAATAAATAATGTAACTAAGTTTATGTTTAAAAAAAATAATAATAGTTGAATGTCAGTTAAGAGAAAAAGATGTTATGTTAAGATGTTCATTAATACATACATGTACAACTTCACAATTCAACACAAAAATCCTGTTTAATGAGATTGTACAACAAAATAAAGACATAGCTTGAGTTAATTAACCCATTAAGAGATGCTATGTCAATTCCTAATTATTAAATAGAACTTATTAATAATGTTATTTACAATTGTCATAAGATGAACTCCCCAAAATTTCATTTCTTATGCTTGCAAACGTAGAGTACGAGTGACTCTTTACATTGTCTGCACCTGTTTTTTTCAGTACCTCTATATTTTTTTCTAACAGTCCCCTTATCCCTTTTCTCCGTACGTCCTTTTACGTGTAGAGAAATTCCGTTCTCCGTTCTATGCTGTTCAGTTCCAGCAAAAACAAGAGGGATGTCTGCTTCAGGTAAATTTCTTTTGGGGATACTTATACATTCAGAAATTACGTTATCCATTGTATTTCGATAATTCCTTTCAAGAGTAGCAGGGTTATTTGTCTTTGCCAAGGCATCCTTGGTATTTCGATGGATTATCATCATTCTTATTAAAATGAGCGATAAAAAGAATACCATTCCTGCTGTTGTTATTATCATCATTTTTATAAACATTGAGAGGGAAATTTTACTTCCGGTCTTGCGTGACAAATCCCATGCAATGGCAAATGTTACATTTTCTGTAATAATGAAACAAATTTTGCAGTTTTCTGTAATGTTTTAACGAAACTCTAAACAATTGTTTTTTCTAAACTTCACAATATTTCAAAATATTAAGCAGTAAAAATAGAGGTGTCTTATTACTATGATATGTAAGTGTTATTTAAATGCGGCATTGAAATGGTGCTTTTAATGAAAAAGTTCAAATTTGATACTGCGAAAACATAAAGGAAACCATTAAATCTAGCACAGGGTAGTATAGATCATCTAAAAAAAATTACCTAATATGGTGTTAACACATCCACTCCGATAGTCGCAATAGTCACCCTTACAAAAGCATTCTTCTTGACAATCTTTTCCAAACCCCTGGTACCGACACCTTAGTGAGCAATTCTCACCCATATAACCAGAGGGGCATTCTAAAAATGCAGGGAGAACACAACCTGATTACACAAAGAAGTATTTGCTAGGATTTAGTGCCTCTAGTGAAAATCTTTTAATTTTACATGTAGATATTAATGAATTAAGCAGTGAATGAATTAAAATCAGAAAGGTATTTTTGAAGAAAGGATAAATTATCTGTTTTTTCTTTGAAAAATGCAATTGATTACCTTTGCAAACAGTTGCTCTCTCGTCGAAAAAAAAGCCGTAACATGTGCAAGTTCCCTTTCTTATTTCCACTGTTAAACAAATTATTTCTTAATGAAATATATGTCTATAATAAGAATTAAATTTGCAGTTTTTTAAAAAGTTTTTATGTTCATCACAAAATATATATATCTATTTGTATGGTACTTACTTTTGACAGCCCTCTATAATGGCCAGTGAATTTAGATTTAAAATGATAAACAACTTAACATGAAATGCTTCTATCGATTCGAGCCCAGCAATCATTCTTTATTTTTAAAGCAGTATTTTTACATCCTTGCAGTTTAGATCATCAGAGGAAACTATTTGAATATGTTTACAGACAGGAAAATAAACAAAACTGTAAAAGGCAACATATGTCTCTAGGACAAAAAAAAAAAAAATCGAATACAAATATTTAAAATGTATTCTAAACAATATCCATTTTTAGCAAAGTTTTTAGCAAACTTTGATTTCCTTTTATTACGGTTATTTAACTGTACTGATTTTTCCTCTTTTTTTCGCTTTTGATGTTTCACTGTTACGTGAACGTCCCTTCTTTGTTAATTAAACAAATTAAATTTAAAAATGCAATCTGAAGCTTCATATATATATATATATATATATATATATATATATATATATATATATATATATATATATATATATATATAAATCAACTTCCTCATTGATCTGCTCACTTCTTCATTTTTTTTTTTTTTTTTTTTTTTTTTTCACGTTATCTGCAAACAAAAAATAACCACGTAACTATGAATGAAATGATTTTTATATGCAAAATAAACACGTTTACTTTATGATTTTGATTAGCATACATGTAGTCGTGGGGTTTAAATATATCGTATCATTCCAGAAAAAAAGTCGCAATAAAAAACAAATAATATTTTATTTACACTGTGCTTATCTTTATGTATGGGTTCAAGTAAAAATCGAGATGCAGCACAACATTTGCAGTTTGATGAACAATAAACAGAGCCAGTGAGATGTAAATTCATTAAAAAAAGGAAATTAGTTGTACTTAAGTGGGGAGTAATCGTGAACTGAACTCCTCATCATCTCACTTCCAAAAGACGCAAATGTCATAGTATACACATTTCCTGTCTCCCTCGTGTTAATTATTTCAGAATCATTTCCCAAAATTTGTGTCGTCTTTATCTCCATGTTTTTCTCTGAGCTTCCTGGAATTTTGTTGTCTATTTTATTCAGATCTTCAATAAAAGGACGAACATCTGCCTTTGAAGAAGTAGGCATGGTTACACCTGAAGGAAAGTCTTCTTCCACATTATTCAAGTCATTTTCCTCAGGAACAGAGGGAGTGTCTGCTTGTGGTACATTATGTCTGGTTTTTCGATGTATAAGGAGAAGTTTTGTTAAAATTAAAAATGAAAGAAATACTAATCCTGCAGCTATGATAGTTACTATTATTATTAAATTTGTACGTTTGGTAATAATAACGGGTCCAGATGACAATCTTTTCTCCCTGTAATGTGTTGCATTCTCTGCAAATATGAAACACAGAAAAATTTGCAATTACACGTGATATTTAAAGTAATAATTATCTAAATTAATCTTAGTATTTTACTGTATGATACCAAATCTCAAATATGAAGCCCACATAAAAATAAAACATTTAATCGAATGGATTAAAATTGTTGCTATTCAAAACGAAATGAGGATAAATTGAAAACAATAATAAGGATGTTAATGTGATGTTAAAGAAGAAGTTAAATCTAACACTGTACAGCAGGTTAAAATCGCGGTCGGAAAAAAATCGCGATTTGTTCAACTTGCAGCAAATTGCGGTCGTTTGAATTCGTGCAAAGGAAAAATTGTGCAATTTTTTTTTCAGCACTACAAGTATTTTCCTTGCGTATTGTGTCGATTCTGAACCCGATTAAATAGAACGAAACACCGTACTGACCCGATTAGAAGACAAAATGTCGTACGATTTACAATGTTACGCATTGAGATAAATTTTCTTCTTTCTTCCTCATGTTTTCTTTCTTTTCATTAAATATTTTTGAAATACATATGAGTCTATACTCGAATGATTTATTTAAGTGATTTCAAGTCGTATCCAGAATATTCATGTAAAAAAAGAAGCCCTTTGGTAGGTGTTCTTTCCTAAGTATGTTTTGAGTAGAGTACAGAGTAGTATTTACTGCAGTATATTTTAATCCCTCTGAATCTAAATCAGTTGTCAGTACCGATAATCAAAAAGTTGAACTGTTAATAAAATTAAATGATTAATGTGTAACAGTGTTGTCTTTAATACGTAAGTGCCTTGATTAAAGATAATTAGACTGAGTGATACACACGGGTAAAATCTAACAATACATGTTTTGTAGATAATTACATCGCACCTCCACTGGGTGACAGAACTAAATGTTAGTTATAGATGTTTAATTATCAATTAAGCTTTAAGAAAACAAGTACGTGTTGGTAATTAATCCGTATACACCCACATAATTAGGAAGACAGTCTACATTTCCGCTATATATTGATTACTGCTTTATTTTTGCATGGAAACACAAATCACAGATATCGGTAATATTTCAATTTATCCTTATCAATTTTTGAAGAATTATTCACTGAATATTGAATTCGCGGAATTTTTGTTTCCGCGAATATGGCAAATATTAACTCCGCGAGTTAATTTCCTGCTGTCCAGTATATATTTTTAACACACAACCATTGACATCGATTTCGTAAATTATGAAATAAATGTGTGCATTCATTGGATCTAAAACAAATTTACCAGTTGAGTTAATGCAGCCACTTCGAAAGTCGCAATGTTCCTTTTTACAGTAGCATTCCTCTTGACACAGATTTCCAAATCCCGGGTACCGACATCTATATGAGCAATTTTCACCCATATAACCAGGAAGACATTCTAAAGTACAGGAAAAATGCAACCTGATTACACAAAGAAGTATTTATTGCAAATAAGTGCCCTGCTTGAAATGTTTTAATTTTAGATACTTAATTAAAATATACTGTGTATGTATGGTAATCAAAATGGTACATTTTGAAGAAAGAATTAATTTATTTAATGCATTTACATCCTTTTTTTTTTTTTTTTTTTTTTTTTTTTTTTTTTTTGAAAATTTAGTTTTTTACCATTGCAAACATTTGCTCTCTCGTCGTAAAAATATCCGGAGCACACGCAGGTCTCCTCCTTATTTACACTGCTAATAAAATTATTAATTTTTCATAAAATATATATCGATAGGAATTCACTTTTTGATTCAAAAGATCATTTCTCCTTTTTGTTAATAAATATCAATTTATTTGTATGATACCTACTTTGGACATTCCTCGATGATGGCCATTAAATGTATATTGAATATGATAATCGACTTCATACAAAATACGCCAATTGATCCAAGATTGGCAAACATTTTTAATGCATACGTGTAATCTTTACCTCCTTGCCGTAGAATTCATCAAATGAAAATGGTCATGTATGCCTATAGATAGGACATTTAAGATAATTTAAATGGACATCATGTGTTTTAAGGATAAAAATACGAATTCATATATTCAGATCGTATTTAAAAAAAAAATCTTATTTTAAAAATCATATTTTCCCGATATTAAGCCTTTTAGTCTGAACAGATTTTCCCTCTTTTGATGCATCATTGTTACAAGGACGTTACTTATTTGTTACCTAAACAAAAAAGGTTTAGGATACAAGCTGGAGCTATATATATATATATATATATATATATATTATATATATATATATATATATATATATATATATATATATATATATATATATATATATATATATATATATATATATATATATATATATATATATATATATATATATTAATGTGAAAATTAGTACAACATAAATGGCCTTCAAAATAGATTACAAGTTATATAACAATGTCTGGTTTTTTGTTTTTGTTTTTTTTATAGATAGGATCAGATTAAACCTTATAGAGAGTAAATTTTAATATCCTTTGCGGTATGAAACCATGGCAACTACTGCCAACCAATAAGAAATATCACATTTTGTCCTTGTTATACGCAACAAGGATCTTTGTCTATTATTAGATTGCATTTCAACCTATAATATATAACTATTGACTCGGGTTTAGGGCAACATTGATTATGTTAGCTCACAACGGATGAAATATTGACTGACGCGGAGTGGAGGGCAATATTTTCCTCCCGAGGGGGCTATCATAATCAAAGTTGCCCGAAAACACAGTCAATAATTGTTTTGTTATATGAAAAACGATATAAATTAATAAAATAGTATTTTGATTTCAATTATCGAAATCCAGCAACTCATCTGTATCCTTTCCATTTATTGCAGTGCCAGCGAAGCTTCAAGTTTCCATGATTGTGTTACTTGGGTTTTTATTGTGACTTTTATGTTTTTGAAAGTCTCGACGGTATCATTACGTCACAATAAATTAATCGACTTATCAGTATCAGTAAAAAGGTGGGAAAACTCTCTTCGCCCGTCAATAGTTAAATTCAAATTCCTTCGATATTTATCGGAGGAACTAAATATCAATTTTATCGACTGTTTCTCCACAAAGAGAATATAGAGACTATTTTTTACTGAATATAACAATTGTTTTTATTTTTGAGTGTATGACTTAAGAAAAATTAATGAATAAAATTAAAATTTTTGAATAATCATTTCAATAGTAACGTTTGTAATAGTTGATTTCCAAAATACGTTTATCATGCATTGAAGACATTAGTACTTCAAATTTTGGAAATAATCATTGCCTGTTGTTTGCATTGCTGCAAACGTTATCTATTGGACTCTGAACATCTTGCAAAATGTCATTTTAAGAACTTTATGGCATGTTGCAATCTTAACCATGACACTTAGCAACCGATTTTTGCCTGATTTGAAATTACAGTATCAAAGGCTTTCATCATAAAGAATATGGAGAAATTCTGAGACTAAGAATGCAACAGCTCCTATATGAAATTTGCAAGTCATAACAGAGAATGGCTCTTAACTTTTTACACTGTGATTTTTGTGATCGGTTTCACCCGATCACAGTCTCGATTGAAGTCATCATTTTGTAAGTTCTATGGCGCCTTGTCAGCAAATACAATCTATCATAAAGTCACATGCTACCTGACGTTTTTCATACTTATTGTTAGGCCATCATTTACCCATTGAATTGTAGATGGATTTTTCCGTTACTTCATGACAAAGAGCACACGGAGGGTGTGACCGATGGGCAGGGGATGCTCACTCCTCCCTGACACCTAATCCCACCCCTGATGTTTTTGGAGGTCCATGTTTGCTTTGCTCCCGGTTTCTATTGTTTTAGTGGACATTGAGCTTGAACACTGTTCGTTATTTCCTTATTTCATTGATTCCGTATGAGGCATATGGCAGAGTATACTATCTGCACAAACAAAAAGCCCTTCGCTACTCCGATTACTATGCACTGACAGCTTCATGTTAATAGTATAACTAAGGAGCATTATTTTGATGCATTTGCGTTAAGAAGCATACGTTTATTAAGTTACATTTTTCTGTACATGCGTATGAATTTCATTCAGAAGTAAACTTCCTTTAAGGACGAAGTCTATTCGTTCGTTGGTATTTTGGAAAGCAACGAAAATATTCAGACTTTCTCAAAATTTCTGGTCTCTTTTTCTTCGTTTCACTCTACACCTGTAGGAATTACATTATCCATTTTATACATATATTTAAGTTGTTCATTGTATATTACCAGATTTCAAATATAAAGTCAAAACCACAATAAGACGTGTAATCTAACGGACTAAATTGTTCCCATAGTCAAGAAAACCATTCCGTGGTTTCTTTCTTTCTTTATTATTTCTGTAATGTACTGTATTAAAGCAATCACAGTTATATATACAAGCATTACATACAAGCATTTATGCAGGTGTGCATTAACATTGTCTTTTCAAATGTTTGTGCTATTGTTGAAGCCGTGAACCTTCAGCGAATTTTTTTTTGGAATATTTCCGTTTGTACGTGTATGCATATCT
This sequence comes from Saccostrea echinata, assembly GCF_033153115.1. Classification (NCBI taxonomy): domain Eukaryota; kingdom Metazoa; phylum Mollusca; class Bivalvia; order Ostreida; family Ostreidae; genus Saccostrea; species Saccostrea echinata. The sequence goes on along the minus strand of NW_026889752.1, from coordinate 1,473,614 downwards.
GTATATACAATTATTTATTAATTGAATTTCGTAATATTTTTTGCTAGTTTATTCAGACTAAGGTATACAATTTCTTTTGATAATTTCTCAGTAAAAATTAATACTACAGACCCTGAAACGTGCTACTACCCCACACGCACGCTGCACGAACGGTACACGCTCGCTACACGGTTTGCACGAAACGCTGCACGGTTTACACGAAACGCTACACGGTTTGCACGAAACGCTACACGGTTTACACGAAACGCTTTGCACGAAAGGCTGCACGGTTTACACGAAAGCCTGCACGAAACGCTTTGTACACGTTTCTCACACGCTTTGTACACGATTCTCGCACGCTTTGGCCTCGATCTGGATTTTCTATTTCGGAATCTCTCGGACTTTATTTAAATTATTACGGATTAATCAAAGATTAGTTAAGAATTGCAATCATTCAGTTTAAGATTAAAACTCGCTACACCAGTACTATATTAACAGGTAAAATACTTAATCTTCGGTTTTAATTAATTAATACAGATGTAGTTATCATTGAGTATGTGCCCGCTCGGTGAAATGCTTATCATCGTCTATGTACAAACCTTTTTAAATAGACTCTAAATTACGCACTGAAAAAAATAATTATATTTGTAATTCATAATCTTTTATAGCATCCAATGTTTTTACAATTATCCTTTAGTTTGATATTAAAAAGTCGTTTCATTACTGACAAATAAACTCAGTTATTGATTTGAAAAAAAAAAAATGATTAAATTGCGTATGGTTTTTGAAAGCGAATCGATTTTCTTTTCTTTCTTTTTTAATTATTGATTGATTTATTCATTTTTTGATTTATAAAAAAAAATATATTCATTGGATTAGATTAGGTTCTGTTTATAATTTGAAAAAGTGACATGTACACTACATTGTGCAGGAAAGGGGGGGGGGGGGGTAGATTACCGAGATCTTGCTGTTGTATCTTCAAATCTGTACACGGTTAAATATAACGGGCACTTGTTTCAGTTAGTATAACATTGGGGGAAATATTATTATAGAAACAGGTGCCCATTCTAAGAAAATAAAAGGATATCCAGAGGGACCAGATACATGTAATTCATTAAATGCACTTTATTCAGAATGATAAATAATCGTTTCATTACAGAGTTAAACTTTATCATAAATTTTATACAGTAGAGAAGCCGGGGAGAAAGGTATTGTAATTCCTTAGTTCTCGTTTGAGGCATTGTGTTTATCAAATAAAAACAATATATCCACCACCTTGTAAAATCCTTGATTTCAAACCCCTAGACAATTAAACAAAAGTCGCGGCTTTTAGCAATACATTCAATATACATGTATGTACATGTCCTATGTCCTATAAACTAAAAATTATGCTCTGTAATTGCGTAATTAATAAAACAACTAATAATTACACTGTATTCAAGATTTATTTCTATATATTTTTTTTATTCGCGAATACACTGGCAAATTAATTCACTGTTTACAGACAATCGGTTAAATTTAAGAAATAAAATCCACGGACCGTATTTATTTGTACCCATTAAATACTAATAAAACGATTTAATTTCAATAATCAAAATCAATCGTTATTGTCCCGTGTCATCTTAGCTATGATTGACAAGAGATAATAACAGAACAAGTTTTCAGTTCCCGGCACGAGGTGCCCGTGATCGCTGTTGTGAATGACCTTGATCACTGTCGTAAGAAGAGTGTTGGAAGTGTAAAGAAGATTCTAGTATATTTTTAAGGGGTGCATCGGGCGCACCCCGAAAAAAAGCAATCGATTTCTTTAAAAACAAAATTATATATAAAACACTTAACAACAAAAGCTCAGTTTGTGTTTTCATTTGAACACCCCCCCCCCCCCCCCCCGGAAATAATTTACCCTGTATTTGCCGAAGCATGTGAATTATAATTCATTTATGTGACAATTATTAATCAACCAATTGCATGCATAAAAAGACTATAAATGACTCTTCGTTTCAAAATCATTTGTAACACAATCTTGTGATATAAGAAAATTATGTTCGTTTATAAAGAAAATGAATTTACTGTGCTCCCCGGCCTAGAATTCCCATACTTCACATTTATAGCAACGCACTAAATTTTGTATTTTATTTTTCACGCCTGCCTTATCTGTCTATTATTTTGTATTAATCACCCATATGTTCCTGTAATCTTTATATACCATAATTGTAAAATGGTGAAGAGATTCAAATGAATGAATGAAAAGGACAAGACCGGATTCTTGGTGAATTTTCTTTTTTTTTTAAAAAATGTTTAGTATTGTCCCCTTTAAAAAATGTATTGAATCAAATACCTCTAAATTGATGTACATATAATTAATTACTTTGAACGTATTTTATGTCCATCTTTATTTTTTAAAAAAAAGGAAGAAAAACAAACAAATATGTAATACATTACCGAGTAATTTTATTTAATTTGTTGTTTCTGTATTTTTATTTTATACCACCGGTAATATATGCGAATAATATTACTTACAAACAACACAGAATGACATGTTGATCCATCAATATCCATATTTAAAATAAAATGACTTCCGAATGAATCCTACACGTTTTTCACACGATTCTTGCACGAAAGTCGCACGTTTCTCACACGGTTCTTACACGAAAGTCGCACGTTTCTCACACGGTTCTCGCACGCTCGCTACACGGTTTGCACGAAACGCTTTGGAGCTTACACGAAACGCTGCACGGTTTACACGAAACGCTACACGGTTTGCACGAAACGCTGCACGGTTTACACGAAACGCTACACGGTTTGCACGAAACGAAAAGCGCACGAAAGTCACACGCTTTTTTGGGGTAGTAGCACGTTTCAGGGTCTGTACAAAGTGCGCTGTTGTGTTTACAGTACTGTTCATTGAACTTTTCCTATTCTTTTAATAAGTGATTTTCTTAAAGTTTATATCCACCATACATTTATGTACATTTGTTCTTAGTGACTGCAATATATGTTGTTCTTAAACATTATCTGATCTGCAATTTATTTTCAATATTTCTGACACGCAACATAAAATGTATATTGAGACACTCACAGACCTGTAAAACATATCTTAGAAAAATGTCGTCAAAACACAGAGTTTAGAATATTCTTTGAAAATTCTCTGTTTTTTTTTTTTTTTTTTTTTTTTTTTTTTTTTTTTTTTTTTTTTTTTTTTTTTACAGTTTTCGACGTCTGTATCATTTCTTTGAATATATAGTTTGACTTTTACAATAGTTAAGGTATTACTGCGCTCCCTCAGCAATGGAAATGCTGTTTGTTCTTCCTTCGACCGCAACAGACCTAAATTTATAGAGATTTATTGGTAAGAACTTCACCAAGCGAAGCGAAGTATTCAGGCTTTCGAATGAGGCCCTTAGTTCGAATTAAAGATGATAGTTTATACCCGTTGCCGGCATCCAGTAATGACCCATCTTGCAAGTGGCGATCGCGATTTTTTTTTTTAATAAACTTAGCCAATTAAGGAACTCCTCATTACCTAAATTTTCTATTACTCAGCAACGAAGGCAGATTAGTGTAATATCAGAGCTCTTTATGAAACAACCGTCATTCTCCATTTTTATAAACCACACACAACAAACAATTGCAACGTTGCATGTTGCAACAATTTAACTTCAATTATTGCCAATAATTACAATTTATTGTCACAATTGGTATATGCATCCATTAAAATTATGAATTGGGTACTATTATGTGTCTCGAAGAAAATGAAGAGAATAAAGTCCAAATATAAACGTGCTTAATATTTAAACATTGATAAAATTAACAAAATGTGGCGTAAATGATTACATAATATATAAACACACCTCTCTTGTGGCCTTGGACCGAAAAACTACCACAAAACCAATTCAGAATAAGACAACGCTTACAAAAAATATATACAAAGCTTGATTTCTTTTATAAAAAAGGAAGTCTGGAAGGGTGGAGGCAGCTGTAAATAATTTGAAAATATGCATCTGCACATGTTTATTTCACGGCGTCCTAAAAAAAAACGAAAAGCGGGTCTATCTGAACGACAGAGACCTAGTTTTACCAGAGTACGATTCCTACTCGACATTTATTAAAATAGTCTCATTTCCATGAATCTTTACAGTTGCCTCTTCTAATCTGGCTAAGCCAAAACATTCAAAGATAATGCAATCCCCATAACTCTTTCTATACTGAGCGCATTCCAATGTTCATAAAATGTTTAAAGTAGACCTTAAAATTCATGTTTATGTTTGTGTGAAATTTTTAAGAAATTTGATGATAACGAACAGTATTCGGTTTCGAAAGTACAATGAAACGATACGAATTTGGAGCAGAGCAAACACGGACCTCAAAATTTAGAGATGGGATCAGGTGCCATTGAGAAGTGAGCATCCTCTGCCGACCGGTCACACCCGCCATGTGCTCTTTGTCATGATCGGGACATTTCAGTGTATGAATAATGGCCTAATTAGTGTGAAAAACGTCAGTCAGCATTTGACTCAATGATAGGTTTTATGTGCTGACAAGGTCATATTGTATAGGCCGAAAAAAATTGCGAAAAGATGACTTCAAACGAGACCGTTGATATCCTTCTTTCGTCAATTTGTTTGTCAATAGCTTACCTCGTTTAAGAAATTGTTCGTATGTAGAGCATGCTCTGGCGTATCGAATCAACTGAGAGATATAAACCCCATATACAGGTGATAAGGGTATATTTATACACAAGTAAGAGAAGTTGACGATTTAAAATTTAAAGTCATCATGTTTATCATATAGCTTTGTTGTTAGATTACCATTGACGTCTTATTATTATTAACGTTTATAAAGTATATACATGAATTTACTCTTTTAAGACGAGAGAAAGAGAGAGAGAGAGAGAGAGAGAAGGAGGCAAAATAAACAAATGAAAGCGAATTATAACTAGGAATTATATGCTTTACAAAAATTTTTCAATCTTAAATAATTATATACTTGTACAAGCAATTTTATTTTGCTTTCATTTTGTTTCATTGTTTTTAAATTTTATTTATTTATTTGCTAACCGATAGATATGTTATATACGAGGGCTGTTAGAAAAGTTCGCGGACACGTTGATGTACGGACAATATACTTTAAACTTTGAAGAATGAAGTATGTCTAATTAAACTCTTATCTTTTGTTTACTAGTATGCAAAAGATCAGGTCCATTTTCTACATTTTTGAAAATATGCGGTTATTTTTACTGTAAGGTCATAAGATTCACAAAGCAATCACGTACATATTATTTTATTTTAATCAAAAAACATTTTGGATAGCATAGCTTCATTTTAAAGCATCGTAGAAGTGATTTGATTCCCGATAATCAGATTTATTTTCTTTCTTTAGGTATGCCAGCTTGTCAATGTAATCATTTTCTGAAGAAAGCAGATCTTCTTCTCCGCTCTCTTCTGCATTTTGTCCATCCTTATCTTCGTAAAGATTTTTCTTCATGCCTTCATTTTGATCATTTTTTCGTTCCAATTCTTTCTCAAGTCTCTTTATCTCTGGTCGTCTTTGAAGGAACCTTGAGTTAGATTGTTTTACCTTTTTCCAGATTATTCTTCCACCAATAGCGAGTAGCAAGAGCGTCAAGAAAGCTATAACACCGATAAGAATAAGTGCTACCGGGGGCTCCATATTCGAATATTTGTTCTCTTGTCTAGATTCTGTAGAGTTTTTATCTGGGAATATCTTCGGTGAATCTAAATTGAGACGTTCAAAATAGAACAGTGAATGAAAAGTTGAATAGTCCAAATTTCGCCGATAAAGTGACTGTTATCATATTCCGTTGATACACAGATAATAAAAGCCAAATAATATAAACTTAATGATAAACACATTGTCTGTGATATTTTTTCCAAATTTAATTGAAGAATTGAGATCGATTTTTATCAAGAATACTCTGACAAAAAATTCAATCGTTAACTATAGTTACATGTAACTATACTTAATTTAGTAGTATAAAAATTCTTAGTTTTTACTATAGAAAATCATAGTAATTTAACAATGGAGTTAAGATTGTAATCGCCTATGCCTCTCAGTTCATACATTTATGTCCTGTATATATATATATATATATATATATATATATATATATATATATATATATATATATATATATATATATATATATATATATATATATATGCATTATATATATATATATATATATATATATATATATATATATATATATATATATATATATATATATATATATATATATATATATATATATGATTGCGCCCATGACAAAAGGGCCTTATGGCAATATTGCTAGAACAAAGAAATAACGTCATAAAGATGTGACGTTGCAGACGGTGAGCGTCGACGTAGATTTTTTTATCCATGTGTTTTACGTTTTGAAACGTCTATAGCTTTTGTCGTTGTTCTCAACATTGAAATAACTATTCATTTTCATTTATATCTTTAATTCACGTCTGGATCGTCTAGTCCACTGATATTAATTAAAATATTTAGAATTTTATTCGAGACCTGTTTCTCTACTGCAGTATATGTAGATACATGTATACGTCCTAGGTCTATTCATTTCCTACATGTATTAGAAGCTTCAGACAAGCTAGGTGATTTTCTGAATAATTGAATACGGTTGAACAAATGCGATTTTGGTATATAGACAAAATTGAAGTTATATGTTAGACACGGGTATAATATCAAAATATTGCACAGGAAATCGTTTTTCTGTATAGGATCCGCTCCACTATCCTCAACACTTACCAGTTATCAAACATTGAATAATCGGTGCATCTTGCATAAATTTTTGTTGCAAAATGCTTTAATGCCAAAAATTTGAATCTTAACACACTTCATCGAACAGAAAAGAGATGTATTCTTGTAAGTTTTCACAAATCTTGCAAATATACGAACGAATGACAGACGCTATATTATTTTTAGAACTATAAATAAAAACAAGAGAGGTAACTCTGATAATCGAAGTACTAGAGAGGTACCAGAGAGGGCTTTTCATTTTATTTTATTTTTTTTTACTATTTCAACTCACCATACTCATAGAAATTCGCTCCCGTAGTATAAAAAGTATTTAAAAATCTTATTTATTAGCAGCTACAACAAGTTTTAATTGTTAGTATTATCAGGGACCTATATGCTAATAGTATATAGTTTCCCGGTATTATTTTAAGAATTTCTTTCAAAGTATTTTTGAACACTTTGGAAACTAGCTCATGTCAAAGTGAAAGATACATAGAATAAGAAATAGTTGCAACATTGAACCAGAGTTTTCATTTTTTTTAATCTGTTACATGTGTATCAATTTATTTTGACATGAAATTATTTAAATAACTTGCATTTTAATTTTATTTTTTCAGTAATAATGTTCATAAATTTATGTAAAATAAAATGAAACTTTGGGAATAAAAATAGTTTCGTCTTGTTTTTGTTGTTGCCACTTCTGATTAATTTTACATAGTAAGTACCTGAAAACAAACAAAAACTGCCAAATGAAATCAAATTGTTCTAACTTAAAAAGAAAGAACAATTTATGATAACCTGATATATGAGAGAGAGAGAGAGAGAGGTTACGTTTAATCCAGTTTATTATTACATAACAATGTGAAACTTTAACGAAAAGGCGAATTTTCAAAGCACAACAATACCGTATCATGAAAAGAAATCTCTTTTGTTTTTTAAACTATGTCTATTTATTTTCAGGAACTCGAAAATATAACTTTTTGGCTAGGGATGGGTATCGCCAAAAATTTCGTATCATGATATACCACGACCCCCACCCCCCCCCCCCCACCCACCCCCACCCCCAAAAAAAATATCAGAATAATATCGTGATATTTTTAAAATTTTTCTTACAAATAAGCTGTTAAAACATATAAACATTAACTTCACTTTTTTTCATTTTTATTTATATAATGTGAAACATGTTTGGATGCCGCAGTTTAACTTTTTTCAACAGTTTTTTTAGACTTCCTGTAAGTTTTATTTAATAGTTCGAAGAAATAAATGAATAATTTCTGGAATTTATAATTATGTACCAAATACCGGTATTTAGTCTCCGTATCACAATACGTATCACGTAAGAAAAAATCACGATATACCGGTATACCGATAAAATCGCGCATCCCTATTTTTGGAACTCGTGTTGTGCATAAAAAAGTCCAGAAGTTCTATCTTCATCTGCAGATTTTAGTCACTTAAAAGTAAAATATATGTTATCCTTGTCATTTATAGCATCTTAGCATTGTTTGTCATTACAGTTGTATTATCAATCTAAAACTTGTTTTCTTATTGAAATTATAATCTAAGATATCAGTTTGGAATAATATTGCTTAACTTGCTGTTGAATTATGTAAACGAATTGATTTTAATGTTTGGATTTATTGATAAAATAATTCCTGTAAAGTTCAAGTTTTATTTACACATGCAATGTACAAATTAAATTAAATGCTGAAAATAAAAGATGCGCAAAAGATGAAGAATATCCTTGCAAGTTTTTATTTTAGCGGCAGTGCAGAAGACCAGGGGAAGTGTGTGTGTGTGTGTGGGGGGGGGGGGGGGGGTCATTGCATATTACCGGGACCTAACTACCGGTACTGTACAGTGTATGTGTAAAGCTTTTCAGGGATAAGCATATTCAAATCTTTGGCATGGGACCAGAATGGAATTCATACATTTTAAAATAACTTCGTATATAATAACATCAGAAAAAGTAACAGAATTCCATACGATAAAGAAACTGTGGGAGGGGGGGGGGGTCTACACACACCATCATATACAGTGTAACAATATTTTACATGTACCTAAATGTGTACAACTTCGTAAAAAACCTGTCATTTAAAACCTCAGTAAATCAAGGAATAATACAAACCAGTCGCATTTAACCGACTGTATACATAAAATTTCCAATTAATCCCCCCCCCCCCCCCCGCCGAAAAAATTCTATTAATTTGCATGATTCATAACAACAAATCTATATAATTTTTTATGATTTATTTATTGGAAAAATCTATTTGATATTAATTTAAACAAATGACAAAGAGATTTCATTCGAAATTTAAATAAAATTGGTTTAAATAATAATAAAATGCACGGTATCTATTAACACCCAGGGTATACATGTACTTCTAAAATCATTTAGCTTTACAAGATCAAACAAAATTGTAGGGCGCCATTTTCCTCATGATTCACTAGAATTGATAGCAGTTAAGTTTCCAGTTTCAGACATGTGGAGCTTATGATCGCTGTCTGTTTTGGAAATGACCTTTCTTATACACGTAAGAAGAGAGTTAAACGAGCAAAAATAAACTGAGGAATGATATCCAATAAAATTTCAAACCTAACCAAACTGCATATTTGAAGGTTATGGGGTTGGTAGTGGGGAGGCATCCCCCTGTACACCTAAATTAAAATTAAGGAAGTTTGAAAAAAATACAACAACTTCATTAAATTAAAATTTAGGAAGTTTGAAAAAAAAAAATACGACAACCCTCGTAAGCTATTTAACTCATGTTAACTACAAGCATTGCAAGTTTCTGTCATTAAACTTTTAACCCCCCACCCCCCATCCAACCCCTACACACACACACACACACACACAAACTCCAACCACTGGTCATCCTGGATCTGTCCCTTTCGTTAATGCATGTGAATTATAACTCATCAATTTGTTTATAATTTGTCAACCTGCTTACTTTTAAAAAAAGTAATTATTCAAAAATTTACTTTGCTGTGACTGAAAAAATGTGTATCGTTTCAATTTAAAAAGAGAAGTTTTGTTACCACATGCAAACAGAAGTCCTTCTGATTTTTTTTTTTAATTGAATATTTATTAACATGCAGTGTATCAACTTATGTATACAGTGTGCGGTAACTAATTACATTTTACAAATTTTCTGTCTTCATATTTAGGAACAAAATAAAAAAAAAAAAACGAAAAACAAATTTTCACTATTCAGTAGCATCTAGTTTGTTGTTCCCGAGGATTTTTTGACTTTCACATTTGGAAAGATATATCATTTATACTGGATTCAAACAAGAAAATTGACATCTTGACCAATTGGGAGCCGTGCTTAAAATGAAATGATTTTGAATGAATTCTACAGGTTTCTCAAACGATTCTTACACGAAATAAATATTTTGTTTTTGAGAGAATAAATTGATATTGAACAGAATTCGCTTGCTTCTCGGGTTCCAGCATAGTAAAATGTAAAAAAAAAACAAAAAAACAAACAAACAAACAAACAAACACTCATAATTCTATACACCGCCGATGGATAATACTTATTATAACTTATTATAACTATTATCAAATTATTATTATATTATACAATTATTAAAAGAGACAATAGTTTGGAAATACTCAATAACATGCATTCATTACCGTAGTAACATTACAATGCTAAGTCAAAATCATGTTCACTCTAAAAACTTCTGATGTTTTACGTTGGTGCGAAAGTAACATGACGTCATTGTTTACCTGTTAAAGTATCACTGATATAAATGAAGAAAAAACCTACTTAGAGTTGACTTAGGGCCATAAAAATTCAGATTTGGCAACTTCTAACCTTGCTCTATTAATATCTATGAAAAACTTAAAATGTGTAAAAATTGCAATAAGGGCCCTTTTCCCATGGGTGCAATCATATATATATATATATATATATATATATATATATATATATATATATATATATATATATATATATATATATATATATATATATATATATATATATATATGCATTATATATATATATATATATATATATATATATATATATATATATATATATATATATATATATATATATATATATATATATATATATATATATATATATATGGATAGATAGATAGATAGATAGATAGATAGATAGATAGATATTTGAAGTATTACTTGGATATTCACATAATATTTCATAAGCGTACATCATTTATCGAATTTTAAGAGATAATAAACGACGATATATACAAAAAGCTCTAAATTAAAGTTTTCTTTGTAATCGAAAGTGTCCAAAAATTTACTATGATTTACGAAAGAAAACTATAGTTAACTTTATTGTACTTCTGTTAGGAAAGTTACCAAGACAGCCAGTTGATATGTCACACAACTCTTCTGAACAGTTACATTGCTCTTGACAATATTTGCCGTATCCAGGATAGCGACACTCCATAGAACAATTGAAGCCGGTGTATCCAACAGGACATTCTTTAATTATACAGATTTGATGTCAGATAGTTTAATGCAAATGATGAAATTGATTTTTTTTATCTGTTCCGTATTGAAATACATACATACATGTATATATATATATATATAAAACAAAGCGATGTGGTTGAAGTATAGTATAACCGAATAGCCAACATATACTCCACCTTTATGAAATTTACTTTAATTTGATTTTGAAGATACGTTGAAAGAAAACTTAGCTATATTGCAGTTCTTAGGTGATAACATATGTATGGCTTCATAAATTTTCTAAATACCTTTGCATTTATTTGAAAAATCATCAAAGAAAAATCCTTGACAGCAATTGTTTTCATGGCCTTTACAATTTAAACTTGTTTTGAATATGTATACATTTACATGTATCAAAATTGAAACAGCTAATATTAATATGTATACCTAAAACGTTTTGGCTGTCACGAACTATTGCTTTGAAAAATATATAATTTTAAGATCTATATATACAAGTATTGTTAATTATAACTGCTGGACATCTATAAATAAATTATTAATGATCAGATACATACGGGTTGCAATCTCCTTTGGCAGTTCCAATATAATAAAAGCTGGTAGAGAAAATATAACAATCTTTCTTAAGTTCATGTTCAAGTTTACACTGCATATAAGTTTTAGAATATCAGTATTTCAAATTTAACCTTATATACTTTGTGAGTACTCTTTTTTCACGTGACTAAGTAATTTTAAAATTGCTAATGTGATTTAATTGCATTTTATGGGAGTTATAGTGATCTGATCTACTTCCTTGACAGATGTTTTATCAGAATTTATTTTATCACTTTTATCTTACTTTTGTATTCAGATTGAATGCCGTTTCAAAATTTCTTCTTGATAAAGCGCCCAGTAAGACAATGCTACAAATTTACATTATATTGCACTTGAATGTATAAATTAGTGAACTTTTGTTTTATTTCCTTTACAAACCAGTTTAATATGATGGGCAGACAGACCGCGACAGACGAGTCTGTTATTTTATGCCACAAATCATTACACCCCAACTAATTAGACCCGGTAGGAAAACGAGGACATTTTTTTCTGAACTTGCCTGTCCTTTTAATATGCCTTGTACTGAAGGTGCTCGATCAATTATTATTGTTCATTCAAGTGATTCTAAATATATATACTTATAATGTATAAAATGAATATTTTTCTCTACAAATATTTCTTAAGCTATTACTCCTTTTTGCAAAAAAAGTTACTTTAAAAAGAGACATACAAAGTTTTGCAAAATAACTTTTTTTTATTTAAATCAGAAACATATTTAGCATGCCTAATATTCAGAAAAAGCAGCAACAAATTTCAAATCCATTTCATATAACAGTTATCTTCCTTGACTGTTCTGAATTAACAACAGGAATGAAACGTTTCCTTTAAGTATCCTGTGAGACGATAACAATGCAATATGGAATCCAAATTGAAAACTAGATGCTGTCATAAGACAGTAATACCCGCACTAATGTGTTTGCCTCTAAATGCAGGCACGTAGCATCAGGGCCTGTCCCCCCCCCCCCCTCTTTTTTCAAAACATAACTTTTTACTATGGAAAATGTTCATGAAAGGATGGTTGTCCCTCCCCCCCCCCCCCCAATTCTTGTTGCATTATAGTCAAATAAAGGTAATGTAGTAGTGTTTATATAAAATTGGGGTACTGAAAGAAGTTGGAACCCACCCCACGAAATAGGATTTTCAAGTTGAGTTTTGAAAAAAAAAATTTTTTTGGCTTGTCAAGTTTTTTTCAGGTGAGTTGATTTTTTTTCTCTAGCTGCCCCCCCCCCCCCTTTTTTTAAAAATGTTGCTACGTCCCTGAAATGTGCTCTGACTGCTCTCCTTCAAATTCTGGTAACCAGGGAAGAAGCACACATTTAAATCGAGCATAAAATGCTCAGGTGAACATTCAACCCATATGGGCCTCTTATGTAAATCAGGTGCGGATCCAGGAATTTTTTCCAGGGGGATCCAACCCAGAAATTTCTTGACAAGCCAAAAAAAAAAAAAACAACAAAAAAACAAAACAAAACAAAAAAAAAAAAAGCAAAAAACAAAAAAAAAAAAAACACTTAAACTCCTCTCCCAAATGTGAAAACCTATTTCATGGTCGTGTGTGTGTGTGGGGGGGGGGGGGGGGGAGGGGGGAGGGGGGTTTGGCCGTTCACTTTTTAAGCTTCATATGTATAACTTTTCATACCAACTTAACAGGGGTCCGTGTTTTCTAGGAAGGAAGGGGGGGGGGGGTGTTCCAAGGTCACTTTTAGTTGCTTTCGTATATAGATTTCGTATAAAGGTTCCGGACCCCCTCCCCCTCTAGTTCTGCGCATGTAAATATTTCATTACCAGTCTGATATTACCTAATAATGTAAATTCTGATAAAGAGAGAATTTTTGAAAGATTTGTGTAAAAAAAGAGGGGGGGTGGTTAATTTTCTACCCATCATTGGAACTTCTTGAATTCATTGTCAAAACAAGAAATATTATTATTTTAGTGCATAGCTTTTTTGATGAACCTTAAAAAAAAAATTAGATGCCAAAATGACAAATTACGCAAATTTTTATCAGTATTTGGGTAGGACTCGGAGAACCCCTTTCCAAATCTTGACCCAATCAAAAATCAACCCCCACCCACGATTCACCTGTTTTCCTGTCATATTTAGAATATATGACACAAACTTATGAAAAAAAATTGTATGTAATTATAATATAAATTTTACAAATGTACACCTTTTTGGAAAATTTCTAGACTAGTGCATACGTCACACTGCGAGCACTACTTTTAACGTTATCATTATTGTTTTGCACATGGTGTATGTACATCATTATTATCACTGGGATTATTAATATTTAGTGTGTGTTTTAAATGGATTTATTACTCTATCAAGTTAACAGTACCTATAACAGGCGGTAAGTACATTATGAATATATTATTTTAAAGGTTTAGTAAAGAACGGGGTTTGTTTGTTGTTTAACGTCCTTCTCGAGAATTTTTCGCTCATATGGAGACTCCACCACTTGCCGGTGGAGGGCTGCAAATTTTAACCACCGGACCTCGGTTTATACAGTCTCATCCGAAGAACTGGTCTCCACGTCCCGCAGTGAATTCGAACCCGCGACGTAAGGATCAACTCCTTACTCCATGACTCTAGAGCAGACGTTCTAACCACTGCTCGATGCTCCACACAGGTGACTAGAACGGGGTAAAATAATCGGAAATGAAAATGGTTAGGGGCCTATAGGTGGAAAAGGGTCAAAGATCATTGGAATGCCACAATTATACAATGAGGCAAGTTCCTGGGGTCATTCCTCTCGTTCTATGGAACCGGAAACAATAAAATAGCTTTCATTAGAGCAAAAGCCCCTAAGTCATCTTTGTATTATTTCATTTCATTTCATTTTATTCAGGTACAAATATCACAGAATGTCATGATTACACACATTTAAAACATTACAGATTAGCCTACTAATAGAAAAAAAAAAAACAAACCAACAGACATTATCTCAGCACTATGCTACTTAATAAAGATCTAATTGAGCATATACGGTCACGGTCCACTAGTCCGAAGGTCCACTAGTCCGACGGTCCACTAGTCCGAAGGTTCACTAGTCCGACGGTCCACTTGTCCGAAGGTTCACTAGTTCGAAGGCCCACTAGTCCGAAGGTTCACTAGTCCGAAGGCCCACTAGTCCGAAGGTTCATTAGTCCGAAAACCCAATATAGTGCGTAAGTTAAACAGTTCAAAGTGCATGTTCGGCTCTGTGAAATTGTTCTATAGATCCTGAAGTCTGTGGTTGAAATTTGGACCACAAAATACTACGACTAAAAAGTATTAATAAAATTTGAAACTTCCTTCTTATATTCATATTCCCGCATCTCAACTCTTTCTTTCTCCACCGTTGACCGGTCAAGGTGGCCTTGTGGTAGGGTGCTCGCTTTGTGATCGGGAGGCCCGGATTCGATTTTTGCGATTCGTCCATTCAAAGTCGTTAACGTAGGGGAGGTCGTTAACATAGGTTGTGTCTTTTTCCTACGAGTCTTTCGAATTAGACCTTAAACACCAAGGTCCCTTGTCACAGAAGAAAAAAGCCAAAGGGAAGTATCCAAAATAAATAAAATTCTTTGACCTGCATATGCCTCTATAATTGTAAGGTTTAATAATTCTAAATATGCGGTATGAACAACATTGATACATTGTGAGTTGGATGTTAGTTTCCAGTTCAAATGTAACACTAGTAAATCTCATTAGCTTATTCTTCCATCTTCAATAGGGTTCTAAAACAATGAACCAGAAATAATTAAGAATTTTAAAAGCGTTTTACAGTCATCGTTTTTTTAACATGAACAGCTGTGCTGACAAATTGAATATGGCCGTTACAGCATAATGCAAATTTGTATTCGCAGACGCCCGAGTTATAGCAGACATTCGACAAACGTAAAAAAAAAATACAAATGAAACTTTTGCAGTAGCATATGTGTAAAAAAAAAAATCACTCACCCAAATCGATGGCCAAAAACCCCGTTTCCTTGGAGGGTTGAGACAATTCCAGTGGCTTTTACAAAGTGGGATTCAAAGTAGTTTTCTTTACTGGTTGCTAGGCATATAAATGTAATAAATTTCGAAAATCTTACTGATGTCCGGCTCAGAAATTCCCCGACGAACCAATCAAAAAAGAAAACATCAGAACAATACGTGAAATATTATTTCCGGGGAGGGGGGGGGGCATGCAATCAACCGCTTCTATTTCCTACTCGTACTTAATCTTACCTCTTTTAAAAGGGAAATTTCTTCTTTCTCTGGAGTCCAAGTTTTTGGTATGTATATCTTACATTTCTTTTAGAAATCTGTTAATTCTGGTAGGGTTGGTCTAAACCTCATGACCCCCCTCCCCCCCCCCCCCCCCCCCACACACACACCTCCTATCGCTGGATCAAATACTGAACATTTACCGATCTCACGGTAAAATGACAGTATGTATTATGAATATCTTTCCTTAAAAAAAATATACAAGTCACTGTTATAGCGTGTTTGATCCTAAAATTTTTATTTGCAATTAAGTTGTCCATAACAAATGAAAACTAAGCTTAACTTTCGAACACGGGCTAGCTCGGCGGGGAGCTAAACTGGAGTTAATTTACCCCTGATTAGAGAGAAATATAGATTAATATTCATTTGTTTGCTCATATAAATACGTGTATTTTAAAGTATACAACATTGGTGAACAATTTGAGTTCTCTGATGTATGTAGTATCTTTACTGATACTGCTTAACGACGTACGACATGGCATTCCAGTATTCTTCCAAATTTCTGTCCCCATTTTGGTACTGACCTCGTAAGCGCTTAATTCTCTGTTCCAATCGTCTCCACTTTCTTTTGACTGGAACCTCCGCAGCACCCTGCACCCTAGCTCTAAGGTTTCTTCTTTCAAGCCTTTCTTCATCTTTCATCTTTCTGATGAAAAGCCATAATGATGGGTGTTTCCTTTGGACAGATGTGTTCCACCTGTAATGGAAACCTACAAAACCAAAATTAAAAATTAGAATAATATATACTAGGCCTACAGTAATATTTCTAGCCGGAAAGGGTAGCTCAAATAGCTTGTGTCTACAATATACATGCATGCACACGATACATTAGTGAAAATTATGATACATGATATAGAAGCTGACCTTTAATCAGATGAAATCCCTGTTAGTTTTATGCATTGTTATATTTGTATTTTTTTTCACTTCATATGTTCTTGTAGCAAGAATAGGGTAAAAGTATGTAATCATAGTGATCTACAACTTCGACTTGTTACCAAATCTTTCCAAACTGTGTATGAAAATGGTGTCTCTAACCTTTTGAAAAAATATAATCATGGACAAACAGGTAGAATGACAGTGATTATAAAATTCTATTCAAGGGCTCCCATATCTAAAATCCCTCCCTAGAAAATGTGGACCCCACAATCACGAAATGGTTGTTTTTCATGTTTAGTTTTGTTTTGATTTTTTTTTTTTTTTTTTTTTTTTTTTTGGGCTTGTCAAGGAATTTTTGGGTTGAAAATTCTTTTTGATCGGGATGACCCCCCCCCCCCCCCTTGTAAAAAAAACCCCTGGATTCGCGCCTGAAAATATTATGATTCTTAAAAGCTTATAAAGAAATTTTACATTTCTTTGTCCATACCTTCCACAATGTTGTTTGTTCTGCAGTCTTTCTCACGTCCATAAACATTCCAAAGACGCATTGGAAAACGTCCGTTTAGGTAATTATTCTCAACAAAGAGGAGAAAATCTTGGACAGCCGCATATCTGTTTATGACCCTCCTTGTGGAATTGGCACCAACTAATCGCCTGAAATTCTGCCTTAAGAGAGCAATAGGCAAATGACCAAGAGCCATGATTTTTCTCAAAAGCCGCTGTACTCTTCTGCTTTGTCTGTATGATCGTGCTAAGCCAAGGTCTTGTATTTTTCGCCACAAGCTTTGGCAAAAATGAAAATAACAACCACAAATTGTAGTATGTGGCAACTCAGTTTCAAGGGCAGATATAAGGGAGACTTCGAAATCACAAACCACCTTTGTTGGATGCCAACGCCTCCCTGTAATTTGTCGCACTTTGCCCTTGACATGTTGTAAAAGCTGCCTATACTGACCAATAGTTTTTCCAGTTAATAGGCACATAACAAAAGTAAAAACCCTACCTAGACGCTTCCCGTGAATTGTAACAAATTGTGAGTAAGGCTCCGGACAAGTTTTAAATGTTCCGTCGATGTAAATGGTGCTGCAGCGACTGAGTGTTCTATAGTTTTCTCGTGTTGCAAGCACGGAAATACCCCAGTCATTGTCTATATGGCTTAGGAAAGGCTCACCGGCCCAGTTCTCTGTCCATTCGTTCTCTATTAGTACGTCTTCAATATCGTGCGGAATAGCTGGGATTAACGATGCCCGAACTCGCTGTAATTTTGATCTCACTCTAGAAAAATCGGGCAACTCCTCATACTCTTCATTATCGACAAAGGCACCGATCACGTCATTATATACCCTTTTGATTGGCTTGGTTGGGTCCAGCTTTACAATTTCCTTAGCTTGATTAAACACCTCATCTGCATTGATGCGATCGTCATCTTCAGGGTGGCTGTGATCTTCCACCTTAGTATTTTACAACATTGTGAATTAACCGTATGAAAGAAAAATGAAAAGAAAAAAATTGACCATATTTTGTGTGAAATGCCATTAGTAATCTAACTTAATATATTATTACAACTGCTTCAGTATACTAAAAAATGTACTTACGGCTTTTGTCAGAAAAAAAAAAAAAACTATTGGATATATTGAGTGTACATTTAGATTGTACTGAAGTTAGAAATTTATGAATTCATGAATTGTAAACAATTCTTTGGTGTATAAAAGATTTTTTTCGTAACATTTCGTTCACAAAAGGCTTTAACTTGACTGTGGAAGAATTTCGGTTGAACGTGCAAATATAATTTAAAAGTAATTGTTGAATGTAGAAATAAAAAGAAAATATATATTAAAAAATTGTTTTTAGGAAATAAATGAAATTGAAAATATACAATATAACATTTATTTATAAAAAAAAAATAATCATAAGATATGTGAAGATACAGAAGTGGGTCAATTTGCCGGTATAGGTCTTTTTAAATAAATCTCTAAGTAAAGACATGCATTCAATATATCTAAAGAAATAAAAATAATTACAGGTTAGTTCCTGTGGTACATACCGATAAAACTCTTATATCAGGCCTCTCCACGGTCATGTCAAACAAACTGGTAGTTAAAGTGCCCTTACATGTTTTGCGCCAGCATCTCCAGTAGATTTTAACTTTAGTTGATCTGTTCTTATGATATCTATAACCATTATATACAAGGACAGTTCCTTTTCTAAGACCTGGCATGAGGTACGCCATTGCTGAAATGTTGCCTCAATACAGAAAATAGTTAAACCCCGCGAAATCTTCAAAAAGACCAATCCACAGCAGACACACGAACGAGTTGCTTTGATAATTATCAAAGCAAAATACTATAAAGAAATCACCCCCTTTGATGAAACTCTCTCTCTCTCTCTCTCTCTCTCTCAAATATACCGGAGATAAGATTTTTTTTTTAAAAATGTCCTTGATAAGTAAAAAAAGAATCGATGATAGGAATTTAAGCAAAAACCTACAATTTATGCGAATATGTTCGCGGACATTGTATAGTCTTGTCATACAATAGTAAAGAAATACCACATTATAGGCGTCGGAAGCAAATTGGAAAGGAGGGGGGCTAAACCAACAAAGAAAAGTTTGGGCGGCTAAGCCCGAATTTGCACTGCCTATATTCTGTCTAGCTTTGCAAAAAAAAAGGGGGGGGGGGCTAACCCACCCCCCCCCCTTTCCGATGCCCGACACCTATACACACTACTGTTTAAAAAGATCTAGCGCCTTTTCCCAATATTTCTTTTACAAACATGTTGAAATGGAAAGTGTCGTTTTCTTTCAATAGACTTTTGTATTTGAGTATAAAATGGTATATAATATATATATTTACAAATATTCTATTTCTTCGATTAATTTGTTTTGAATTTAAGAAATCACATTTATTTAATGAATATGCTGAACGCGTACATATATAATTTAATTTTTAAGATTAAATATTTCTTTAAAGTTATGCTCTGCTAGGGAAAGAAATTCACGATAAAACATTTTAAACTATACGAGGGTTGATCCAAAAGTTCGTGGAAATTCTTTCTAAAATATTTTATCGTGATGTGATTAAAGCAAACAATAGACATATTTATAAAATAGAGCTATTATGCAACAATACTGGAAAATTTCACCAAGTTCCAATTACCATTGTAAGCCAATAACAAAATTTGTAAGTTTTTTGAAAAGTTTATTAAACTACCGTGATCGTACAGATTTTTTCAATGCTAGTTTCTGAAATGTCATCAGAATAGACCAACACTGGTTATAGCAGAAGTTTTTTAAGATCCCTCCCAAATATTTAAGAAGAGCGTAAAACTAAAACTCCAAAAGTAATAATTAAGGTGAGGTCCAAAAAAAGTAGAATCCAAAAAATATTCCAAAAGAGTCAAAGAAAAGAGAATAAATAACAGAGTAGAATAGAATAATGGACTGAAGAATGTCGTTTTCCGGCAAAACGGGGTATTTTGTGTTCAGAGGGTATTCATCGTCCCGGATAAAGAAGTACTTTTCATTGGCTGACTTAACATTGCCATATCACCTACGCTTAGTCTGTAGGTCTGTCCGTTGACCTATGAACCCCAAAATGGCACCACCCTCTAATCCAAGTATACCTTCATTAATAAGTTCACTATTAATAACTAGAATAATTAGGTTATGAATATAGTCCAAGTTTAAAATGTTCAGATAAAATGTCCGTTCTAAACACTATAGGTTTACACCATTAAGGTCATAGGAGCCTTCTTAACATGGACAGTTGTCATCATCATTTTATTTACAATGTGGAAGATTTCGACGTAACGTCATAAGGTATGTCACGTCACGTCGCAGGAGCATCTCACCCTTACGTTCAAATCGACTCTGCACTCTTTTTTCCATTTCTGCTCTCGAGAAAAGCCTGGGTACCATTGTTCCATATGATGTTCCTATTTCAGTGGCAATGTCAACCACAGTACGTTGGCGGTTCACGTCATTAACGCTCTCAATTTGTCTACGATGAAAAAAACGACCTTCCAATAGGTGGCCACACCTATCATCATCTTCCACGGAAATCCTATTTTCCTTAAATTTCTCAGGCCACTACATGGAAAGCCAGTGGCTTAATGCACTTTTGTCCAGCCTATACAAGTACTATTTACGTTTAAGTCGAAGTGTTCTCGAGATTTTCACAAATCTTATTACTTGACCCAATTT